>NC_092711.1:63867225-64206600 GCF_047496885.1 Scyliorhinus torazame
CTGGCAGTGCAGGCTGTGTGGGGGGAGCACTGACAGTGCTGGCTGTGTGGGGGAGCACTGACAGTGCTGCCTGTGTGGTGGGAGCACTGACAGTGCTGGCTGTGTGGTGGGAGCACTGACAGTGCTGGCTGTGTGGGGAGCACTGACAGTACTGGCTGTGTGGTGGGAGCACTGACAGTGCTGGCTGTGTGGAGGGAGCACTGACAGTGCTGGCTGTGTGGGGGGAGCACTGACAGTGTTGGCTGTGGGGGAGCACTGACAGTGCTGGCTGTGTGGGGGGAGCACTGACAGTGCTGGCTGTGTGGTGGGAGCACTGACAGTGCTGGCTGTGTGGAGCAGGACTGATAGTGCTGGCTCTGTGGGTGGAGCTCTGACAGTGCTGGCTCTGTGGGGGAGCACTGACAGTGCTGGCTGTGTGGGGAGCACTGACCGTGCAGGCTGTGTGGTGGTAGCACTGACAGTGCTGGATGTGTGTGGGGGATCACTGACAGTGCAGGCTGTGTGGTGTGATCACTGACAGTGCTGGATGTGTGGGGGAGCTCTGACAGTGCTGGCTGTGTGGTGGGAGCACTGACAGTGCTGGCTGTGTGGGTGGAGCACTGACAGTGCTGGCTGTGTGGTGGGTGCACTGACAGTGCTGGCTGTGTGGGGCGAGCACTGACAGTGCTGGCCGTGTGGAGTAGCACTGACAGTGCTGGCTGTGTGGGGGAGCACTGACAGTGCTGGCTGTGTGGGAGAGCACTGACAGTGCTGGCTGTGTGGAGGAGCACTTCCAGTGTTGGCTGTGTGGTTGGAGCATTGACAGTGCTGGCTGTGTGGGTGGAGCACTGACAGTGCTGGCTGTGTGCGGGGAGCACTGACAGTGCTGGCTCTGTGGTGAGAGCACTGGCAGTGCTGGCTGTGTGGTGGGAGCACTGACAGTCCTGGCTGTGTGGTGGGAGCACTGACAGTGCTGGTTGTGTGGGGAGCACTGACAGTGCTGGCTGTGTGGGGAGCACTGACAGTCCTGGCTGTGTGGTGGGAGCACTGACAGTGCTGGCTCTGTGGGGGAGCACTAACAGTGCTGGCTGTGTGGTGGAGCACTGACAGTGCTGGCTGTGTGTGGGGAGCACTGACAGTGCTAGCTGTGTGGTGGGGGCACTGACAGTGCTGGCAGTGTGGGGGAGCACTGACAGTGCTGGCTGTGTGGTGGGAGCACTGACAATGCTGGCTGTGTGGTGGGAGCACTGACAGTGCTGGCTGTGTGGGGGAGCACTGACAGTGCTGGCTGTGTGGTGGGAGCACTGACAATGCTGGCTGTGTGGTGGGAGCACTGACAGTGCTGGCTGTGTGGGGGAGCACTGACAGTGCTGGATGTGTGGGGGGAGCACTGACAGTGCTGGCTGTGTGGGGGAGCACTGACAGTGCTGGCTGTGTGGTGGGAGCACTGACAGTGCTGGCTGTGTGGGGAAGCACTGACAGTGCTGGCTGTGTGGGGAAGCACTGACAGTGCTGGCTGTGTGGTGGGAGCACTGACAATGCTGGCTGTGTGGGGGAGCACTGACAGTGCTGGCTGTGTGGGGGAGCACTGACAGTGCTGGCTGTGTGGTGGGAGCACTGACAGTGCTGGCTGTGTGGGGAGCACTGACAGTGCTGGCTGTGTGCTGGGAGCACTGACAATGCTGGCTGTGTGGGAGAGCACTGACTGTGCTGGCTGTGTGAGGGAGCACTGACTGTGATGACCGTGTGGGGGAGCACTGGCAGTGCTGGCTGTGTGGGGGGTGCACTGACAGTGCTGGCTGTGTGGGGGAGCTCTGGCAGTGCAGGCTGTGTGGGGGAGCACTGACAGTGCTGGCTGTGTGGGGGGAGAACTGACAGTGCTGCCTGTGTGGTGGGAGCACTGACAGTGCTGGCTGTGTGGTGGGAGCACTGACAGTGCTGGCTGTGTGGGGAGCACTGACAGTACTGGCTGTGTGGTGGGAGCACTGACAGTGCTGGCTGTGTGGAGGGAGCACTGACAGAGCTGGCTGTGTGGGGGGAGCACTGACAGTGCTGGCTGTGGGGGGAGCACATGACAGTGCTGGCTGTGTGGGGGGAGCACTGACAGTGCTGGCTGTGTGGTTGGAGCACTGAGAGTGCTGGCTGTGTGGAGCAGGACTGATAGTGCTGGCTGTGTGGGTGGAGCTCTGACAGTGCTGGCTGTGTGGGGGAGGACTGACAGTGCTGGCTGTGTGGGGAGCACTGACCGTGCTGGCTGTGTGGTGGGAGCACTGACAGTGCTGGATGTGTGTGGGGGATCACTGACAGTGCAGGCTGTGTGGTGGGATCACTGACAGTGCTGGATATGTGGGGTGAGCTCTGACAGTGCTGGCTGTGTGGTGGGAGCATTGACAGTGCTGGATGTGTGGGGCGAGCTCTGACAGTGCTGGCTGTGTGGAGTAGCACTGACAGTGCTGGCTGTGTGGGGGAGCACTGACAGTGCTGGCTGTATGGGGGAGCACTGACAGTTCTGGCTGTGTGGAGGAGCACTTCCAGTGTTGGCTGTGTGGTTGGAGCATTGACAGTGCTGGCTGTGTGGGTGGAGCACTGACAGTGCTGGCTGTGTGCGGGGAGCACTGGCAGTGCTGGCTCTGTGGTGAGAGCACTGGCAGTGCTGGCTGTGTGGTGGGAGCACTGACAGTCCTGGCTGTGTGGTGGGAGCACTGACAGTGCTGGCTGTGTGGGGGAGCACTGACAGTGCTGGCTGTGTGGTGGAGCACTGACAGTCCTGGCTGTGTGGTGGGAGCACTGACAGTGCTGGCTGTGTGGGGGAGCACTAACAGTGCTGGCTGTGTGGTGGAGCACTGACAGTGCTGGCTGTGTGGGGGAGCACTGACAGTGCTGGCTGTGTGTGGGGAGTACTGACAGTGCTAGCTGTGTGGTGGGAGCATTGGCAGTGCTGGCTGTGTGGGAGAGCACTGACAGTGCTGGCTGTGTGGTGGGAGCACTGACAATGCTGGCTGTGTGGTGGGAGCACTGACAGTGCTGGCTGTGTGGGGGAACACTGACAGTGCTGGCTGTGTGGTGGGACACTGACAGTGCTGGCTGTGTGGGGGAGCACTAACAGTGCTGGCTGTGTGGTGGAGCACTGACAGTGCTGGCTGTGTGGGGGAGCACTGACAGTGCTGGCTGTGTGTGGGGAGTACTGACAGTGCTAGCTGTGTGGTGGGAGCATTGACAGTGCTGGCTGTGTGGGAGAGCACTGACAGTGCTGGCTGTGTGGTGGGAGCACTGACAATGCTGGCTGTGTGGTGGGAGCACTGACAGTGCTGGTTGTGTGGGGGAGCACTGACAGTGCTGGCTGTGTGGTGGGACACTGACAGTGCTGGCTGTGTGGGGGAGCACTGATAGTGCTGGCTGTGTGGGGGGAGCACTGACAGTGCTGGCTGTGTGGGGGGAGCACTGACGGTCCTGGTTGTGTGGTGGGAGCACTGTCAGTGCTGGCTGTGTGCTGGGAGCACTGACAGTGCTGGCTGTGTGGGAGAGCACTGACAGTGCTGGCTGTGTGAGGGAGCACTGACTGTGATGACCGTGTGGGGGAGCACTGGCAGTGCTGGCTGTGTGGGGGAGCACTGACAGTGCTGGCTGTGTGGGGGAGCTCTGGCAGTGCAGGCTGTGTGGGGGGAGCACTGACAGTGCTGGCTGTGTGGGGGAGCACTGACAGTGCTGCCTGTGTGGTGGGAGCACTGACAGTGCTGGCTGTGTGGTGGGAGCACTGACAGTGCTGGCTGTGTGGGGAGCACTGACAGTACTGGCTGTGTGGTGGGAGCACTGACAGTGCTGGCTGTGTGGAGGGAGCACTGACAGTGCTGGCTGTGTGGGGGGAGCACTGACAGTGTTGGCTGTGGGGAGCACTGACAGTGCTGGCTGTGTGGGGGGAGCACTGACAGTGCTGGCTGTGTGGTGGGAGCACTGACAGTGCTGGCTGTGTGGAGCAGGACTGATAGTGCTGGCTCTGTGGGTGGAGCTCTGACAGTGCTGGCTCTGTGGGGGAGCACTGACAGTGCTGGCTGTGTGGGGAGCACTGACCGTGCAGGCTGTGTGGTGGTAGCACTGACAGTGCTGGATGTGTGTGGGGGATCACTGACAGTGCAGGCTGTGTGGTGGGATCACTGACAGTGCTGGATGTTTGGGGGAAGCTCTGACAGTGCTGGCTGTGTGGTGGGAGCACTGACAGTGCTGGCTGTGTGGGTGGAGCACTGACAGTGCTGGCTGTGTGGTGGGTGCACTGACAGTGCTGGCTGTGTGGGGCGAGCACTGACAGTGCTGGCCGTGTGGAGTAGCACTGACAGTGCTGGCTGTGTGGGGGAGCACTGACAGTGCTGGCTGTGTGGGAGAGCACTGACAGTGCTGGCTGTGTGGAGGAGCACTTCCAGTGTTGGCTGTGTGGTTGGAGCATTGACAGTGCTGGCTGTGTGGGTGGAGCACTGACAGTGCTGGCTGTGTGGGGGAGCACTAACAGTGCTGGCTGTGTGGTGGAGCACTGACAGTGCTGGCTGTGTGGGGAGCACTGACAGTGCTGGCTGTGTGTGGGGAGTACTGACAGTGCTAGCTGTGTGGTGGGAGCATTGACAGTGCTGGCTGTGTGGGAGAGCACTGACAGTGCTGGCTGTGTGGTGGGAGCACTGACAATGCTGGCTGTGTGGTGGGAGCACTGACAGTGCTGGCTGTGTGGGGGAGCACTGACAGTGCTGGCTGTGTGGTGGGACACTGACAGTGCTGGCTGTGTGGGGGAGCACTAACAGTGCTGGCTGTGTGGTGGAGCACTGACAGTGCTGGCTGTGTGGGGGAGCACTGACAGTGCTGGCTGTGTGTGGGGAGTACTGACAGTGCTAGCTGTGTGGTGGGAGCATTGACAGTGCTGGCTGTGTGGGAGAGCACTGACAGTGCTGGCTGTGTGGTGGGAGCACTGACAATGCTGGCTGTGTGGTGGGAGCACTGACAGTGCTGGTTGTGTGGGGGAGCACTGACAGTGCTGGCTGTGTGGTGGGACACTGACAGTGCTGGCTGTGTGGGGGAGCACTGATAGTGCTGGCTGTGTGGGGGGAGCACTGACAGTGCTGGCTGTGTGGGGGAGCACTGACGGTGCTGGTTGTGTGGTGGGAGCACTGTCAGTGCTGGCTGTGTGCTGGGAGCACTGACAGTGCTGGCTGTGTGGGAGAGCACTGACAGTGCTGGCTGTGTGAGGGAGCACTGACTGTGATGACCGTGTGGGGGAGCACTGGCAGTGCTGGCTGTGTGGGGGAGCACTGACAGTGCTGGCTGTGTGGGGGAGCTCTGGCAGTGCAGGCTGTGTGGGGGGAGCACTGACAGTGCTGGCTGTGTGGGGGAGCACTGACAGTGCTGCCTGTGTGGTAGGAGCACTGACAGTGCTGGCTGTGTGGTGGGAGCACTGACAGTGCTGGCTGTGTGGGGAGCACTGACAGTACTGGCTGTGTGGTGGGAGCACTGACAGTGCTGGCTGTGTGGAGGGAGCACTGACAGTGCTGGCTGTGTGGGGGGAGCACTGACAGTGTTGGCTGTGGGGGAGCACTGACAGTGCTGGCTGTGTGGGGGGAGCACTGACAGTGCTGGCTGTGTGGTGGGAGCACAGACAGTGCTGGCTGTGTGGAGCAGGACTGATAGTGCTGGCTCTGTGGGTGGAGCTCTGACAGTGCTGGCTCTGTGGGGGAGCACTGACAGTGCTGGCTGTGTGGGGAGCACTGACCGTGCAGGCTGTGTGGTGGTAGCACTGACAGTGCTGGATGTGTGTGGGGGATCACTGACAGTGCAGGCTGTGTGGTGGGATCACTGACAGTGCTGGATGTGTGGGGGGAGCTCTGACAGTGCTGGCTGTGTGGTGGGAGCACTGACAGTGCTGGCTGTGTGGGTGGAGCACTGACAGTGCTGGCTGTGTGGTGGGTGCACTGACAGTGCTGGCTGTGTGGGGCGAGCACTGACAGTGCTGGCCGTGTGGAGTAGCACTGACAGTGCTGGCTGTGTGGGGGAGCACTGACAGTGCTGGCTGTGTGGGAGAGCACTGACAGTGCTGGCTGTGTGGAGGAGCACTTCCAGTGTTGGCTGTGTGGTTGGAGCATTGACAGTGCTGGCTGTGTGGGTGGAGCACTGACAGTGCTGGCTGTGTGCGGGGAGCACTGACAGTGCTGGCTCCGTGGTGAGAGCACTGGCAGGGCTGGCTGTGTGGTGGGAGCACTGACAGTCCTGGCTGTGTGGTGGGAGCACTGACAGTGCTGGTTGTGTGGGGAGCACTGACAGTGCTGGCTGTGTGGGGAGCACTGACAGTCCTGGCTGTGTGGTGGGAGCACTGACAGTGCTGGCTGTGTGGGGGAGCACTAACAGTGCTGGCTGTGTGGTGGAGCACTGACAGTGCTGGCTGTGTGGGGGAGCACTGACAGTGCTGGCTGTGTGTGGGGAGCACTGACAGTGCTAGCTGTGTGGTGGGGGCACTGACAGTGCTGGCAGTGTGGGGGAGCACTGACAGTGCTGGCTGTGTGGTGGGAGCACTGACAATGCTGGCTGTGTGGTGGGAGCACTGACAGTGCTGGCTGTGTGGGGGAGCACTGACAGTGCTGGCTGTGTGGTGGGAGCACTGACAATGCTGGCTGTGTGGTGGGAGCACTGACAGTGCTGGCTGTGTGGGGGAGCACTGACAGTGCTGGCTGTGTGGGGGGAGCACTGACAGTGCTGGCTGTGTGGGGGAGCACTGACAGTGCTGGCTGTGTGGTGGGAGCACTGACAGTGCTGGCTGTGTGGGGAAGCACTGACAGGGCTGGCTGTGTGGTGGGAGCACTGACAATGCTGGCTGTGTGGGGGAGCACTGACAGTGCTGGCTGTGTGGGGGAGCACTGACAGTGCTGGCTGTGTGGTGGGAGCACTGACAGTGCTGGCTGTGTGGGGAGCACTGACAGTGCTGGCTGTGTGCTGGGAGCACTGACAATGCTGGCTGTGTGGGAGAGCACTGACAGTGCTGGCTGTGTGAGGGAGCACTGACTGTGATGACCGTGTGGGGGAGCACTAGCAGTGCTGGCTGTGTGGGGGGTGCACTGACAGTGCTGGCTGTGTGGGGGAGCTCTGGCAGTGCAGGCTGTGTGGGGGAGCACTGACAGTGCTGGCTGTGTGGGGGGAGCACTGACAGTGCTGCCTGTGTGGTGGGAGCACTGACAGTGCTGGCTGTGTGGTGGGAGCACTGACAGTGCTGGCTGTGTGGGGAGCACTGACAGTACTGGCTGTGTGGTGGGAGCACTGACAGTGCTGGCTGTGTGGAGGGAGCACTGACAGAGCTGGCTGTGTGGGGGGAGCACTGACAGTGCTGGCTGTGGGGGGAGCACATGACAGTGCTGGCTGTGTGGGGGGAGCACTGACAGTGCTGGCTGTGTGGTTGGAGCACTGACAGTGCTGGCTGTGTGGAGCAGGACTGATAGTGCTGGCTGTGTGGGTGGAGCTCTGACAGTGCTGGCTGTGTGGGGGAGGACTGACAGTGCTGGCTGTGTGGGGAGCACTGACCGTGCTGGCTGTGTGGTGGGAGCACTGACAGTGCTGGATGTGTGTGGGGGATCACTGACAGTGCAGGCTGTGTGGTGGGATCACTGACAGTGCTGGATATGTGGGGTGAGCTCTGACAGTGCTGGCTGTGTGGTGGGAGCATTGACCGTGCTGGATGTGTGGGGCGAGCACTGACAGTGCTGGCTGTGTGGAGTAGCACTGACAGTGCTGGCTGTGTGGGGGAGCACTGACAGTGCTGGCTGTATGGGCGAGCACTGACAGTTCTGGCTGTGTGGAGGAGCTCTTCCCGTGTTGGCTGTGTGGTTGGAGCATTGACAGTGCTGGCTGTGTGGGTGGAGCACTGACAGTGCTGGCTGTGTGCGGGGAGCACTGACAGTGCTGGCTCTGTGGTGAGAGCACTGGCAGTGCTGGCTGTGTGGTGGGAGCACTGACAGTCCTGGCTGTGTGGTGGGAGCACTGACAGTGCTGGCTGTGTGGGGGAGCACTGACAGTGCTGGCTGTGTGGTGGAGCACTGACAGTCCTGGCTGTGTGGTGGGAGCACTGACAGTGCTGGCTGTGTGGGGGAGCACTAACAGTGCTGGCTGTGTGGTGGAGCACTGACAGTGCTGGCTGTGTGGGGGAGCACTGACAGTGCTGGCTGTGTGTGGGGAGTACTGACAGTGCTAGCTGTGTGGTGGGAGCATTGACAGTGCTGGCTGTGTGGGAGAGCACTGACAGTGCTGGCTGTGTGGTGGGAGCACTGACAATGCTGGCTGTGTGGTGGGAGCACTGACAGTGCTGGCTGTGTGGGGGAGCACTGACAGTGCTGGCTGTGTGGTGGGACACTGACAGTGCTGGCTGTGTGGGGGAGCACTGATAGTGCTGGCTGTGTGGGGGGAGCACTGACAGTGCTGGCTGTGTGGGGGGAGCACTGACGGTGCTGGTTGTGTGGTGGGAGCACTGTCAGTGCTGGCTATGTGGTGGGAGCACTGACAGTGCTGGCTGTGTGGTGGGAGCACTGACAGTGCTGGCTGTGTGGTGGGAGCACTGACAGTTCTGGCTGTGTGGGGAGCACTGACAGTGCTGGCTGTGTGGGGGCAGCACTGTCAGTGCTGGCTGTGTGGTGGGAGCACTGACAGTGCTGGCAGTGTGTGGGAGCACGGACAGTGCTGGCTGTGTGTTGGGAGCACAGACGGTGCTGGCTGTGTAGTGGGAGCACTGACAGTGCTGGCTGTGTGGGGTAGCACTGAAAGTTATGGCTGTGTGGGGGGGAGCAATGACAGTGCTGACTGTGTGGTGGGAGCACTGACAGTGCTGGATGTGTGGGGGGAGCACTGACAGTGATGGCTGTGTGGGGGAGCACTGACAGTGCTGGCTGTGTGGTGGGAGCACTGACAGTGCTGGCTGTGTGGGTGCAGCACTGACGGTGCTGGCTGTGTGGTGGGACCACTGACAGTGCTGGCTGTGTGGGGCGAGCACTGACAGTGCTGGCTGTGTGGGGGAGCACTGACTGTGCTGGTTGTGTGGGGGAGCACTGACAGTGCTGGCTGTGTGGGGGAGCACTGACAGTGCTGAATGTATGGGGAGCACTGACAGTGCTGGCTGTATGGGGGAGCACTGCCAGTGCTGGCTGTGTGGGGGAGCACTGACAGTGATGGCTGTGTGGGGGAGCACTGACAGTGCTGGCTGTGTGGTGGGAGCACTGGCTGTGATGGCTGTGTGGGGGAGCACTGGCAGTTCTGGCTGTGTGGGGAGCACTGGCAGTGCTGGCTGTGTGGTGAGCACTGACAGTGATCGCAGTGTGGGGGAGCACTGACAGTGCTGGCTGTGTGGGGGGAGCACTGACAGTGCTGTCTGTGTGTGGGGAGCACTGACAGTGATGGCTGTGTGGGGGAGCACTGACAGTGCTGGCTGTGTGATGGGAGCACTGACAGTGCTGGCTGTGTGGGTGGAGCACTGACGGTGCTGGCTGTGTGGTGGGACCACTGACAGTGCTGGCTGTGTGGGGGGAGCACTGACAGTGCTGGCTGTGTGGCGGGAGCACTGACAGTGCTGGCTGTGTGGGGGAGCACTGACAGTGCTGGCTGTGTGGGGGGAGCACTGACAGTGCTGGCTGTGTGGCGGGAGCACTGACAGTACTGGCTGTGTGGGTGGAGCACTGACGGTGCTGGCTGTGTGGTGGGACCACTGACAGTGCTGGCTGTGGGGGGAGCACATGACAGTGCTGGCTGTGTGGGGGAGCACTGACAGTGCTGGCTGTGTGGTGGGAGCGCTGACAGTGCTGGCTGTGTGGAGCAGGACTGATAGTGCTGGCTGTGTGGGTGGAGCTCTGACAGTGCTGGCTCTGTGGGGGAGCACTGACAGTGCTGGCTGTGTGGGGAGCACTGACCGTGCTGGCTGTGTGGTGGGAGCACTGACAGTGCTGGATGTGTGTGGGGGATCACTGACAGTGCAGGCTGTGTGGTGGGATCACTGACAGTGCTGGATATGTGGGGTGAGCTCTGACAGTGCTGGCTGTGTGGGGGGAGCACTGACAGTGCTGGCTGTGTGGGGAGCACTGACAATACTGGCTGTGTGGTGGGAGCACTGACAGTGCTGGCTGTGTGGAGGGAGCACTGACAGTGCTGGCTGTGTGGGGGGAGCACTGACAGTGCTGGCTGTGGGGGGAGCACATGACAGTGCTGGCTGTGTGGGAGGAGCACTGACAGTGCTGGCTGTGTGGTGGGAGCGCTGACAGTGCTGGCTGTGTGGAGCAGGACTGATAGTGCTGGCTGTGTGGGTGGAGCTCTGACAGTGCTGGCTCTGTGGGGGAGCACTGACAGTGCTGGCTGTGTGGGGAGCACTGACCGTGCTGGCTGTGTGGTGGGAGCACTGACAGTGCTGGATGTGTGTGGGGGATCACTGACAGTGCAGGCTGTGTGGTGGGATCACTGACAGTGCTGGATATGTGGGGTGAGCTCTGACAGTGCTGGCTGTGTGGTGGGAGCACTGACAGTGCTGGCTGTGTGGGGCGCGCACTGACAGTGCTGGCTGTGTGGAGTAGCACTGACAGTGCTGGCTGTGTGGGGGAGCACTGACAGTGCTGGCTGTATGGGGGAGCACTGACAGTTCTGGCTGTGTGGAGGAGCACTTCCAGTGTTGGCTGTGTGGTTGGAGCATTGACAGTGCTGGCTGTGTGGGTGGAGCACTGACAGTGCTGGCTGTGTGCGGGGAGCACTGGCAGTGCTGGCTGTGTGGTGGGAGCACTGACAGTCCTGGCTGTGTGGTGGGAGCACTGACAGTGCTGGCTGTGTGGGGGAGCACTGACAGTGCTGGCTGTGTGGGGGAGCACTGACAGTCCTGGCTGTGTGGTGGGAGCACTAACAGTGCTGGCTGTGTGGGGGAGCACTGGCAGTGCTGGCTGTGTGGTGGGAGCACTGACAGTGCTGGCTGTGTGGGGGAGCACTAACAGTGCTGGCTGTGTGGTGGAGCGCTGACAGTGCTGGCTGTGTGGGGGAGCACTGACAGTGCTGGCTGTGTGTGGGAGCACTGACAGTGCTAGCTGTGTGGTGGGAGCACTGACAGTGCTGGCTGTGTCGGGGAGCACTGACTGTGCTGGCTGTTTGGTGGGAGCACTGACAATGCTGGCTGTGTGGTGGGAGCACTGACAGTGCTGGCTGTGTGGGGAGCACTGACAGTGCTGGCTGTGTGGGGAGCACAGACAGTACTGGCTGTGTGGTGGGAGCATTGACAGTGCTGGCTGTGTGGGGAGCACTGACAGTACTGGCTGTGTCGGGGAGCACTGACAGAGCTGGCTGTGGGGGGAGCACTGACAGTGCTGGCTGTGTGGGGGGAGCACTGACAGTGCTGGCTGTGTGGCGGGAGCTCTGGCAGAGCTGGCTGTGTAGGGGGAGCACTGACAGTGCTGGCTGTGTGGGGGAGCACTGGCAGTGCTGGCTGTGTGGTGGGAGCACTGACAGTGCTGGCTGTGTGGGGGAGCACTGACAGTGCTGGCTGTGTGGAGGAGCACTGACAGTGCTGGCTGTGTGGGGGAGCACTGACAGTGCTGGCTGTGTGGAGGAGCACTGCCAGTGTTGGCTGTGTGGTTGGAGCATTGACAGTGCTGGCTGTGTGGGTGGAGCACTGACAGTGCTGGCTGTGTGCGGGGAGCACTGACAGTGCTGGCTCTGTGGTGAGAGCACTGGCAGTGCTGGCTGTGTGGTGGGAGCACTGGCAGTCCTGGCTGTGTGGTGGGAGCACTGACAGTGCTGGCTGTGTGGGGAGCACTGACAGTGCTGGCTGTGGTGGGAGTACTGACAGTGCTGGCTCTGTGGGGGAGCACTGCCAGTGCTGGCTGTGTGGAGGAGCACTGCCAGTGTTGGCTGTATGGTTGGAGCACTGACAGTGCTGGCTGTGTGGTGGGAGCACTGACAGTGCTGGCTGTGTGCGGGGAGCACTGACAGTGCTGGCTCTGTGGTGAGAGCACTGGCAGTGCTGGCTGTGTGGTGGGAGCACTGACAGTACTGGCTGTGTGGTGGGAGCGCTGACAGTGCTGGCTGTGTGGGGGAGCACTGACAGTGCTGGTTGTGTGTGGGGAGCACTGACAGTGCTAGCTGTGTGGTGGGAGCACTGACAGTGCTGGATGTGTCGGGGAGCACTGACAGTGCTGGCTGTGTGGTGGGAGCACTGACAATGCTGGCTGTGTGGTGGGAGCACTGACAGTGCTGGCTGTGTGGGGGAGCACTGACAGTGCTGGCTGTGTTGTGGGAGCACTGACAGTGCTGGCTGTGTGGGGAGCACTGACAGTGCTGGCTGTGTGATGGGAGCACTGACAGTGCTGGCTGTGTGGGGGAGCACTGACAGTGCTGGCTGTGTGGTGGGAGCACTGACAATGCTGGATGTGTGCGGGGGCACTGACAGTGCTGGCAGTGTGGGGGAGCACTGACAGTGCTGGCTGTGTGGTGGGAGCACTGACAGTGCTGGCTGTGTGGGGAGCACTGACAGTGCTGGCTGTGTGCTGGGAGCACTGACAGTGCTGGATGTGTGCTGGGAGCACTGACAGTGCTGGCTGTGTGGGAGAGCACTGACAGTGCTGGCTGTGTGAGGGAGCACTGACTGTGATGACCGTGTGGGGGAGCACTGGCAGTGCTGGCTGTGTGGGGGGAGCACTGACAGTGCTGGCTGTGTGGGGGAGCTCTGGCAGTGCAGGCTGTGTGGGGGGAGCACTGACAGTGCTGGCTGTGTGGGGGGAGCACTGACAGTGTTGCCTGTGTGGTGGGAGCACTGACAGTGCTGGCTGTGTGGTGGGAGCACTGACAGTGCTGGCTGTGTGGGGAGCACTGACAGTACTGGCTGTGTTGTGGGAGCACTGACAGTGCTGGCTGTGTGGAGGGAGCACTGACAGTGCTGGCTGTGTGGGGGGAGCACTGACAGTTCTGTCTGTGGGGGAGCACTGACAGTGCTGGCTGTGTGGGGGGAGCACTGACAGTGCTGGCTGTGTGGTGGGAGCACTGACAGTGCTGGCTGTGTGGAGCAGGACTGATAGTGCTGGCTCTGTGGGTGGAGCTCTGACAGTGCTGGCTCTGTGGGGGAGCACTGACAGTGCTGGCTGTGTGGGGAGCACTGACCGTGCTGGCTGTGTGGTGGTAGCACTGACAGTGCTGGATGTGTGTGGGGGATCACTGACAGTGCAGGCTGTGTGGTGGGATCACTGACAGTGCTGGATGTGTGGGGGGAGCTCTGACAGTGCTGGCTGTGTGGTGGGAGCACTGACAGTGCTGGCTGTAGGGGGAGCACTGACAGTGCTGGCTGTATGGGGAGCACTGACAGTGCTGGCTGTGTGGGGAGCACAGACAGTAATGGGTGTGTGGTGGGAGCATTGACAGTGCTGGCTGTGTGAAGGGAGCACTGACAGTGCTGGCTGCGTTGGAGCACTGCCAGTGCTGGCTGTGTGGGGGAGCACTGACAGTGCTGGCGGTGGGGGAGCACTGACAGTGCTGGCTGTGTGGGGAGCACTGACAGTGCTGGCTGTGTGGTGGGAGCACTGACAGTGCTGGCTGTGTGGGGGAGCACTGACAGTGCTGGCTGTGTGGGGGAGCACTGACAGTACTGGCTGTGTGGGGGAGCACTGACAGTGCTGGCTGTGTGGGTGAGCACTGACAGTGCTGGCTGTGTGGGGAGCACTGACAGTGCTGGCTGTGTGGGGCAGCACTGGCAGTTCTGGTTGTGTGGGGGAGAGCACTGACAGTGCTGGCTGTGTGGGGGAGCACTGACAGTGCTGGCTGTGTGGGGGAGCACTGACAGTGCTGGCTGTGTGGGGAGCACTGACAGTGCTGGCTGTGTAGGGGCACTCTCAGTGCTGGCTGTGTGGTGGGAGCACTGACAGTGCTGGCAGTGTGGGGGAGCACTGAAAGTGCTGGCTGTGTGGGGAGCACTGACAGTGCTGGCTGTGTGGGGGGCACTGACAGTGCTGGCTGTGTGGTGGGAGCACTGTCAGTGCTGGCTGTGTGGGGGAGCACTGACAGTGCTGGCTGTGTGTTGGGAGCACTGACAGTGCTGGCTGTGTGGCGGGAGCACTGACAGTGCTGTCTGTGTGGGTGTTAGCACTGACGGTGCTAGCTGTGTGGTGGGAGCACTGTCAGTGCTGGCTGTGTGGTGGGAGCACTGACGGTGCTGGCTGTGTGGGGAGCACTGACAGTGCTGGCTGTGTGGGGGAGCACTGACAGAGCTGGCTGTGGGGAGCACTGGCAGTGCTGGCTGTGTGGCAGGAGCACTGGCAGTGCTGGCTGTGTAGGAGGAGCACTGACAGTGCTGGCTGTGTGGGGAGCACTGGCAGTGCTGGCTGTGTGGTGGGAGCACTGACAGTGCTGGTTGTGTGGAGGGGGTGCACTGACAGAGCTGGCTGTGGGGGGAGCACTGACAGTGCTGGCTGTGTGGGGGGAGCACTGACAGTGCTGGCTGTGTGGCGGGAGCTCTGGCAGAGCTGGCTGTGTAGGGGGAGAACTGACAGTGCTATCTGTGTGGGGGAGCACTGGCAGTGCTGGCTGTGTGGTGGGAGCACTGACAGTGCTGGTTGTGTGGAGGGGGTGCACTGACAGTGCTGGCTGTGTGGTGGGAGCACTGACAGTGCTGGCTGTGTGGGGGAGCACTGACAGTGCTGGCAGTGTGGGGAGCACTGACAGTGCTGGCTGTGTGGAGGAGCACTGCCAGTGTTGGCTGTGTGGTTGGAGCATTGACAGTGCTGGCTGTGTGGGTGGAGCACTGACAGTGCTGGCTGTGTGCGGGGAGCACTGACAGTGCTGGCTCTGTGGTGAGAGCACTGGCAGTGCTGGCTGTGTGGTGGGAGCACTGACAGTCCTGGCTGTGTGGTGGGAGCACTGACAGTCCTGGCTGTGTGGTGGGAGCACTGACAGTGCTGGCTGTGTGGGGAGCACTGACAATGCTGGCTGTGGTGGGAGTACTGACAGTGCTGGCTGTGTGGGGGAGCACTGACAGTGCTGGCTGTGTGGAGGAGCACTGCCAGTGTTGGCTGTGTGGTTGGAGCACTGACAGTGCTGGCTGTGTGGTGGGAGCACTGACAGTGCTGGCTGTGTGCGGGGAGCACTGACAGTGCTGGCTCTGTGGTGAGAGCACTGGCAGTGCTGGCTGTGTGGTGGGAGCACTGACAGTCCTGGCTGTGTGGTGGGAGCACTAACAGTGCTGGCTGTGTGGGGGAGCACTGGCAGTGCTGGCTGTGTGGTGGGAGCACTGACAGTGCTGGCTGTGTGGGGGAGCACTAACAGTGCTGGCTGTGTGGTGGAGCGCTGACAGTGCTGGCTGTGTGGGGGAGCACTGACAGTGCTGGCTGTGTGTGGGGAGCACTGACAGTGCTAGCTGTGTGGTGGGAGCACTGACAGTGCTGGCTGCGTCGGGGAGCACTGACTGTGCTGGCTGTTTGGTGGGAGCACTGACAATGCTGGCTGTGTGGTGGGAGCACTGACAGTGCTGGCTGTGTGGGGGAGCACTGACAGTGCTGGCTGTGTTGTGGGAGCACTGACAGTGCTGGCTGTGTGGGGGAGCACTGACAGTGCTGGCTGTGTGATGGGAGCACTGACAGTGCTGGCTGTGTGGGGGAGCACTGACAGTGCTGGCTGTGTGGTGGGAGCACTGACAATGCTGGATGTGTGGGGGGCACTGACAGTGCTGGCAGTGTGGGGGAGCACTGACAGTGCTGGCTGTGTGGTGGGAGCACTGACAGTGCTGGCTGTGTGCGGAGCACTGCAAGTGCTGGCTGTGTGCTGGGAGCACTGACAGTGCTGGCTGTGTGCTGGGAGCACTGACAGTGCTGGCTGTGTGGGAGAGCACTGACAGTGCTGGCTGTGTGAGGGAGCACTGACTGTGATGACCGTGTGGGGGAGCACTGGCAGTGCTGGCTGTGTGGGGGAGCACTGACAGTGCTGGCTGTGTGGGGGAGCTCTGGCAGTGCAGGCTGTGTGGGGGGAGCACTGACAGTGCTGGCTGTGTGGGGGAGCACTGACAGTGCTGCCTGTGTGGTGGGAGCACTGACAGTGCTGGCTGTGTGGTGGGAGCACTGACAGTGCTGGCTGTGTGGGGAGCACTGACAGTACTGGCTGTGTGGTGGGAGCACTGACAGTGCTGGCTGTGTGGAGGGAGCACTGACAGTGCTGGCTGTGTGGGGGGAGCACTGACAGTGCTGGCTGTGTGGTGGGAGCACTGACAGTGCTGGCTGTGTGGAGCAGGACTGATAGTGCTGGCTCTGTGGGTGGAGCTCTGACAGTGCTGGCTCTGTGGGGGAGCACTGACAGTGCTGGCTGTGTGGGGAGCACTGACCGTGCAGGCTGTGTGGTGGTAGCACTGACAGTGCTGGATGTGTGTGGGGGATCACTGACAGTGCAGGCTGTGTGGTGTGATCACTGACAGTGCTGGATGTGTGGGGGAGCTCTGACAGTGCTGGCTGTGTGGTGGGAGCACTGACAGTGCTGGCTGTGTGGGTGGAGCACTGACAGTGCTGGCTGTGTGGTGGGTGCACTGACAGTGCTGGCTGTGTGGGGCGAGCACTGACAGTGCTGGCCGTGTGGAGTAGCACTGACAGTGCTGGCTGTGTGGGGGAGCACTGACAGTGCTGGCTGTGTGGGAGAGCACTGACAGTGCTGGCTGTGTGGAGGAGCACTTCCAGTGTTGGCTGTGTGGTTGGAGCATTGACAGTGCTGGCTGTGTGGGTGGAGCACTGACAGTGCTGGCTGTGTGCGGGGAGCACTGACAGTGCTGGCTCTGTGGTGAGAGCACTGGCAGTGCTGGCTGTGTGGTGGGAGCACTGACAGTCCTGGCTGTGTGGTGGGAGCACTGACAGTGCTGGTTGTGTGGGGAGCACTGACAGTGCTGGCTGTGTGGGGAGCACTGACAGTCCTGGCTGTGTGGTGGGAGCACTGACAGTGCTGGCTCTGTGGGGGAGCACTAACAGTGCTGGCTGTGTGGTGGAGCACTGACAGTGCTGGCTGTGTGTGGGGAGCACTGACAGTGCTAGCTGTGTGGTGGGGGCACTGACAGTGCTGGCAGTGTGGGGGAGCACTGACAGTGCTGGCTGTGTGGTGGGAGCACTGACAATGCTGGCTGTGTGGTGGGAGCACTGACAGTGCTGGCTGTGTGGGGGAGCACTGACAGTGCTGGCTGTGTGGTGGGAGCACTGACAATGCTGGCTGTGTGGTGGGAGCACTGACAGTGCTGGCTGTGTGGGGGAGCACTGACAGTGCTGGATGTGTGGGGGGAGCACTGACAGTGCTGGCTGTGTGGGGGAGCACTGACAGTGCTGGCTGTGTGGTGGGAGCACTGACAGTGCTGTTTGTGTGGGGAAGCACTGACAGTGCTGGCTGTGTGGGGAAGCACTGACAGTGCTGGCTGTGTGGTGGGAGCACTGACAATGCTGGCTGTGTGGGGGAGCACTGACAGTGCTGGCTGTGTGGGGGAGCACTGACAGTGCTGGCTGTGTGGTGGGAGCACTGACAGTGCTGGCTGTGTGGGGAGCACTGACAGTGCTGGCTGTGTGCTGGGAGCACTGACAATGCTGGCTGTGTGGGAGAGCACTGACTGTGCTGGCTGTGTGAGGGAGCACTGACTGTGATGACCGTGTGGGGGAGCACTGGCAGTGCTGGCTGTGTGGGGGGTGCACTGACAGTGCTGGCTGTGTGGGGGAGCTCTGGCAGTGCAGGCTGTGTGGGGGAGCACTGACAGTGCTGGCTGTGTGGGGGGAGAACTGACAGTGCTGCCTGTGTGGTGGGAGCACTGACAGTGCTGGCTGTGTGGTGGGAGCACTGACAGTGCTGGCTGTGTGGGGAGCACTGACAGTACTGGCTGTGTGGTGGGAGCACTGACAGTGCTGGCTGTGTGGAGGGAGCACTGACAGAGCTGGCTGTGTGGGGGGAGCACTGACAGTGCTGGCTGTGGGGGGAGCACATGACAGTGCTGGCTGTGTGGGGGGAGCACTGACAGTGCTGGCTGTGTGGTTGGAGCACTGACAGTGCTGGCTGTGTGGAGCAGGACTGATAGTGCTGGCTGTGTGGGTGGAGCTCTGACAGTGCTGGCTGTGTGGGGGAGGACTGACAGTGCTGGCTGTGTGGGGAGCACTGACCGTGCTGGCTGTGTGGTGGGAGCACTGACAGTGCTGGATGTGTGTGGGGGATCACTGACAGTGCAGGCTGTGTGGTGGGATCACTGACAGTGCTGGATATGTGGGGTGAGCTCTGACAGTGCTGGCTGTGTGGTGGGAGCATTGACAGTGCTGGATGTGTGGGGCGAGCTCTGACAGTGCTGGCTGTGTGGAGTAGCACTGACAGTGCTGGCTGTGTGGGGGAGCACTGACAGTGCTGGCTGTATGGGGGAGCACTGACAGTTCTGGCTGTGTGGAGGAGCACTTCCAGTGTTGGCTGTGTGGTTGGAGCATTGACAGTGCTGGCTGTGTGGGTGGAGCACTGACAGTGCTGGCTGTGTGCGGGGAGCACTGGCAGTGCTGGCTCTGTGGTGAGAGCACTGGCAGTGCTGGCTGTGTGGTGGGAGCACTGACAGTCCTGGCTGTGTGGTGGGAGCACTGACAGTGCTGGCTGTGTGGGGGAGCACTGACAGTGCTGGCTGTGTGGTGGAGCACTGACAGTCCTGGCTGTGTGGTGGGAGCACTGACAGTGCTGGCTGTGTGGGGGAGCACTAACAGTGCTGGCTGTGTGGTGGAGCACTGACAGTGCTGGCTGTGTGGGGGAGCACTGACAGTGCTGGCTGTGTGTGGGGAGTACTGACAGTGCTAGCTGTGTGGTGGGAGCATTGGCAGTGCTGGCTGTGTGGGAGAGCACTGACAGTGCTGGCTGTGTGGTGGGAGCACTGACAATGCTGGCTGTGTGGTGGGAGCACTGACAGTGCTGGCTGTGTGGGGGAACACTGACAGTGCTGGCTGTGTGGTGGGACACTGACAGTGGTGGCTGTGTGGGGGAGCACTAACAGTGCTGGCTGTGTGGTGGAGCACTGACAGTGCTGGCTGTGTGGGGGAGCACTGACAGTGCTGGCTATGTGTGGGGAGTACTGACAGTGCTAGCTGTGTGGTGGGAGCATTGACAGTGCTGGCTGTGTGGGAGAGCACTGACAGTGCTGGCTGTGTGGTGGGAGCACTGACAATGCTGGCTGTGTGGTGGGAGCACTGACAGTGCTGGTTGTGTGGGGGAGCACTGACAGTGCTGGCTGTGTGGTGGGACACTGACAGTGCTGGCTGTGTGGGGGAGCACTGATAGTGCTGGCTGTGTGGGGGGAGCACTGACAGTGCTGGCTGTGTGGGGGGAGCACTGACGGTCCTGGTTGTGTGGTGGGAGCACTGTCAGTGCTGGCTGTGTGCTGGGAGCACTGACAGTGCTGGCTGTGTGGGAGAGCACTGACAGTGCTGGCTGTGTGAGGGAGCACTGACTGTGATGACCGTGTGGGGGAGCACTGGCAGTGCTGGCTGTGTGGGGGAGCACTGACAGTGCTGGCTGTGTGGGGGAGCTCTGGCAGTGCAGGCTGTGTGGGGGGAGCACTGACAGTGCTGGCTGTGTGGGGGAGCACTGACAGTGCTGCCTGTGTGGTGGGAGCACTGACAGTGCTGGCTGTGTGGTGGGAGCACTGACAGTGCTGGCTGTGTGGGGAGCACTGACAGTACTGGCTGTGTGGTGGGAGCACTGACAGTGCTGGCTGTGTGGAGGGAGCACTGACAGTGCTGGCTGTGTGGGGGGAGCACTGACAGTGTTGGCTGTGGGGAGCACTGACAGTGCTGGCTGTGTGGGGGGAGCACTGACAGTGCTGGCTGTGTGGTGGGAGCACTGACAGTGCTGGCTGTGTGGAGCAGGACTGATAGTGCTGGCTCTGTGGGTGGAGCTCTGACAGTGCTGGCTCTGTGGGGGAGCACTGACAGTGCTGGCTGTGTGGGGAGCACTGACCGTGCAGGCTGTGTGGTGGTAGCACTGACAGTGCTGGATGTGTGTGGGGGATCACTGACAGTGCAGGCTGTGTGGTGGGATCACTGACAGTGCTGGATGTTTGGGGGAAGCTCTGACAGTGCTGGCTGTGTGGTGGGAGCACTGACAGTGCTGGCTGTGTGGGTGGAGCACTGACAGTGCTGGCTGTGTGGTGGGTGCACTGACAGTGCTGGCTGTGTGGGGCGAGCACTGACAGTGCTGGCCGTGTGGAGTAGCACTGACAGTGCTGGCTGTGTGGGGGAGCACTGACAGTGCTGGCTGTGTGGGAGAGCACTGACAGTGCTGGCTGTGTGTAGGAGCACTTCCAGTGTTGGCTGTGTGGTTGGAGCATTGACAGTGCTGGCTGTGTGGGTGGAGCACTGACAGTGCTGGCTGTGTGGGGGAGCACTAACAGTGCTGGCTGTGTGGTGGAGCACTGACAGTGCTGGCTGTGTGGGGAGCACTGACAGTGCTGGCTGTGTGTGGGGAGTACTGACAGTGCTAGCTGTGTGGTGGGAGCATTGACAGTGCTGGCTGTGTGGGAGAGCACTGACAGTGCTGGCTGTGTGGTGGGAGCACTGACAATGCTGGCTGTGTGGTGGGAGCACTGACAGTGCTGGCTGTGTGGGGGAGCACTGACAGTGCTGGCTGTGTGGTGGGACACTGACAGTGCTGGCTGTGTGGGGGAGCACTAACAGTGCTGGCTGTGTGGTGGAGCACTGACAGTGCTGGCTGTGTGGGGGAGCACTGACAGTGCTGGCTGTGTGTGGGGAGTACTGACAGTGCTAGCTGTGTGGTGGGAGCATTGACAGTGCTGGCTGTGTGGGAGAGCACTGACAGTGCTGGCTGTGTGGTGGGAGCACTGACAATGCTGGCTGTGTGGTGGGAGCACTGACAGTGCTGGTTGTGTGGGGGAGCACTGACAGTGCTGGCTGTGTGGTGGGACACTGACAGTGCTGGCTGTGTGGGGGAGCACTGATAGTGCTGGCTGTGTGGGGGGAGCACTGACAGTGCTGGCTGTGTGGGGGAGCACTGACGGTGCTGGTTGTGTGGTGGGAGCACTGTCAGTGCTGGCTGTGTGCTGGGAGCACTGACAGTGCTGGCTGTGTGGGAGAGCACTGACAGTGCTGGCTGTGTGAGGGAGCACTGACTGTGATGACCGTGTGGGGGAGCACTGGCAGTGCTGGCTGTGTGGGGGAGCACTGACAGTGCTGGCTGTGTGGGGGAGCTCTGGCAGTGCAGGCTGTGTGGGGGGAGCACTGACAGTGCTGGCTGTGTGGGGGAGCACTGACAGTGCTGCCTGTGTGGTAGGAGCACTGACAGTGCTGGCTGTGTGGTGGGAGCACTGACAGTGCTGGCTGTGTGGGGAGCACTGACAGTACTGGCTGTGTGGTGGGAGCACTGACAGTGCTGGCTGTGTGGAGGGAGCACTGACAGTGCTGGCTGTGTGGGGGGAGCACTGACAGTGTTGGCTGTGGGGGAGCACTGACAGTGCTGGCTGTGTGGGGGGAGCACTGACAGTGCTGGCTGTGTGGTGGGAGCACAGACAGTGCTGGCTGTGTGGAGCAGGACTGATAGTGCTGGCTCTGTGGGTGGAGCTCTGACAGTGCTGGCTCTGTGGGGGAGCACTGACAGTGCTGGCTGTGTGGGGAGCACTGACCGTGCAGGCTGTGTGGTGGTAGCACTGACAGTGCTGGATGTGTGTGGGGGATCACTGACAGTGCAGGCTGTGTGGTGGGATCACTGACAGTGCTGGATGTGTGGGGGGAGCTCTGACAGTGCTGGCTGTGTGGTGGGAGCACTGACAGTGCTGGCTGTGTGGGTGGAGCACTGACAGTGCTGGCTGTGTGGTGGGTGCACTGACAGTGCTGGCTGTGTGGGGCGAGCACTGACAGTGCTGGCCGTGTGGAGTAGCACTGACAGTGCTGGCTGTGTGGGGGAGCACTGACAGTGCTGGCTGTGTGGGAGAGCACTGACAGTGCTGGCTGTGTGGAGGAGCACTTCCAGTGTTGGCTGTGTGGTTGGAGCATTGACAGTGCTGGCTGTGTGGGTGGAGCACTGACAGTGCTGGCTGTGTGCGGGGAGCACTGACAGTGCTGGCTCCGTGGTGAGAGCACTGGCAGGGCTGGCTGTGTGGTGGGAGCACTGACAGTCCTGGCTGTGTGGTGGGAGCACTGACAGTGCTGGTTGTGTGGGGAGCACTGACAGTGCTGGCTGTGTGGGGAGCACTGACAGTCCTGGCTGTGTGGTGGGAGCACTGACAGTGCTGGCTGTGTGGGGGAGCACTAACAGTGCTGGCTGTGTGGTGGAGCACTGACAGTGCTGGCTGTGTGGGGGAGCACTGACAGTGCTGGCTGTGTGTGGGGAGCACTGACAGTGCTAGCTGTGTGGTGGGGGCACTGACAGTGCTGGCAGTGTGGGGGAGCACTGACAGTGCTGGCTGTGTGGTGGGAGCACTGACAATGCTGGCTGTGTGGTGGGAGCACTGACAGTGCTGGCTGTGTGGGGGAGCACTGACAGTGCTGGCTGTGTGGTGGGAGCACTGACAATGCTGGCTGTGTGGTGGGAGCACTGACAGTGCTGGCTGTGTGGGGGAGCACTGACAGTGCTGGCTGTGTGGGGGGAGCACTGACAGTGCTGGCTGTGTGGGGGAGCACTGACAGTGCTGGCTGTGTGGTGGGAGCACTGACAGTGCTGGCTGTGTGGGGAAGCACTGACAGGGCTGGCTGTGTGGTGGGAGCACTGACAATGCTGGCTGTGTGGGGGAGCACTGACAGTGCTGGCTGTGTGGGGGAGCACTGACAGTGCTGGCTGTGTGGTGGGAGCACTGACAGTGCTGGCTGTGTGGGGAGCACTGACAGTGCTGGCTGTGTGCTGGGAGCACTGACAATGCTGGCTGTGTGGGAGAGCACTGACAGTGCTGGCTGTGTGAGGGAGCACTGACTGTGATGACCGTGTGGGGGAGCACTGGCAGTGCTGGCTGTGTGGGGGGTGCACTGACAGTGCTGGCTGTGTGGGGGAGCTCTGGCAGTGCAGGCTGTGTGGGGGAGCACTGACAGTGCTGGCTGTGTGGGGGGAGCACTGACAGTGCTGCCTGTGTGGTGGGAGCACTGACAGTGCTGGCTGTGTGGTGGGAGCACTGACAGTGCTGGCTGTGTGGGGAGCACTGACAGTACTGGCTGTGTGGTGGGAGCACTGACAGTGCTGGCTGTGTGGAGGGAGCACTGACAGAGCTGGCTGTGTGGGGGGAGCACTGACAGTGCTGGCTGTGGGGGGAGCACATGACAGTGCTGGCTGTGTGGGGGGAGCACTGACAGTGCTGGCTGTGTGGTTGGAGCACTGACAGTGCTGGCTGTGTGGAGCAGGACTGATAGTGCTGGCTGTGTGGGTGGAGCTCTGACAGTGCTGGCTGTGTGGGGGAGGACTGACAGTGCTGGCTGTGTGGGGAGCACTGACCGTGCTGGCTGTGTGGTGGGAGCACTGACAGTGCTGGATGTGTGTGGGGGATCACTGACAGTGCAGGCTGTGTGGTGGGATCACTGACAGTGCTGGATATGTGGGGTGAGCTCTGACAGTGCTGGCTGTGTGGTGGGAGCATTGACAGTGCTGGATGTGTGGGGCGAGCACTGACAGTGCTGGCTGTGTGGAGTAGCACTGACAGTGCTGGCTGTGTGGGGGAGCACTGACAGTGCTGGCTGTATGGGCGAGCACTGACAGTTCTGGCTGTGTGGAGGAGCACTGACAGTGCTGGCTGTGTGGTTGGAGCATTGACAGTGCTGGCTGTGTGGGTGGAGCACTGACAGTGCTGGCTGTGTGCGGGGAGCACTGACAGTGCTGGCTCTGTGGTGAGAGCACTGGCAGTGCTGGCTGTGTGGTGGGAGCACTGACAGTCCTGGCTGTGTGGTGGGAGCACTGACAGTGCTGGCTGTGTGGGGGAGCACTGACAGTGCTGGCTGTGTGGTGGAGCACTGACAGTCCTGGCTGTGTGGTGGGAGCACTGACAGTGCTGGCTGTGTGGGGGAGCACTAACAGTGCTGGCTGTGTGGTGGAGCACTGACAGTGCTGGCTGTGTGGGGGAGCACTGACAGTGCTGGCTGTGTGTGGGGAGTACTGACAGTGCTAGCTGTGTGGTGGGAGCATTGACAGTGCTGGCTGTGTGGGAGAGCACTGACAGTGCTGGCTGTGTGGTGGGAGCACTGACAATGCTGGCTGTGTGGTGGGAGCACTGACAGTGCTGGCTGTGTGGGGGAGCACTGACAGTGCTGGCTGTGTGGTGGGACACTGACAGTGCTGGCTGTGTGGGGGAGCACTGATAGTGCTGGCTGTGTGGGGGGAGCACTGACAGTGCTGGCTGTGTGGGGGGAGCACTGACGGTGCTGGTTGTGTGGTGGGAGCACTGTCAGTGCTGGCTATGTGGTGGGAGCACTGACAGTGCTGGCTGTGTGGTGGGAGCACTGACAGTGCTGGCTGTGTGGTGGGAGCACTGACAGTTCTGGCTGTGTGGGGAGCACTGACAGTGCTGGCTGTGTGGGGGCAGCACTGTCAGTGCTGGCTGTGTGGTGGGAGCACTGACAGTGCTGGCAGTGTGTGGGAGCACGGACAGTGCTGGCTGTGTGTTGGGAGCACAGACGGTGCTGGCTGTGTAGTGGGAGCACTGACAGTGCTGGCTGTGTGGGGTAGCACTGAAAGTTATGGCTGTGTGGGGGGGAGCAATGACAGTGCTGACTGTGTGGTGGGAGCACTGACAGTGCTGGATGTGTGGGGGGAGCACTGACAGTGATGGCTGTGTGGGGGAGCACTGACAGTGCTGGCTGTGTGGTGGGAGCACTGACAGTGCTGGCTGTGTGGGTGCAGCACTGACGGTGCTGGCTGTGTGGTGGGACCACTGACAGTGCTGGCTGTGTGGGGCGAGCACTGACAGTGCTGGCTGTGTGGGGGAGCACTGACTGTGCTGGTTGTGTGGGGGAGCACTGACAGTGCTGGCTGTGTGGGGGAGCACTGACAGTGCTGAATGTATGGGGAGCACTGACAGTGCTGGCTGTATGGGGGAGCACTGCCAGTGCTGGCTGTGTGGGGGAGCACTGACAGTGATGGCTGTGTGGGGGAGCATTGACAGTGCTGGCTGTGTGGTGGGAGCACTGGCTGTGATGGCTGTGTGGGGGAGCACTGGCAGTTCTGGCTGTGTGGGGGAGCACTGGCAGTGCTGGCTGTGTGGTGAGCACTGACAGTGATCGCAGTGTGGGGGAGCACTGACAGTGCTGGCTGTGTGGGGGGAGCACTGACAGTGCTGTCTGTGTGTGGGGAGCACTGACAGTGATGGCTGTGTGGGGGAGCACTGACAGTGCTGGCTGTGTGGTGGGAGCACTGACAGTGCTGGCTGTGTGGGTGGAGCACTGACGGTGCTGGCTGTGTGGTGGGACCACTGACAGTGCTGGCTGTGTGGGGGAGCACTGACAGTGCTGGCTGTGTGGGGGGAGCACTGACAGTGCTGGCTGTGTGGCGGGAGCACTGACAGTACTGGCTGTGTGGGGGAGTACTGACAGTGCTGCCTATGTCTGGGCGCTCTGACAGTGCTGGCTGTGGGGGAGCACTGACAGTGCTGGCTGTGTGGGGGGAGCGCTGACATTGCTGGCTGTGTGGTGGGAGCACTGACATTGCTGGCTGTGTGGTGGGAGCACAGACAGTGCTGGCTGTGTGGGGGAGCACTGACAGTGCTGGCTGTGTGGTGGGAGCACTGACAGTGCTGGCTGTGTGGGGAGCACTGACAGTGCTGGCTGTGTGCTGGGAGCACTGACAATGCTGGCTGTGTGGGAGAGCACTGAGAGTGCTGGCTGTGTGAGGGAGCACTGACTGTGATGACCGTGTGGGGGAGCACTGGCAGTGCTGGCTGTGTGGGGGGTGCACTGACAGTGCTGGCTGTGTGGGGGAGCTCTGGCAGTGCAGGCTGTGTGGGGGAGCACTGACAGTGCTGGCTGTGTGGGGGGAGCACTGACAGTGCTGCCTGTGTGGTGGGAGCACTGAGAGTGCTGGCTGTGTGGTGGGAGCACTGACAGTGCTGGCTGTGTGGGGAGCACTGACAATACTGGCTGTGTGGTGGGAGCACTGACAGTGCTGGCTGTGTGGAGGGAGCACTGACAGTGCTGGCTGTGTGGGGGGAGCACTGACAGTGCTGGCTGTGGGGGGAGCACATGACAGTGCTGGCTGTGTGGGGGGAGCACTGACAGTGCTGGCTGTGTGGTGGGAGCGCTGACAGTGCTGGCTGTGTGGAGCAGGACTGATAGTGCTGGCTGTGTGGGTGGAGCTCTGACAGTGCTGGCTCTGTGGGGGAGCACTGACAGTGCTGGCTGTGTGGGGAGCACTGACCGTGCTGGCTGTGTGGTGGGAGCACTGACAGTGCTGGATGTGTGTGGGGGATCACTGACAGTGCAGGCTGTGTGGTGGGATCACTGACAGTGCTGGATATGTGGGGTGAGCTCTGACAGTGCTGGCTGTGTGGGGGGAGCACTGACAGTGCTGGCTGTGTGGGGAGCACTGACAATACTGGCTGTGTGGTGGGAGCACTGACAGTGCTGGCTGTGTGGAGGGAGCACTGACAGTGCTGGCTGTGTGGGGGGAGCACTGACAGTGCTGGCTGTGGGGGGAGCACATGAGAGTGCTGGCTGTGTGGGAGGAGCACTGACAGTGCTGGCTGTGTGGTGGGAGCGCTGACAGTGCTGGCTGTGTGGAGCAGGACTGATAGTGCTGGCTGTGTGGGTGGAGCTCTGACAGTGCTGGCTCTGTGGGGGAGCACTGACAGTGCTGGCTGTGTGGGGAGCACTGACCGTGCTGGCTGTGTGGTGGGAGCACTGACAGTGCTGGATGTGTGTGGGGGATCACTGACAGTGCAGGCTGTGTGGTGGGATCACTGACAGTGCTGGATATGTGGGGTGAGCTCTGACAGTGCTGGCTGTGTGGTGGGAGCACTGACAGTGCTGGCTGTGTGGGGCGCGCACTGACAGTGCTGGCTGTGTGGAGTAGCACTGACAGTGCTGGCTGTGTGGGGGAGCACTGACAGTGCTGGCTGTATGGGGGAGCACTGACAGTTCTGGCTGTGTGGAGGAGCACTTCCAGTGTTGGCTGTGTGGTTGGAGCATTGACAGTGCTGGCTGTGTGGGTGGAGCACTGACAGTGCTGGCTGTGTGCGGGGAGCACTGGCAGTGCTGGCTGTGTGGTGGGAGCACTGACAGTCCTGGCTGTGTGGTGGGAGCACTGACAGTGCTGGCTGTGTGGGGGAGCACTGACAGTGCTGGCTGTGTGGGGGAGCACTGACAGTCCTGGCTGTGTGGTGGGAGCACTGACAGTGCTGGCTGTGTGGGGGAGCACTAACAGTGCTGGCTGTGTGGTGGAGCACTGACAGTGCTGGCTGTGTGGGGGAGCACTGACAGTGCTGGCTGTGTGTGGGGAGTACTGACAGTGCTAGCTGTGTGGTGGGAGCATTGACAGTGCTGGCTGTGTGGGAGAGCACTGACAGTGCTGGCTGTGTGGTGGGAGCACTGACAATGCTGGCTGTGTGGTGGGAGCACTGACAGTGCTGGCTGTGTGGGGGAGCACTGACAGTGCTGGCTGTGTGGTGGGGCACTGACAGTGCTGGCTGTGTGGGAGCACTGACAGTGCTGGTTGTGTGGGGGGAGCACTGACAGTGCTGGCTGTGTGGGGGGAGCACTGACGGTGCTGGTTGTGTGGTGGGAGCACTGTCAGTGCTGGCTATGTGGTGGGAGCACTGACAGTGCTGGCTGTGTGGTGCGAGCACTGACAGTGCTGGCTGTGTGGTGGGAGCACTGACAGTGCTGGCAGTGTGTGGGAGCACGGACAATGCTGGCTGTGTGTTGGGAGCACAGGCGGTGCTGGCTGTGTAGTGGGAGCACTGACAGTGCTGGCTGTGTGGGGTAGCACTGAAAGTTATGGCTGTGTGGGGGGGAGCAATGACAGTGCTGACTGTGTGGTGGGAGCACTGACAGTGCTGGATGTGTGGGGGGAGCACTGACAGTGCTGGCTGTGTGGGTGGAGCACTGACGGTGCTGGCTGTGTGGTGGGACCACTGACAGTGCTGGCTGTGTGGGGGAGCACTGACAGTGCTGGCTGTGTGGGGGAGCACTGACAGTGCTGGCTGTGTGGGGGAGCACTGACAGTGCTGACTGTATGTGGGAGCACTGACAGTGCTGGCTGTATGGGGGAGCACTGACAGTGATGGCTGTGTGGGGGAGCACTGACAGTGCTGGCTGTATGGTGGGAGCACTGGCTGTGATGGCTGTGTGGGGGAGCACTGGCAGTTCTGGCTGTGTGGGGGAGCACTGGCAGTGCTGGCTGTGTGGGGGAGCACTGACAGTGATGGCAGTGTGGGGGAGCACTGACAGTGCTGGCTGTGTGGGGGGAGCACTGACAGTGCTGTCTGTGTGTGGGGAGCTCTGACAGTTTTGGCTGTGTGGGGGAGCACTGACAGTCCTGGCTGTGTGCCGGGAGCACTGACAGTGCTGGCTGTGTGGGGGAGTACTGACAGTGCTGCCTATGTGTGGGCGCTCTGACAGTGCTGGCTGTGGGGGGAGCACTGACAGTGCTGGCTGTGTGGGGGGAGCGCTGACAGTGCTGGCTGTGTGGTGGGTGCACTGACAGTGCTGGCTGTGTGGTGGGAGCACAGACAGTGCTGGCTGTGTGGGGGAGCACTGACAGTGCTGGATGTGTGGTGGGAGCACTGACAGTGCTGGCTGTGTGGGGAGCACTGACAGTGCTGGCTGTGTGCTGGGAGCACTGACAATGCTGGCTGTGTGGGAGAGCACTGACAGTGCTGGCTGTGTGAGGGAGCACTGACTGTGATGACCGTGTGGGGAAGCACTGGCAGTGCTGGCTGTGTGGGGGGTGCACTGACAGTGCTGGCTGTGTGGGGGAGCTCTGGCAGTGCAGGCTGTGTGGGGGAGCACTGACAGTGCTGGCTGTGTAGGGGGAGCACTGACAGTGCTGCCTGTGTGGTGGGAGCACTGACAGTGCTGGCTGTGTGGTGGGAGCACTGACAGTGCTGGCTGTGTGGTGGGAGCACTGACAGTGCTGGCTGTGTGGGGAGCACTGACAGTACTGGCTGTGTGGTGGGAGCACTGACAGTGCTGGCTGTGTGGAGGGAGCACTGACAGTGCTGGCTGTGTGGGGGAGCACTGACAGTGCTGGCTGTGGGGGGAGCACATGACAGTGCTGGCTGTGTGGGGGGGAGCACTGACAGTGCTGGCTGTGTGGTGGGAGCACTGACAGTGCTGGCTGTGTGGAGCAGGACTGATAGTGCTGGCTGTGTGGGTGGAGCTCTGACAGTGCTGGCTCTGTAGGGGAGCACTGACAGTGCTGGCTGTGTGGGGAGCACTGACCGTGCTGGCTGTGTGGTGGGAGCACTGACAGTGCTGGATGTGTGTGGGGGATCACTGACAGTGCAGGCTGTGTGGTGGGATCACTGACAGTGCTGGATATGTGGGGTGAGCTCTGACAGTGCTGGCTGTGTGGTGGGAGTACTGACAGTGCTGGCTGTGTGGGGCGCGCACTGAAAGTGCTGGCTGTGTGGAGTAGCACTGACAGTGCTGGCTGTGTGGGGGAGCACTGACAGTGCTGGCTGTATGGGGGAGCACTGACAGTTCTGGCTGTGTGGAGGAGCACTTCCAGTGTTGGCTGTGTGGTTGGAGCATTGACAGTGCTGGCTGTGTGGGTGGAGCACTGACAGTGCTGGCTGTGTGCGGGGAGCACTGACAGTGCTGGCTCTGTGGTGAGAGCACTGGCAGTGCTGGCTGTGTGGTGGGAGCACTGACAGTCCTGGCTGTGTGGTGGGAGTGCTGGCTGTGTGGGGGAGCACTGACAGTGCTGGCTGTGTGGGGGAGCACTGACAGTCCTGGCTGTGTGGTGGGTGCACTGACAGTGCTGGCTGTGTGGGGAGCACGAACAGTGCTGGATGTGTGGTGGAGCACTGACAGTGCTGGCTGTGTGGGGGAGCACTGACAGTGCTGGCTGTGTGTGGGGAGTACTGACAGTGCTAGCTGTGTGGTGGGAGCATTGACAGTGCTGGCTGTGTGGGAGAGCACTGACAGTGCTGGCTGTGTGGTGGGAGCACTGACAATGCTGGCTGTGTGGTGGGAGCACTGACAGTGCTGGCTGTGTGGGGGAGCACTGACAGTGCTGGCTGTGTGGTGGGACACTGACAGTGCTGGCTGTGTGGGGGAGCACTGACAGTGCTGGCTGTGTGGGGGGAGCACTGACAGTGCTGGCTGTGTGGGGGGAGCACTGACGGTGCTGGTTGTGTGGTGGGAGCACTGTCAGTGCTGGCTATGTGGTGGGAGCACTGACAGTGCTGGCTGTGTGGTGGGAGCACTGACAGTGCTGGCTGTGTGGTGGGAGCACTGACATTTCTGGCTGTGTGGGGAGCACTGACAGTGCTGGCTGTGTGGGGGTAGCACTGTCAGTGCTGGCTGTGTGGTGGGAGCACTGACATTGCTGGCAGTGTGGGGGAGCACGGACAGTGCGGGCTGTGTGTTGGGAGCACAGACGGTGCAGGCTGTGTAGTGGGAGCACTGACAGTGCTGGCTGTGTGGGGTAGCACTGAAAGTTATGGCTGTGTGTGGGGGAGCAATGACAGTGCTGACTGTGTGGTGGGAGCACTGACAGTGCTGGATGTGTGGGGTGAGCACTGACAGTGATGGCTATGTGGGGGAGCACTGACAGTGCTGGCTGTGTGGTGGGAGCACTGACAGTGCTGGCTGTGTGGGTGGAGCACTGACGGTGCTGGCTGTGTGGTGGGACCACTGACAGTGCTGGCTGTGTGGGGAGCACTGACAGTGCTGGCTGTGTGGGAGAGCACTGACAATGCTGGCTGTGTGGGAGAGCACTGACAGTGCTGGCTGTGTGAGGGAGCACTGACTGTGATGACCGTGTGGGGGAGCACTGGCAGTGCTGGCTGTGTGGGGGGTGCACTGACAGTGCTGGCTGTGTGGGGGAGCTCTGGCAGTGCAGGCTGTGTGGGGGAGCACTGACAGTGCTGGCTGTGTGGGGGGAGCACTGACAGTGCTGCCTGTGTGGTGGGAGCACTGACAGTGCTGGCTGTGTGGTGGGACCACTGACAGTGCTGGCTGTGTGGGGAGCACTGACAGTGCTGGCTGTGTGCTGGGAGCACTGACAATGCTGGCTGTGTGGGAGAGCACTGACAGTGCTGGCTGTGTGAGGGAGCACTGACTGTGATGACCGTGTGGGGGAGCACTGGCAGTGCTGGCTGTGTGGGGGGTGCACTGACAGTGCTGGCTGTGTGGGGGAGCACTGGCAGTGCTGGCTGTGTGGGGGGTGCACTGACAGTGCTGGCTGTGTGGGGGAGCTCTGGCAGTGCAGGCTGTGTGGGGGAGCACTGACAGTGCTGGCTGTGTGGGGGGAGCACTGACAGTGCTGCCTGTGTGGTGGGAGCACTGACAGTGCTGGCTGTGTGGTGGGAGCAGACAGTGCTGGCTGTGTGGGGAGCACTGACAATACTGGCTGTGTGGTGGGAGCACTGACAGTGCTGGCTGTGTGGAGGGAGCACTGACAGTGCTGGCTGTGTGGGGGGAGCACTGACAGTGCTGGCTGTGGGGGGAGCACATGACAGTGCTGGCTGTGTGGGGGGAGCACTGACAGTGCTGGCTGTGTGGTGGGAGCACTGACAGTGCTGGCTGTGTGGAGCAGGACTGATAGTGCTGGCTGTGTGGGTGGAGCTCTGACAGTGCTCGCTCAGAGGGGGAGCACTGACAGTGCTGGCTGTGTGGGGAGCACTGACCGTGCTGGCTGTGTGGTGGGAGCACTGACAGTGCTGGATGTGTGTGGGGGATCACTGACAGTGCAGGCTGTGTGGTGGGATCACTGACAGTGCTGGATATGTTGGGTGAGCTCTGACAGTGCTGGCTGTGTGGTGGGAGCACTGACATTGCTTGCTGTGTGGGGCGCGCACTGACAGTGCTGGCTGTGTGGAGTAGCACTGACAGTGCTGGCTGTGTGGGGGAGCACTGACAGTGCTGGCTGTATGGGGGAGCACTGACAGTTCTGGGTGTGTGGAGGAGCACTTCCAGTGTTGGCTGTGTGGTTGGAGCATTGACAGTGCTGGCTGTGTGCGTGGAGCACTGACAGTGCTGGCTATGTGGTGAGAGCACTGGCAGTGCTGGCTGTGTGGTGGGAGCACTGACAGTCCTGGCTGTGTGGTGGGGAGCACTGACAGTGCTGGCTGTGTGGGGGAGCACTGACAGTGCTGGCTGTGTGGGGGAGCACTGACAGTCCTGGCTGTGTGGTGGGAGCAGTGACAGTGCTGGCTGTGTGGGGGAGCACTAACAGTGCTGGCTGTGTGGTGGAGCACTGACAGTGCTGGCTGTGTGGGGGAGCACTGACAGTGCTGGCTGTGTGTGGGGAGTACTGACAGTGCTAGCTGTGTGGTGGGAGCATTGACAGTGCTGGCTGTGTGGGAGAGCACTGACAGTGCTGGCTGTGTGGTGGGAGCACTGACAATGCTGGCTGTGTGGTGGGAGCACTGACAGTGCTGGCTGTGTGGGGGAGCACTGACAGTGCTGGCTGTGTGGTGGGACACTGACAGTGCTGGCTGTGTGGGGGAGCACTGACAGTGCTGGCTGTGTGGGGGGAGCACTGACAGTGCTGGCTGTGTGGAGGGAGCACTGACGGTGCTGGTTGTGTGGTGGGAGCACTGTCAGTGCTGGCTATGTGGTGGGAGCACTGACAGTGCTGGCTGTGTGGTGGGAGCACTGACAGTGCTGGCTGTGTGGTGGGAGCACTGACAGTTCTGGCTGTGTGGGGAGCACTGACAGTGCTGGCTGTGTGGGGTAGCACTGTCAGTGCTGGCAGTGTGGTGGGAGCACTGACAGTGCTGGCAGTGTGCGAGAGCACGGACAGTACTGGCTGTGTGTTGGGAGCACAGACGGTGCTGGCTGTGTAGTGGGAGCACTGACAGTGCTGGCTGTGTGGGGTAGCACTGAAAGTTATGGCTGTGTGGGGGGGAGCAATGACAGTGCTGACTGTGTGGTGGGAGCACTGACAGTGCTGGATGTGTGGGGGGAGCACTGACAGTGATGGCTGTGTGGGGGAGCACTGACAGTGCTGGCTGTGTGGTGGGAGCACTGACAGTGCTGGCTGTGTGGGTGGAGCACTGACGGTGCTGGCTGTGTGGTGGGACCACTGACAGTGCTGGCTGTGTGGGGCGAGCACTGACAGTGCTGGCTGTGTGGGGGAGCACTGACAGTGCTGGCTGTGTGGGGGAGCAATGACAGTGCTGGCTGTGTGGGGGAGCACTGACAGTGCTGACTGTATGGGGGAGCACTGACAGTGCTGGCTGTATGGGGAGCACTGCCAGTGCTGGCTGTGTGGGGGAGCACTGACAGTGATGGCTGTATGGGGGAGCACTGACAGTTCTGGCTGTGTGGAGGAGCACTTCCAGTGTTGGCTGTGTGGTTGGAGCATTGACAGTGCTGGCTGTGTGGGTGGAGCACTGACAGTTCTGGCTGTGTGCGGGGAGCACTGACAGTGCTGGCTATGTGGTGAGAGCACTGGCAGTGCTGGCTGTGTGGTGGGAGCACTGACAGTCCTGGCTGTGTGGTGGGAGCACTGACAGTGCTGGCTGTGTGGGGGAGCACTGACAGTGCTGGCTGTGTGGGGGAGCACTGACAGTCCTGGCTGTGTGGTGGGAGCAGTGACAGTGCTGGCTGTGTGGGGGAGCACTAACAGTGCTGGCTGTGTGGTGGATCACTGACAGTGCTGGCTGTGTGGGGGAGCACTGACAGTGCTGGCTGTGTGTGGGGAGTACTGACAGTGCTAGCTGTGTGGTGGGAGCATTGACAGTGCTGGCTGTGTGGGAGAGCACTGACAGTGCTGGCTGTGTGGTGGGAGCACTGACAATGCTGGCTGTGTGGTGGGAGCACTGACAGTGCTGGCTGTGTGGGGGAGCACTGACAGTGCTGGCTGTGTGGTGGGACACTGACAGTGCTGGCTGTGTGGGGGAGCACTGACAGTGCTGGCTGTGTGGGGGAGCACTGACAGTGCTGGCTGTGTGGAGGGAGCACTGACGGTGCTGGTTGTGTGGTGGGAGCACTGTCAGTGCTGGCTATGTGGTGGGAGCACTGACAGTGCTGGCTGTGTGGTGGGAGCACTGACAGTGCTGGCTGTGTGGTGGGAGCACTGACAGTTCTGGCTGTGTGGGGAGCACTGACAGTGCTGGCTGTGTGGGGTAGCACTGTCAGTGCTGGCAGTGTGGTGGGAGCACTGACAGTGCTGGCAGTGTGCGAGAGCACGGACAGTACTGGCTGTGTGTTGGGAGCACAGACGGTGCTGGCTGTGTAGTGGGAGCACTGACAGTGCTGGATGTGTGGGGGGAGCACTGACAGTGATGGCTGTGTGGGGGAGCACTGACAGTGCTGGCTGTGTGGTGGGAGCACTGACAGTGCTGGCTGTGTGGGTGGAGCACTGACGGTGCTGGCTGTGTGGTGGGACCACTGGCAGTGCTGGCTGTGTGGGGCGAGCACTGACAGTGCTGGCTGTGTGGGGGAGCACTGACAGTGCTGGCTGTGTGGGGGAGCAATGACAGTGCTGGCTGTGTGGGGGAGCACTGACAGTGCTGACTGTATGGGGGAGCACTGACAGTGCTGGCTGTATGGGGAGCACTGCCAGTGCTGGCTGTGTGGGGGAGCACTGACAGTGATGGCTGTGTGGGGGAGCACTGACAGTGCTGGCTGTGTGGTGGGAGCACTGGCTGTGATGGCTGTGTGGGGAGCACTGGCAGTTCTGGCTGTGTGGCGGGAGCACTGGCAGTGCTGGCTGTGTGGGGGGGCACTGACAGTGATGGCAGTGTGGGGGAGCACTGATAGTGCTGGCTTTGTGGGGGGAGCACTGACAGTGCTGTCTGTGTGTGGGGAGCTCTGACAGTTCTGGCTGTGTGGGGGAGCACTGACAGTGCTGGCTGTGTGGGGGAGCACTGACAGTGCTGGCTGTGTGGCGGGAGCTCTGACAGTGCTGGCTGTGTGGGGGAGTACTGACAGTGCTGCCTATGTGTGGGCGCTCTGACAGTGCTGGCTGTGGGGGGAGCACTGACAGTGCTGGCTGTGTGGTGGGAGCGCTGACAGTGCTGGCTGTGAGGTGGGAGCACAGACAGTGCTGGCTGTGTGGGGGAGCACTGACAGTGCTGGCTGTGTGGTGGGAGCACTGACAGTGCTGGCTGTGTGGGGAGCACTGACAGTGCTGGCTGTGTGCTGGGAGCACTGACAATGCTGGCTGTGTGGGAGAGCACTGACAGTGCTGGCAGTGTGAGGGAGCACTGACTGTGATGACCGTGTGGGGGAGCACTGGCAGTGCTGGATGTGTGGGGGGTGCACTGACAGTGCTGGCTGTGTGGGGAGCTCTGGCAGTGCAGGCTCTGTGGGGGAGCACGGACAGTGCTGGCTGTGTGGGGGGAGCACTGACAGTGCTGCCTGTGTGGTGGGAGCACTGACAGTGCTGGCTGTGTGGTGGGAGCACTGACAGTGCTGGCTATGTGGGGAGCACTGACAGTACTGGCTGTGTGGTGGGAGCACTGACAGTGCTGTCTGCGTGGAGGGAGCGCTGACAGTGCTGGCTGTGTGGGGGGAGCACTGACAGTGCTGGCTGTGGGGGGAGCACATGACAGTGCTGGCTGTGTGGGGGGAGCACTGACAGTGCTGGCTGTGTGGTGGGAGCACTGACAGTGCTGGCTGTGTGGAGCAGGACTGATAGTGCTGGCTGTGTGGGTGGAGCTCTGACAGTGCTGGCTCTGTGGGGGTGCACTGACAGTGCTGGCTTTGTGGGGAGCACTGACCGTGCTGGCTGTGTGGTGGGAGCACTGACAGTGCTGGATGTGTGTGGGGGATCACTGACAGTGCAGGCTGTGTGGTGGGATCACTGACAGTGCTGGATATGTGGGGTGAGCTCTGACAGTGCTGGCTGTGTGCTGGGAGCACTGACAATTCTGGCTGTGTGGGAGAGCACTGACAGTGCTGGCAGTGTGAGGGAGCACTGACTGTGATGACCGTGTGGGGAGCACTGGCAGTGCTGGATGTGTGGGGGGTGCACTGACAGTGCTGGCTGTGTGGGGGAGCTCTGGCAGTGCAGGCTCTGTGGGGGAGCACTGACAGTGCTGGCTGTGTGGGGGGAGCACTGACAGTGCTGCCTGTGTGGTGGGAGCACTGACAGTGCTGGCTGTGTGGTGGGAGCACTGACAGTGCTGGCTATGTGGGGAGCACTGACAGTACTGGCTGTGTGGTGGGAGCACTGACAGTGCTGTCTGTGTGGAGGGAGCACTGACAGTGCTGGCTGTGTGGGGGGAGCACTGACAGTGCTGGCTGTGGGGGGAGCACATGACAGTGCTGGCTGTGTGGGGGGAGCACTGACAGTGCTGGCTGTGTGGTGGGAGCACTGACAGTGCTGGCTGTGTGGAGCAGGACTGATAGTGCTGGCTGTGTGGGTGGAGCTCTGACAGTGCTGGCTCTGTGGGGGTGCACTGACAGTGCTGGCTGTGTGGGGAGCACTGACCGTGCTGGCTGTGTGGTGGGAGCACTGACAGTGCTGGATGTGTGTGAGGAATCACTGACAGTGCAGGCTGTGTGGTGGGAGCACTGACAGTGCTGGATATGTGGGGTGAGCTCTGACAGTGCTGGCTGTGTGGTGGGAAGCACTGACAGTGCTGGCTGTGTGGAGTAGCACTGACAGTGCTGGCTGTGTGGGGGAGCACTGACAGTGCTGGCTGTATGGGGGAGCACTGACAGTTCTGGCTGTGTGGAGGAGCACTTCCAGTGTTGGCTGTGTGGTTGGAGCATTGACAGTGCTGGCTCTGTGGGTGGAGCACTGACAGTGCTGGCTGTGTGCGGGGAGCACTGACAGTGCTGGCTCTGTGGTGAGAGCACTGGCAGTGCTGGCTGTGTGGTGGGAGCACTGACAGTCCTGGCTGTGTGGTGGGAGCACTGACAGTGCTGGCTGTGTGGGGGAGCACTGACAGTGCTGGCTGTGTGGGGGAGCACTGACAGTCCTGGCTGTGTGGTGGGAGCACTGACAGTGCTGGCTGTGTGGGGGAGCACTAACAGTGCTGGATGTGTGGTGGAGCACTGACAGTGCTGGCTGTGTGGGGGAGCACTGACAGTGCTGGCTGTGTGTGGGGAGTACTGACAGTGCTAGCTGTGTGGTGGGAGCATTGACAGTGCTGGCTGTGTGGGAGAGCACTGACAGTGCTGGCTGTGTGGTGGGTGCACTGACAATGCTGGCTGTGTGGTGGAGCACTGACAGTGCAGGCTGTGTGGGGGAGCACTGACAGTGCTGGCTGTGTGGTGGGACACTGACAGTGCTGGCAGTGTGGGGGAGCACTGAAAGTGCTGGCTGTGTGGGGGGAGCACTGACAGTGCTGGGTGTGTGGGGGGAGCACTGACGGTGCTGGTTGTGTGGTGGGAGCACTGTCAGTGCTGGCTATGTGGTGGGAGCACTGACAGTGCTGGCTGTGTGGTGGGAGCACAGACGGTGCTGGCTGTGTAGTGGGAGCACTGACAGTGCTGGCTGTGTGGGGTAGCACTGAAAGTTATGGCTGTGTGTGGGGGAGCAATGACAGTGCTGACTGTGTGGTGGGAGCACTGACAGTGCTGGATGTGTGGGGGGAGCACTGACAGTGATGGCTATGTGGGGGAGCACTGACAGTGCTGGCTGTGTGGTGGGAGCACAGACAGTGCTGGCTGTGTGGGTGGAGCACTGACGGTGCTGGCTGTGTGGTGGGACCACTGACAGTGCTGGCTGTGTGGGGCGAGCACTGACAGTGCTGGCTGTGTGGGGGAGCACTGACAGTGCTGGCTGTGTGGGGGAGCACTGACAGTGCTGGCTGTGTGGGGGAGCACTGACAGTGCTGACTGTATGGGGGAGCACTGACAGTGCTGGCTGTATGGGGGAGCACTGCCAGTGCTGGCTGTGTGGGGGAGCACTGACAGTGATGGCTGTGTGGGGAGCACTGACAGTGCTGGCTGTGTGTGGGAGCACTGACAGTGCTGGCTGCGTGGGGGAGCACTGACAGGGCTGGCTGTGTGGGTGGAGCACTGACAGTGCAGGCTGTGTGGTGGGGGCACTGACAGTGCTGGCCGTGTGGGGGAGCACTGACAGTGCTGGCTGTGTGGGGGGAGCACTGACAGGGCTGGCTGTGTGGGGGGAGCACTGACAGTGCTGGCTGTGTGGTGGGAGCACTGAGAGTGCTGGCTGTGTGGGGGGAGCACTGTCAGTGCTGGCTGTGTGGTGGGAGCACTGACAGTGCAGGCTGTGTAGTGGGAGCACTGACAGTGCTGGCTGTGTGGGGGGAGCACTGACAGTGCTGGCTGTGTGGGGGAGCACTGACAGTGTGGGCTGTGTGGGGGGAACACTGACAGTGCTGGCTGTGTGGGGGGGGGGGGCACTGAGTGCTGGCAGTGTGGGGGAGCACTGAAAATGCTGGCTGTGTGGGGGGAAGCACAGACAGTGCTGGCAGTGTGGGGGAGCACTGACAGTGCTTGCTGTGTGGGGGGAGCACTGACAGTGCTGGCTGTGTGGTGGGAGCACTGACAGTACTGGCTGTGTGGTGGGAGCACTGACAGTGCTGGCTGCGTGGGGGGAGCACTGACAGTGCTGGCTGTTTTGGGGAGCATTGACAGTGCTGGCTGTGTGGTGGGAGCACTGACAGTGCTGGCTGTGTGAGGGGAGCACTGACAGTACTGGCTGTGTGGTGGGAGCACTGACAGTGCTGGCTGTGTGGGGGAGCACAGACAGTGCTGCCTGTGTGGGGGAGCACTGACAGTGCTGGCTGTGGGGGGGGTGCACTGGCAGTTCTAGCTGTGTGGTGGGACCACAGGCAGTGCTGGCTGTGTGGGGGAGCACTGGCAGTGCTGGCTGTGTGGGGGGAGCACTGGCAGTGCTGGCTGTGTGGGGGAGCACTGACAGTTATGGCAGTGTGGGGGAACAGTGACAGTGCTGGTTGTGTGGGGTGAGCACTGACAGTGCTGTCTGTGTGGGGGGAGCTCTGACAGTTCTGGCTGTGTGGGAGAGCACTGCCAGTGCTGGCTGTGTGGTGGGAGCACTGGCAGTGCTGGATGTGTGGGGGGAGCACTGACAGTGCTGTCTGTGTGGGGGGAGCTCTGACAGTTCTGGCTGTGTGGGGGAGCACTGACAGTGCTGGCTGTGTGGTGGGAGCACTGACAGTGCTGGCTGTGTGGTAGGAGCACAGACAGTGCTGGCTGTGTGGTGGGAGCACTGACAGTGCTGGCTGTGTGGGGGGAGCACTGACAGTGCTGGCTGTGTGGCGGGAGCACTGACAGTGCTGGCTGTGTGGGGGAGCACTGACAGTGCTGGCTGTGTGGGGAGCACTGAAAGTGCTGGCTGTGTGGTGGGAGCACTGGCAGTGCTGGCTTTGTGGGGGAGCACTGACAGTGCTGGCTGTGTGGGGGAGTACTGACAGTGCTGGCTGTGTGGTGGGAGCACTGACTGTGCGGGCTGTGTGGGGGAGCACTGACAGTGCTGGCTGTGTGTTGGGAGAACTGACAGTGCTGGCTGTGTGGGGGATCACTGACAGTGCTGGCTGAGTGGTGGGAGTACTGACCGTGCTGGCTGTGTGGTGGGAGCACTTACAGTGCTGGCTGTGTGGTGGAAGCACTGACAGTGCTCGCTGTGTGGGGGAGCACTGGCAGTGCTGGCTGTGTGGGGGGAGCACTGGCAGTGCTGGCTGTGTGGGGGAGCACTGACAGTTATGGCAGTGTGGGGAGCAGTGACAGTGCTGCTTGTGTGGGGGGAGCACGGACAGTGCTGTCTGTGTGGGGGGAGCTCTGACAGTTCTGGCTGTGTGGGGGAGCACTGACAGTGCTGGCTATGTGGTGGGAGCACTGGCAGTGCTGTATGTGTGGGGGGAGCACTGACAGTGCTGTCTGTGTGGGGGGAGCTCTGACAGTTCTGGCTGTGTGGGGGAGCACTGACAGTGCTGGCTGTGTGGTGGGAGCACTGACAGTGCTGGCTGTGTGGTAGGAGCACAGACAGTGCTGGCTGTGTGGTGGGAGCACTGACAGTGCTGGCTGTGTGGGGGGAGCACTGACAGTGCTGGCTGTGTGGCGGGAGCACTGACAGTGCTGGCTGTGTGGGGGAGCACTGACAGTGCTGGCTGTGTGGGGAGCACTGACAGTGCTGGCTGTGTGGTGGGAGCACTTGCAGTGCTGGCTGTGTGGGGGAGCACTGACAGTGCTAGCTGTATGGTGGAGTACTGACAGTGCTGGCTGTGTGGTGGGAGCACTGACTGTGCGGGCTGTGTGGGGGAGCACTGACAGTGCTGGCTGTGTGTTGGGAGCACTGAGAGTGCTGGCTGTGTGGGGGATCACTGACAGTGCTGGCTGAGTGGTGGGAGTACTGACAGTGCTGGCTGTGTGGTGGGAGCACTGACAGTGCTGGCTGTGTGGTGGAAGCACTGACAGTGCTCGCTGTGTGGGGGGAGCACTGACAGTGCTGGCTGTGGGGGGGGGAGTGCACTGGCAGTGCTGGCTGTGTGGGGGAGCACAGACAGTGCTGCCTGTGTGGGGGAGCACTGGCAGTGCTGGCTGTGTGGGGGGTGCACTGGCAGTGCTGGCTGTGTGGGGGAGCACTGGCAGTGCTGGATGTGTGGGGGTGAACTGACAGTTATGGCAGTGTGGGGGTGCAGTGACAGTGCTGGTTGTGTGGGGGAAGCACTGACAGTGCTGTCTGTGTGGGGGAGCTCTGACAGTTCTGGCTGTGTGGGGGAGCACTGACAGTGCTGGCTGTGTGTTGGGAGCACTGGCAGTGCTGGATGTGTCGGGGGAGCACTGACAGTGCTGTCTGTGTGGGGGAGCTCTGACAGTTCTGGCTGTGTGGGGAGCACTGACAGTGCTGGCTGTGTGCTGGGAGCACTGACAATTCTGGCTGTGTGGGAGAGCACTGACAGTGCTGGCAGTGTGAGGGAGCACTGACTGTGATGACCGTGTGGGGGAGCACTGGCAGTGCTGGATGTGTGGGGGGTGCACTGACAGTGCTGGCTGTGTGGGGGAGCTCTGGCAGTGCAGGCTCTGTGGGGGAGCACTGACAGTGCTGGCTGTGTGGGGGGAGCACTGACAGTGCTGCCTGTGTGGTGGGAGCACTGACAGTGCTGGCTGTGTGGTGGGAGCACTGACAGTGCTGGCTATGTGGGGAGCACTGACAGTACTGGCTGTGTGGTGGGAGCACTGACAGTGCTGTCTGTGTGGAGGGAGCACTGACAGTGCTGGCTGTGTGGGGGGAGCACTGACAGTGCTGGCTGTGGGGGGAGCACATGACAGTGCTGGCTGTGTGGGGGAGCACTGACAGTGCTGGCTGTGTGGTGGGAGCACTGACAGTGCTGGCTGTGTGGAGCTGGACTGATAGTGCTGGCTGTGTGGGTGGAGCTCTGACAGTGCTGGCTCTGTGGGGGTGCACTGACAGTGCTGGCTGTGTGGGGAGCACTGACCGTGCTGGCTGTGTGGTGGGAGCACTGACAGTGCTGGATGTGTGTGGGGAATCACTGACAGTGCAGGCTGTGTGGTGGGAGCACTGACAGTGCTGGATATGTGGGGTGAGCTCTGACAGTGCTGGCTGTGTGGTGGGAAGCACTGACAGTGCTGGCTGTGTGGAGTAGCACTGACAGTGCTGGCTGTGTGGGGAGCACTGACAGTGCTGGCTGTATGGGGGAGCACTGACAGTTCTGGCTGTGTGGAGGAGCACATCCAGTGTTGGCTGTGTGGTTGGAGCATTGACAGTGCTGGCTCTGTGGGTGGAGCACTGACAGTGCTGGCTGTGTGCGGGGAGCACTGACAGTGCTGGCTCTGTGGTGAGAGCACTGGCAGTGCTGGCTGTGTGGTGGGAGCACTGACAGTCCTGGCTGTGTGGTGGGAGCACTGACAGTGCTGGCTGTGTGGGGGAGCACTGACAGTGCTGGCTGTGTGGGGGAGCACTGACAGTCCTGGCTGTGTGGTGGGAGCACTGACAGTGCTGGCTGTGTGGGGGAGCACTAACAGTGCTGGATGTGTGGTGGAGCACAGACAGTGCTGGCTGTGTGGGGGAGCACTGACAGTGCTGGCTGTGTGTGGGGAGTACTGACAGTGCTAGCTGTGTGGTGGGAGCATTGACAGTGCTGGCTGTGTGGGAGAGCACTGACAGTGCTGGCTGTGTGGTGGGAGCACTGACAATGCTGGCTGTGTGGTGGAGCACTGACAGTGCAGGCTGTGTGGGGGAGCACTGACAGTGCTGGCTGTGTGGTGGGACACTGACAGTGCTGGCAGTGTGGGGGAGCACTGAAAGTGCTGGCTGTGTGGGGGGAGCACTGACAGTGCTGGGTGTGTGGGGGGAGCACTGACGGTGCTGGTTGTGTGGTGGGAGCACTGTCAGTGCTGGCTATGTGGTGGGAGCACTGACAGTGCTGGCTGTGTGGTGGGAGCACAGACGGTGCTGGCTGTGTAGTGGGAGCACTGACAGTGCTGGCTGTGTGGGGTAGCACTGAAAGTTATGGCTGTGTGTGGGGGAGCAATGACAGTGCTGACTGTGTGGTGGGAGCACTGACAGTGCTGGATGTGTGGGGGGAGCACTGACAGTGATGGCTATGTGGGGGAGCACTGACAGTGCTGGCTGTGTGGTGGGAGCACAGACAGTGCTGGCTGTGTGGGTGGAGCACTGACGGTGCTGGCTGTGTGGTGGGACCACTGACAGTGCTGGCTGTGTGGGGCGAGCACTGACAGTGCTGGCTGTGTGGGGGAGCACTGACAGTGCTGGCTGTGTGGGGGAGCACTGACAGTGCTGGCTGTGTGGGGGAGCACTGACAGTGCTAACTGTATGGGGGAGCACTGACAGTGCTGGCTGTATGGGGGAGCACTGCCAGTGCTGGCTGTGTGGGGGAGCACTGACAGTGATGGCTGTGTGGGGGAGCACTGATAGTGCTGGCTGTGTGTGGGAGCACTGACAGTGCTGGCTGCGTGGGGGAGCACTGACAGGGCTGGCTGTGTGGGTGGAGCACTGACAGTGCAGGCTGTGTGGTGGGGGCACTGACAGTGCTGGCCGTGTGGGGGAGCACTGACAGTGCTGGCTGTGTGGGGGAGCACTGACAGGGCTGGCTGTGTGGGGGGAGCACTGACAGTGCTGGCTGTGTGGTGGGAGCACTGAGAGTGCTGGCTGTGTGGGGGGAGCACTGTCAGTGCTGGCTGTGTGGTGGGAGCACTGACAGTGCAGGCTGTGTAGTGGGAGCACTGACAGTGCTGGCTGTGTGGGGGGAGCACTGACAGTGCTGGCTGTGTGGGGGAGCACTGACAGTGCGGGCTGTGTGGGGGGAACACTGACAGTGCTGGCTGTGTGGGGGGGGGCACTGAGTGCTGGCAGTGTGGGGGAGCACTGAAAATGCTGGCTGTGTGGGGGGAAGCACAGACAGTGCTGGCAGTGTGGGGGAGCACTGACAGTGCTTGCTGTGTGGGGGGAGCACTGACAGTGCTGGCTGTGTGGTGGGAGCACTGACAGTACTGGCTGTGTGGTGGGAGCACTGACAGTGCTGGCTGCGTGGGGGGAGCACTGACAGTGCTGGCTGTTTGGGGGAGCATTGACAGTGCTGGCTGTGTGGTGGGAGCACTGACAGTGCTGGCTGTGTGAGGGGAGCACTGACAGTACTGGCTGTGTGGTGGGAGCACTGACAGTGCTGGCTGTGTGGGGGAGCACAGACAGTGCTGCCTGTGTGGGGGAGCACTGACAGTGCTGGCTGTGGGGGGGGTGCACTGGCAGTTCTAGCTGTGTGGTGGGACCACAGGCAGTGCTGGCTGTGTGGGGGAGCACTGGCAGTGCTGGCTGTGTGGGGGGAGCACTGGCAGTGCTGGCTGTGTGGGGGAGCACTGACAGTTATGGCAGTGTGGGGGAACAGTGACAGTGCTGGTTGTGTGGGGGGAGCACTGACAGTGCTGTCTGTGTGGGGGGAGCTCTGACAGTTCTGGCTGTGTGGGAGAGCACTGCCAGTGCTGGCTGTGTGGTGGGAGCACTGGCAGTGCTGGATGTGTGGGGGGAGCACTGACAGTGCTGTCTGTGTGGGGGGAGCTCTGACAGTTCTGGCTGTGTGGGGGAGCACTGACAGTGCTGGCTGTGTGGTGGGAGCACTGACAGTGCTGGCTGTGTGGTAGGAGCACAGACAGTGCTGGCTGTGTGGTGGGAGCACTGACAGTGCTGGCTGTGTGGGGGGAGCACTGACAGTGCTGGCTGTGTGGCGGGAGCACTGACAGTGCTGGCTGTGTGGGGGAGCAATGACAGTGCTGGCTGTGTGGGGAGCACTGAAAGTGCTGGCTGTGTGGTGGGAGCACTGGCAGTGCTGGCTTTGTGGGGGAGCACTGACAGTGCTGGCTGTGTGGGGGAGTACTGACAGTGCTGGCTGTGTGGTGGGAGCACTGACTGTGCGGGCTGTGTGGGGGAGCACTGACAGTGCTGGCTGTGTGTTGGGAGAACTGACAGTGCTGGCTGTGTGGGGGATCACTGACAGTGCTGGCTGAGTGGTGGGAGTACTGACAGTGCTGGCTGTGTGGTGGGAGCACTTACAGTGCTGGCTGTGTGGTGGAAGCACTGACAGTGCTCGCTGTGTGGGGGAGCACTGGCAGTGCTGGCTGTGTGGGGGGAGCACTGGCAGTGCTGGCTGTGTGGGGGAGCACTGACAGTTATGGCAGTGTGGGGAGCAGTGACAGTGCTGCTTGTGTGGGGGGAGCACGGACAGTGCTGTCTGTGTGGGGGGAGCTCTGACAGTTCTGGCTGTGTGGGGGAGCACTGACAGTGCTGGCTATGTGGTGGGAGCACTGGCAGTGCTGTATGTGTGGGGGAGCACTGACAGTGCTGTCTGTGTGGGGGGAGCTCTGACAGTTCTGGCTGTGTGGGGGAGCACTGACAGTGCTGGCTGTGTGGTGGGAGCACTGACAGTGCTGGCTGTGTGGTAGGAGCACAGACAGTGCTGGCTGTGTGGTGGGAGCACTGACAGTGCTGGCTGTGTGGGGGGAGCACTGACAGTGCTGGCTGTGTGGCGGGAGCACTGACAGTGCTGGCTGTGTGGGGGAGCACTGACAGTGCTGGCTGTGTGGGGAGCACTGACAGTGCTGGCTGTGTGGTGGGAGCACTTGCAGTGCTGGCTGTGTGGGGGAGCACTGACAGTGCTAGCTGTATGGTGGAGTACTGACAGTGCTGGCTGTGTGGTGGGAGCACTGACTGTGCGGGCTGTGTGGGGGAGCACTGACAGTGCTGGCTGTGTGTTGGGAGCACTGAGAGTGCTGGCTGTGTGGGGGATCACTGACAGTGCTGGCTGAGTGGTGGGAGTACTGACAGTGCTGGCTGTGTGGTGGGAGCACTGACAGTGCTGGCTGTGTGGTGGAAGCACTGACAGTGCTCGCTGTGTGGGGGGAGCACTGACAGTGCTGGCTGTGGGGGGGGGGGGAGTGCACTGGCAGTGCTGGCTGTGTGGGGGAGCACAGACAGTGCTGCCTGTGTGGGGGAGCACTGGCAGTGCTGGCTGTGTGGGGGGTGCACTGGCAGTGCTGGCTGTGTGGGGGAGCACTGGCAGTGCTGGATGTGTGGGGGTGAACTGACAGTTATGGCAGTGTGGGGGTGCAGTGACAGTGCTGGTTGTGTGGGGGAAGCACTGACAGTGCTGTCTGTGTGGGGGAGCTCTGACAGTTCTGGCTGTGTGGGGGAGCACTGACAGTGCTGGCTGTGTGTTGGGAGCACTGGCAGTGCTGGATGTGTCGGGGGAGCACTGACAGTGCTGTCTGTGTGGGGGAGCTCTGACAGTTCTGGCTGTGTGGGGAGCACTGACAGTGCTGGCTGTGTGGTGGGAGCACTGACAGTGCTGGCTGTGTGGTAGGAGCACTGACAGTGCTGGCTGTGTGGTGGGAGCACTGACAGTGCTGGCTGTGTGGGGGAGCACTGACAGTGCTGGCTGTGTGGCGGGAGCACTGACAGTGCTGGCTGTGTGGGGGAGCACTGACAGTGCTGGCTGTGTGGGGAGCACTGACAGTGCTGGCTGTGTGGTGGGAGCACTGGCAGTGCTGGCTGTGTGGGGGAGCACTGACAGTGCTAGCTGTATGGTGGAGTACTGACAGTGCTGGCTGTATGGTAGGAGCACAGACAGTGCTGGCTGTGTGGTGGGAGCACTGACAGTGCTGGCTGTGTGGGGGGAGCACTGACAGTGCTGGCTGTGTGGCGGGAGCACTGACAGTGCTGGCTGTGTGGGGGAGCACTGACAGTGCTGGCTGTGTGGGAGCACTGACAGTGCTGGCTGTGTGGTGGGAGCACTGGCAGTGCTGGCTGTGTGGGGGAGCACTGACAGTGCTAGCTGTATGGTGGAGTACTGACAGTGCTGGCTGTGTGGTGGGAGCACTGACTGTGCGGGCTGTGTGGGGGAGCACTGACAGTGCTGGCTGTGTGTTGGGAGCACTGAGAGTGCTGGCTGTGTGGGGGATCACTGACAGTGCTGGCTGAGTGGTGGGAGTACTGACAGTGCTGGCTGTGTGGTGGGAGCACTGACAGTGCTGGCTGTGTGGTGGAAGCACTGACAGTGCTCGCTGTGTGGGGGGAGCACTGAAAGTGCTGGCTGTGGGGGGGGGGAAGTGCACTGGCAGTGCTGGCTGTGTGGGGGAGCACAGACAGTGCTGCCTGTGTGGGGGAGCACTGACAGTGCTGGCTCTGGGGGGGCGGGGTGCACTGGCAGTTCTAGCTGTGTGGTGGGAGCACTGGCAGTGCTGGCTGTGTGGGGGGTGCACTGGCAGTGCTGGCTGTGTGGGGGAGCACTGGCAGTGCTGGATGTGTGGGGGTGAACTGACAGTTATGGCAGTGTGGGGGTGCAGTGACAGTGCTGGTTGTGTGGGGGAAGCACTGACAGTGCTGTCTGTGTGGGGGGAGCTCTGACAGTTCTGGCTGTGTGGGGGAGCACTGACAGTGCTGGCTGTGTGGTGGGAGCACTGGCAGTGCTGGATGTGTCGGGGGAGCACTGACAGTGCTGTCTGTGTGGGGGAGCTCTGACAGTTCTGGCTGTGTGGGGGAGCACTGACAGTGCTGGCTGTGTGGTGGGAGCACTGACAGTGCTGGCTGTGTGGTAGGAGCAGTGACAGTGCTGGCTGTGTGGTGGGAGCACTGACAGTGCTGGCTGTGTGGGGGAGCACTGACAGTGCTGGCTGTGTGGCGGGAGCACTGACAGTGCTGGCTGTGTGGGGGAGCACTGACAGTGCTGGCTGTGTGGGGAGCACTGACAGTGCTGGCTGTGTGGTGGGAGCACTGACAGTGTTGGCTGTGTGGGGGAGCACTGACAGTGCTGGCTGTGTGGTGGAGCACTGGCAGTGCTGGCTGTGTGGCGGGAGCACTGACAGTGCTGGCTGTGTGGGAGCACTGGCAGTGCTGGCTGTGTGGCGGGAGCACTGACAATGCTGGCTGTGTGGGGGAGCACTGACAGTGCTGGCTGTGTGGTGGGAGCACTGACAGTGCTGGCTGTGTGGGGGAGCACTAACAGTGCTGGATGTGTGGTGGAGCACTGACAGTGCTGGCTGTGTGGGGGAGCACTGACAGTGCTGGCTGTGTGTGGGGAGTACTGACAGTGCTAGCTGTGTGGTGGGAGCATTGACAGTGCTGGCTGTGTGGGAGAGCACTGACAGTGCTGGCTGTGTGGTGGGAGCACTGACAATGCTGGCTGTGTGGTGGAGCACTGACAGTGCAGGCTGTGTGGGGGAGCACTGACAGTGCTGGCTGTGTGGTGGGACACTGACAGTGCTGGCAGTGTGGGGGAGCACTGAAAGTGCTGGCTGTGTGGGGGGAGCACTGACAGTGCTGGCTGTGTGGGGGGAGCACTGACGGTGCTGGTTGTGTGGTGGGAGCACTGTCAGTGCTGGCTATGTGGTGGGAGCACTGACAGTGCTGGCTGTGTGGTGGGAGCACAGACGGTGCTGGCTGTGTAGTGGGAGCACTGACAGTGCTGGCTGTGTGGGGTAGCACTGAAAGTTATGGCTGTGTGTGGGGGAGCAATGACAGTGCTGACTGTGTGGTGGGAGCACTGACAGTGCTGGATGTGTGGGGGGAGCACTGACAGTGATGGCTATGTGGGGGAGCACTGACAGTGCTGGCTGTGTGGTGGGAGCACAGACAGTGCTGGCTGTGTGGGTGGAGCACTGACGGTGCTGGCTGTGTGGTGGGACCACTGACAGTGCTGGCTGTGTGGGGCGAGCACTGACAGTGCTGGCTGTGTGGGGGAGCACTGACAGTGCTGGCTGTGTGGGGAGCACTGACAGTGCTGGCTGTGTGGGGGAGCACTGACAGTGCTGACTGTATGGGGGAGCACTGACAGTGCTGGCTGTATGGGGGAGCACTGCCAGTGCTGGCTGTGTGGGGGAGCACTGACAGTGATGGCTGTGTGGGGGAGCACTGACAGTGCTGGCTGTGTGGTGGGAGCACTGGCAGTGATGGCTGTGTGGGGGGAACACTGGCAGTTCTGGCTGTGTGGGGGAGCACTGGCAGTGCTGGCTGTGTGGGGGAGCACTGACAGTGATGGCAGTGCGGAGAGCACTGACAGTGCTGGCTGTGTGGGGGGAGCACTGACAGTGCTGTCTGTGTGTGGGGAGCTCTGACAGTTCTGGCTGTGTGGGGGAGCACTGACAGTGCTGGCTGTGTGGGGGGAGCACTGACAGTGCTGGCTGTGTGGCGGGAGCACTGACAGTGCTGGCTGTGTGGGGCAGTACTGACAGTGCTGCCTATGTGTGGGCGCTCTGACAGTGCTGGCTGTGGGGGGAGCACTGGCAGTGCTGTATGTCTGGGGGGAGCACTGACAGTGCTGTCTGTGTGGGGGGAGCTCTGACAGTTCTGGCTGTGTGGGGGAGCACTGACAGTGCTGGCTGTGTGGTGGGAGCACTGACAGTGCTGGCTGTGTGGTAGGAGCACAGACAGTGCTGGCTGTGTGGTGGGAGCACTGACAGTGCTGGCTGTGTGGGGGGAGCACTGACAGTGCTGGCTGTGTGGCGGGAGCACTGACAGTGCTGGCTGTGTGGGGGAGCACTGACAGTGCTGGCTGTGTGGGGAGCACTGACAGTGCTGGCTGTGTGGTGGGAGCACTTGCAGTGCTGGCTGTGTGGGGGAGCACTGACAGTGCTAGCTGTATGGTGGAGTACTGACAGTGCTGGCTGTGTGGTGGGAGCACTGACTGTGCGGGCTGTGTGGGGGAGCACTGACAGTGCTGGCTGTGTGTTGGGAGCACTGAGAGTGCTGGCTGTGTGGGGGATCACTGACAGTGCTGGCTGAGTGGTGGGAGTACTGACAGTGCTGGCTGTGTGGTGGGAGCACTGACAGTGCTGGCTGTGTGGTGGAAGCACTGACAGTGCTCGCTGTGTGGGGGGAGCACTGACAGTGCTGGCTGTGGGGGGGGGGGAGTGCACTGGCAGTGCTGGCTGTGTGGGGGAGCACAGACAGTGCTGCCTGTGTGGGGGAGCACTGGCAGTGCTGGCTGTGTGGGGGGTGCACTGGCAGTGCTGGCTGTGTGGGGGAGCACTGGCAGTGCTGGATGTGTGGGGGTGAACTGACAGTTATGGCAGTGTGGGGGTGCAGTGACAGTGCTGGTTGTGTGGGGGAAGCACTGACAGTGCTGTCTGTGTGGGGGAGCTCTGACAGTTCTGGCTGTGTGGGGAGCACTGACAGTGCTGGCTGTGTGGTGGGAGCACTGACAGTGCTGGCTGTGTGGTAGGAGCACTGACAGTGCTGGCTGTGTGGTGGGAGCACTGACAGTGCTGGCTGTGTGGGGGAGCACTGACAGTGCTGGCTGTGTGGCGGGAGCACTGACAGTGCTGGCTGTGTGGGGGAGCACTGACAGTGCTGGCTGTGTGGGGAGCACTGACAGTGCTGGCTGTGTGGTGGGAGCACTGGCAGTGCTGGCTGTGTGGGGGAGCACTGACAGTGCTAGCTGTATGGTGGAGTACTGACAGTGCTGGCTGTATGGTAGGAGCACAGACAGTGCTGGCTGTGTGGTGGGAGCACTGACAGTGCTGGCTGTGTGGGGGGAGCACTGACAGTGCTGGCTGTGTGGCGGGAGCACTGACAGTGCTGGCTGTGTGGGGGAGCACTGACAGTGCTGGCTGTGTGGGGAGCACTGACAGTGCTGGCTGTGTGGTGGGAGCACTGGCAGTGCTGGCTGTGTGGGGGAGCACTGACAGTGCTAGCTGTATGGTGGAGTACTGACAGTGCTGGCTGTGTGGTGGGAGCACTGACTGTGCGGGCTGTGTGGGGGAGCACTGACAGTGCTGGCTGTGTGTTGAGAGCACTGAGAGTGCTGGCTGTGTGGGGGATCACTGACAGTGCTGGCTGAGTGGTGGGAGTACTGACAGTGCTGGCTGTGTGGTGGGAGCACTGACAGTGCTGGCTGTGTGGTGGAAGCACTGACAGTGCTCGCTGTGTGGGGGAGCACTGACAGTGCTGGCTGTGGGGGGGGGGGGAAGTGCACTGGCAGTGCTGGCTGTGTGGGGGAGCACAGACAGTGCTGCCTGTGTGGGGGAGCACTGACAGTGCTGGCTCTGGGGGGCGGGGTGCACTGGCAGTTCTAGCTGTGTGGTGGGAGCACTGGCAGTGCTGGCTGTGTGGGGGGTGCACTGGCAGTGCTGGCTGTGTGGGGGAGCACTGGCAGTGCTGGATGTGTGGGGGTGAACTGACAGTTATGGCAGTGTGGGGGTGCAGTGACAGTGCTGGTTGTGTGGGGGAAGCACTGACAGTGCTGTCTGTGTGGGGGGAGCTCTGACAGTTCTGGCTGTGTGGGGGAGCACTGACAGTGCTGGCTGTGTGGTGGGAGCACTGGCAGTGCTGGATGTGTCGGGGGAGCACTGACAGTGCTGTCTGTGTGGGGGAGCTCTGACAGTTCTGGCTGTGTGGGGGAGCACTGACAGTGCTGGCTGTGTGGTGGGAGCACTGACAGTGCTGGCTGTGTGGTAGGAGCAGTGACAGTGCTGGCTGTGTGGTGGGAGCACTGACAGTGCTGGCTGTGTGGGGGAGCACTGACAGTGCTGGCTGTGTGGCGGGAGCACTGACAGTGCTGGCTGTGTGGGGGAGCACTGACAGTGCTGGCTGTGTGGGGAGCACTGACAGTGCTGGCTGTGTGGTGGGAGCACTGACAGTGTTGGCTGTGTGGGGGAGCACTGACAGTGCTGGCTGTGTGGTGGAGCACTGGCAGTGCTGGCTGTGTGGCGGGAGCACTGACAGTGCTGGCTGTGTGGGAGCACTGGCAGTGCTGGCTGTGTGGCGGGAGCACTGACAATGCTGGCTGTGTGGGGGAGCACTAACAGTGCTGGATGTGTGGTGGAGCACTGACAGTGCTGGCTGTGTGGGGGAGCACTGACAGTGCTGGCTGTGTGTGGGGAGTACTGACAGTGCTAGCTGTGTGGTGGGAGCATTGACAGTGCTGGCTGTGTGGGAGAGCACTGACAGTGCTGGCTGTGTGGTGGGAGCACTGACAATGCTGGCTGTGTGGTGGAGCACTGACAGTGCAGGCTGTTTGGGGGAGCACTGACAGTGCTGGCTGTGTGGTGGGACACTGACAGTGCTGGCAGTGTGGGGGAGCACTGAAAGTGCTGGCTGTGTGGGGGGAGCACTGACAGTGCTGGCTGTGTGGGGGGAGCACTGACGGTGCTGGTTGTGTGGTGGGAGCACTGTCAGTGCTGGCTATGTGGTGGGAGCACTGACAGTGCTGGCTGTGTGGTGGGAGCACAGACGGTGCTGGCTGTGTAGTGGGAGCACTGACAGTGCTGGCTGTGTGGGGTAGCACTGAAAGTTATGGCTGTGTGTGGGGGAGCAATGACAGTGCTGACTGTGTGGTGGGAGCACTGACAGTGCTGGATGTGTGGGGGGAGCACTGACAGTGATGGCTATGTGGGGGAGCACTGACAGTGCTGGCTGTGTGGTGGGAGCACAGACAGTGCTGGCTGTGTGGGTGGAGCACTGACGGTGCTGGCTGTGTGGTGGGACCACTGACAGTGCTGGCTGTGTGGGGCGAGCACTGACAGTGCTGGCTGTGTGGGGGAGCACTGACAGTGCTGGCTGTGTGGGGAGCACTGACAGTGCTGGCTGTGTGGAGGAGCACTGACAGTGCTGACTGTATGGGGGAGCACTGACAGTGCTGGCTGTATGGGGGAGCACTGCCAGTGCTGGCTGTGTGGGGGAGCACTGACAGTGATGGCTGTGTGGGGGAGCACTGACAGTGCTGGCTGTGTGGTGGGAGCACTGGCAGTGATGGCTGTGTGGGGGGAACACTGGCAGTTCTGGCTGTGTGGGGGAGCACTGGCAGTGCTGGCTGTGTGGGGGAGCACTGACAGTGATGGCAGTGCGGAGAGCACTGACAGTGCTGGCTGTGTGGGGGGAGCACTGACAGTGCTGTCTGTGTGTGGGGAGCTCTGACAGTTCTGGCTGTGTGGGGGAGCACTGACAGTGCTGGCTGTGTGGGGGGAGCACTGACAGTGCTGGCTGTGTGGCGGGAGCACTGACAGTGCTGGCTGTGTGGGGCAGTACTGACAGTGCTGCCTATGTGTGGGCGCTCTGACAGTGCTGGCTGTGGGGGGAGCACTGACAGTGCTGGCTGTGTGGGGGGAGCGCTGACAGTGCTGGCTGTGTGGTGGGAGCACTGACAGTGCTGGCTGTGTGGTGGGAGCACAGACAGTGCTGGCTGTGTGGGAGCGCACTGACAGTGCTGGCCGTGTGGGGGGAGCACTGACAGTGCTGGCTGTGGGGGGTGGGGGGAAGTGCATTGGCAGTGCTGGCTGTGTGGTGGGAGCACTGACAGTGCTGGCTGTGTGTGGGAGCACTGACAGTGCTGGCTGCGTGGGGAGCACTGACAGGGCTGGCTGTGTGGGTGGAGCACAGACAGTGCTGGCTGTGTGGGAGCGCACTGACAGTGCTGGCCGTGTGGGGGGAGCACTGACAGTGCTGGCTGTGGGGGGTGGGGGGAAGTGCACTGGCAGTGCTGGCTGTGTGGTGGGAGCACTGACAGTGCTGGCTGTGTGTGGGAGCACTGACAGTGCTGGCTGCGTGGGGGAGCACTGACAGGGCTGGCTGTGTGGGTGGAGCACTGACAGTGCAGGCTGTGTGGTGGGGGCACTGACAGTGCTCGCCGTGTGGGGGAGCACTGACAGTGCTGGCTGTGTGGGGGGAGCACTGACAGGGCTGGCTGTGTGGGGGGAGCACTGACAGTGCTGGCTGTGTGGTGGGAGCACTGAGAGTGCTGGCTGTGTGGGGGGAGCACTGTCAGTGCTGGCTGTGTGGTGGGAGCACATTACAGTGCAGGCTGTGTAGTGGGAGCACTGACAGTGCTGGCTGTGTGGGGGGAGCACTGACAGTGTTGGCTGTGTGGGGGAGCACTGACAGTGCGGGCTGTGTGGGGGGAACACTGACAGTGCTGGCTGTGTGGGGGGGGGGCACTGAGTGCTGGCAGTGTGGGGGAGCACTGAAAATGCTGGCTGTGTGGGGGGAAGCACAGACAGTGCTGGCAGTGTGGGGGAGCACTGACAGTGCTTGCTGTGTGGGGGGAGCACTGACAGTGCTGGCTGTGTGGTGGGAGCACTGACAGTACTGGCTGTGTGGTGGGAGCACTGACAGTGCTGGCTTCGTGGGGGGAGCACTGACAGTGCTGGCTGTTTGGGGGAGCATTGACAGTGCTGGCTGTGTGGTGGGAGCACTGGCAGTGCTGGCTGTGTGAGGGGAGCACTGACAGTACTGGCTGTGTGGTGGGAGCACTGACAGTGCTGGCTGTGTGGGGGAGCACAGACAGTGCTGCCTGTGTGGGGGAGCACTGACAGTGCTGGCTGTGGGGGGGGTGCACTGGCAGTTCTAGCTGTGTGGTGGGACCACAGGCAGTGCTGGCTGTGTGGGGGAGCACTGGCAGTGCTGGCTGTGTGGGGGGAGCACTGGCAGTGCTGGCTGTGTGGGGGAGCACTGACAGTTATGGCAGTGTGGGGGAACAGTGACAGTGCTGGTTGTGTGGGGGAGCACTGACAGTGCTGTCTGTGTGGGGGGAGCTCTGACAGTTCTGGCTGTGTGGGAGAGCACTGCCAGTGCTGGCTGTGTGGTGGGAGCACTGGCAGTGCTGGATGTGTGGGGGGAGCACTGACAGTGCTGTCTGTGTGGGGGGAGCTCTGACAGTTCTGGCTGTGTGGGGGAGCACTGACAGTGCTGGCTGTGTGGTGGGAGCACTGACAGTGCTGGCTGTGTGGTAGGAGCACAGACAGTGCTGGCTGTGTGGTGGGAGCACTGACAGTGCTGGCTGTGTGGGGGGAGCACTGACAGTGCTGGCTGTGTGGCGGGAGCACGGACAGTGCTGGCTGTGTGGGGGAGCACTGACAGTGCTGGCTGTGTGGGGAGCACTGAAAGTGCTGGCTGTGTGGTGGGAGCACTGGCAGTGCTGGCTTTGTGGGGGAGCACTGACAGTGCTGGCTGTGTGGTGGAGTACTGACAGTGCTGGCTGTGTGGTGGGAGCACTGACTGTGCGGGCTGTGTGGGGGAGCACTGACAGTGCTGGCTGTGTGTTGGGAGCACTGACAGTGCTGGCTGTGTGGGGGATCACTGACAGTGCTGGCTGAGTGGTGGGAGTACTGACAGTGCTGGCTGTGTGGTGGGAGCACTTACAGTGCTGGCTGTGTGGTGGAAGCACTGACAGTGCTCGCTGTGTGGGGGAGCACTGGCAGTGCTGGCTGTGTGGGGGAGCACTGGCAGTGCTGGCTGTGTGGGGGAGCACTGGCAGTGCTGGCTGTGTGGGGGGAGCACTGGCAGTGCTGGCTGTGTGGGGGAGCACTGACAGTGCTGGATGTATGGGGGAGCACTGACAGTGCTGACTGTATGGGGGAGCACTGGCAGTGCTGGCTGTGTGGCGGGAGCACTGACAGTGCTGGCTGTGTGGGAGCACTGGCAGTGCTGGCTGTGTGGCGGGAGCACTGACAATACTGGCTGTGTGGGGGAGCACTGACAGTGCTGGCTGTGTGGTGGGAGCACTGACAGTGCTGGCTGTGTGGGGGAGCACTAACAGTGCTGGATGTGTGGTGGAGCACTGACAGTGCTGGCTGTGTGGGGGAGCACTGACAGTGCTGGCTGTGTGTGGGGAGTACTGACAGTGCTTGCTGTGTGGTGGGAGCATTGACAGTGCTGGCTGTGTGGGAGAGCACTGACAGTGCTGGCTGTGTGGTGGGAGCACTGACAATGCTGGCTGTGTGGTGGAGCACTGACAGTGCAGGCTGTGTGGGGGAGCACTGACAGTGCTGGCTGTGTGGTGGGACACTGACAGTGCTGGCAGTGTGGGGGAGCACTGAAAGTGCTGGCTGTGTGGGGGGAGCACTGACAGTGCTGGCTGTGTGGGGGGAGCACTGACGGTGCTGGTTGTGTGGTGGGAGCACTGTCAGTGCTGGCTATGTGGTGGGAGCACTGACAGTGCTGGCTGTGTGGTGGGAGCACAGACGGTGCTGGCTGTGTAGTGGGAGCACTGACAGTGCTGGCTGTGTGGGGTAGCACTGAAAGTTATGGCTGTGTGTGGGGGAGCAATGACAGTGCGGACTGTGTGGTGGGAGCACTGACAGTGCTGGATGTGTGGGGGGAGCACTGACAGTGATGGCTATGTGGGGCGAGCACTGACAGTGCTGGCTGTGTGGGGGAGCACTGACAGTGCTGGCTGTGTGGGGAGCACTGACAGTGCTGGCTGTGTGGGGTAGCACTGAAAGTTATGGCTGTGTGTGGGGGAGCAATGACAGTGCGGACTGTGTGGTGGGAGCACTGACGGTGCTGGCTGTGTGGTGGGACCACTGACAGTGCTGGCTGTGTGGGGCGAGCACTGACAGTGCTGGCTGTGTGGGGGAGCACTGACAGTGCTGGCTGTGTGGGGAGCACTGACAGTGCTGGCTGTGTGGGGGAGCACTGACAGTGCTGACTGTATGGGGGAGCACTGACAGTGCTGGCTGTATGGGGGAGCACTGCCAGTGCTGGCTGTGTGGGGGAGCACTGACAGTGATGGCTGTGTGGGGGAGCACTGACAGTGCTGGCTGTGTGGTGGGAGCACTGGCAGTGATGGCTGTGTGGGGGGAACACTGGCAGTTCTGGCTGTGTGGGGGAGCACTGGCAGTGCTGGCTGTGTGGGGGAGCACTGACAGTGATGGCAGTGCGGAGAGCACTGACAGTGCTGGCTGTGTGGGGGGAGCACTGACAGTGCTGTCTGTGTGTGGGGAGCTCTGACAGTTCTGGCTGTGTGGGGGAGCACTGACAGTGCTGGCTGTGTGGGGGGAGCACTGACAGTGCTGGCTGTGTGGCGGGAGCACTGACAGTGCTGGCTGTGTGGGGCAGTACTGACAGTGCTGCCTATGTGTGGGCGCTCTGACAGTGCTGGCTGTGGGGGGAGCACTGACAGTGCTGGCTGTGTGGGGGGAGCGCTGACAGTGCTGGCTGTGTGGTGGGAGCACTGACAGTGCTGGCTGTGTGGTGGGAGCACAGACAGTGCTGGCTGTGTGGGAGCGCACTGACAGTGCTGGCCGTGTGGGGGGAGCACTGACAGTGCTGGCTGTGGGGGGTGGGGGGAAGTGCATTGGCAGTGCTGGCTGTGTGGTGGGAGCACTGACAGTGCTGGCTGTGTGTGGGAGCACTGACAGTGCTGGCTGCGTGGGGAGCACTGACAGGGCTGGCTGTGTGGGTGGAGCACAGACAGTGCTGGCTGTGTGGGAGCGCACTGACAGTGCTGGCCGTGTGGGGGGAGCACTGACAGTGCTGGCTGTGGGGGGTGGGGGGAAGTGCACTGGCAGTGCTGGCTGTGTGGTGGGAGCACTGACAGTGCTGGCTGTGTGTGGGAGCACTGACAGTGCTGGCTGCGTGGGGGAGCACTGACAGGGCTGGCTGTGTGGGTGGAGCACTGACAGTGCAGGCTGTGTGGTGGGGGCACTGACAGTGCTGGCCGTGTGGGGGAGCACTGACAGTGCTGGCTGTGTGGGGGGAGCACTGACAGGGCTGGCTGTGTGGGGGGAGCACTGACAGTGCTGGCTGTGTGGTGGGAGCACTGAGAGTGCTGGCTGTGTGGGGGGAGCACTGTCAGTGCTGGCTGTGTGGTGGGAGCACTGACAGTGCAGGCTGTGTAGTGGGAGCACTGACAGTGCTGGCTGTGTGGGGGGAGCACTGACAGTGCTGGCTGTGTGGGGGAGCACTGACAGTGCGGGCTGTGTGCGGGGAACACTGACAGTGCTGGCTGTGTGGGGGGGGGGCACTGAGTGCTGGCAGTGTGGGGGAGCACTGAAAATGCTGGCTGTGTGGGGGGAAGCACAGACAGTGCTGGCAGTGTGGGGGAGCACTGACAGTGCTTGCTGTGTGGGGGGAGCACTGACAGTGCTGGCTGTGTGGTGGGAGCACTGACAGTACTGGCTGTGTGGTGGGAGCACTGACAGTGCTGGCTGCGTGGGGGGAGCACTGACAGTGCTGGCTGTTTGGGGGAGCATTGACAGTGCTGGCTGTGTGGTGGGAGCACTGACAGTGCTGGCTGTGTGAGGGGAGCACTGACAGTACTGGCTGTGTGGTAGGAGCACAGACAGTGCTGGCTGTGTGGTGGGAGCACTGACAGTGCTGGCTGTGTGGGGGGAGCACTGGCAGTGCTGGCTGTGTGGGGGAGCACTGACAGTTATGGCAGTGTGGGGGAACAGTGACAGTGCTGGTTGTGTGGGGGGAGCACTGACAGTGCTGTCTGTGTGGGGGGAGCTCTGACAGTTCTGGCTGTGTGGGAGAGCACTGCCAGTGCTGGCTGTGTGGTGGGAGCACTGGCAGTGCTGGATGTGTGGGGGGAGCACTGACAGTGCTGTCTGTGTGGGGGGAGCTCTGACAGTTCTGGCTGTGTGGGGGAGCACTGACAGTGCTGGCTGTGTGGTGGGAGCACTGACAGTGCTGGCTGTGTGGTAGGAGCACAGACAGTGCTGGCTGTGTGGTGGGAGCACTGACAGTGCTGGCTGTGTGGGGGGAGCACTGACAGTGCTGGCTGTGTGGCGGGAGCACTGACAGTGCTGGCTGTGTGGGGGAGCACTGACAGTGCTGGCTGTGTGGGGAGCACTGAAAGTGCTGGCTGTGTGGTGGGAGCACTGGCAGTGCTGGCTTTGTGGGGGAGCACTGACAGTGCTGGCTGTGTGGTGGAGTACTGACAGTGCTGGCTGTGTGGTGGGAGCACTGACTGTGCGGGCTGTGTGGGGGAGCACTGACAGTGCTGGCTGTGTGTTGGGAGCACTGACAGTGCTGGCTGTGTGGGGGATCACTGACAGTGCTGGCTGAGTGGTGGGAGTACTGACAGTGCTGGCTGTGAGTTGGGAGCACTTACAGTGCTGGCTGTGTGGTGGAAGCACTGACAGTGCTCGCTGTGTGGGGGAGCACTGGCAGTGCTGGCTGTGTGGGGGGAGCACTGGCAGTGCTGGCTGTGTGGGGGAGCACTGACAGTTATGGCAGTGTGGGGAGCAGTGACAGTGCTGCTTGTGTGGGGGGAGCACGGACAGTGCTGTCTGTGTGGGGGGAGCTCTGGCAGTTCTGGCTGTGTGGGGAGCACTGACAGTGCTGGCTATGTGGTGGGAGCACTGGCAGTGCTGTATGTGTGGGGGGAGCACTGACAGTGCTGTCTGTGTGGGGGGAGCTCTGCCAGTTCTGGCTGTGTGGGGGAGCACTGACAGTGCTGGCTGTGTGGTGGGAGCACTGACAGTGCTGGCTGTGTGGTAGGAGCACAGACAGTGCTGGCTGTGTGGTGGGAGCACTGACAGTGCTGGCTGTGTGGGGGGAGCACTGACAGTGCTGGCTGTGTGGCGGGAGCACTGACAGTGCTGGCTGTGTGGGGGAGCACTGACAGTGCTGGCTGTGTGGGGAGCACTGACAGTGCTGGCTGTGTGGTGGGAGCACTTGCAGTGCTGGCTGTGTGGGGGAGCACTGACAGTGCTAGCTGTATGGTGGAGTACTGACAGTGCTGGCTGTGTGGTGGGAGCACTGACTGTGCGGGCTGTGTGGGGGAGCACTGACAGTGCTGGCTGTGTGTTGGGAGCACTGAGAGTGCTGGCTGTGTGGGGGATCACTGACAGTGCTGGCTGAGTGGTGGGAGTACTGACAGTGCTGGCTGTGTGGTGGGAGCACTGACAGTGCTGGCTGTGTGGTGGAAGCACTGACAGTGCTCGCTGTGTGGGGGGAGCACTGACAGTGCTGGCTGTGGGGGGGGGGGAGTGCACTGGCAGTTCTAGCTGTGTGGTGGGACCACAGGCAGTGCTGGCTGTGTGGGGGAGCACTGGCAGTGCTGGCTGTGTGGGGGGAGCACTGGCAGTGCTGGCTGTGTGGGGGAGCACTGACAGTTATGGCAGTGTGGGGGAACAGTGACAGTGCTGGTTGTGTGGGGGGAGCACTGACAGTGCTGTCTGTGTGGGGGGAGCTCTGACAGTTCTGGCTGTGTGGGAGAGCACTGCCAGTGCTGGCTGTGTGGTGGGAGCACTGGCAGTGCTGGATGTGTGGGGGGAGCACTGACAGTGCTGTCTGTGTGGGGGGAGCTCTGACAGTTCTGGCTGTGTGGGGGAGCACTGACAGTGCTGGCTGTGTGGTGGGAGCACTGACAGTGCTGGCTGTGTGGTAGGAGCACAGACAGTGCTGGCTGTGTGGTGGGAGCACTGACAGTGCTGGCTGTGTGGGGGGAGCACTGACAGTGCTGGCTGTGTGGCGGGAGCACTGACAGTGCTGGCTGTGTGGGGGAGCACTGACAGTGCTGGCTGTGTGGGGAGCACTGAAAGTGCTGGCTGTGTGGTGGGAGCACTGGCAGTGCTGGCTTTGTGGGGGAGCACTGACAGTGCTGGCTGTGTGGTGGAGTACTGACAGTGCTGGCTGTGTGGTGGGAGCACTGACTGTGCGGGCTGTGTGGGGGAGCACTGACAGTGCTGGCTGTGTGTTGGGAGCACTGACAGTGCTGGCTGTGTGGGGGATCACTGACAGTGCTGGCTGAGTGGTGGGAGTACTGACAGTGCTGGCTGTGTGGTGGGAGCACTTACAGTGCTGGCTGTGTGGTGGAAGCACTGACAGTGCTCGCTGTGTGGGGGAGCACTGGCAGTGCTGGCTGTGTGGGGGAGCACTGGCAGTGCTGGCTGTGTGGGGGAGCACTGGCAGTGCTGGCTGTGTGGGGGGAGCACTGGCAGTGCTGGCTGTGTGGGGGAGCACTGACAGTGCTGGATGTATGGGGGAGCACTGACAGTGCTGACTGTATGGGGGAGCACTGGCAGTGCTGGCTGTGTGGCGGGAGCACTGACAGTGCTGGCTGTGTGGGAGCACTGGCAGTGCTGGCTGTGTGGCGGGAGCACTGACAATACTGGCTGTGTGGGGGAGCACTGACAGTGCTGGCTGTGTGGTGGGAGCACTGACAGTGCTGGCTGTGTGGGGGAGCACTAACAGTGCTGGATGTGTGGTGGAGCACTGACAGTGCTGGCTGTGTGGGGGAGCACTGACAGTGCTGGCTGTGTGTGGGGAGTACTGACAGTGCTTGCTGTGTGGTGGGAGCATTGACAGTGCTGGCTGTGTGGGAGAGCACTGACAGTGCTGGCTGTGTGGTGGGAGCACTGACAATGCTGGCTGTGTGGTGGAGCACTGACAGTGCAGGCTGTGTGGGGGAGCACTGACAGTGCTGGCTGTGTGGTGGGACACTGACAGTGCTGGCAGTGTGGGGGAGCACTGAAAGTGCTGGCTGTGTGGGGGGAGCACTGACAGTGCTGGCTGTGTGGGGGGAGCACTGACGGTGCTGGTTGTGTGGTGGGAGCACTGTCAGTGCTGGCTATGTGGTGGGAGCACTGACAGTGCTGGCTGTGTGGTGGGAGCACAGACGGTGCTGGCTGTGTAGTGGGAGCACTGACAGTGCTGGCTGTGTGGGGTAGCACTGAAAGTTATGGCTGTGTGTGGGGGAGCAATGACAGTGCGGACTGTGTGGTGGGAGCACTGACAGTGCTGGATGTGTGGGGGGAGCACTGACAGTGATGGCTATGTGGGGGAGCACTGACAGTGCTGGCTGTGTTGTGGGAGCACAGACAGTGCTGGCTGTGTGGGTGGAGCACTGACGGTGCTGGCTGTGTGGTGGGACCACTGACAGTGCTGGCTGTGTGGGGCGAGCACTGACAGTGCTGGCTGTGTGGGGGAGCACTGACAGTGCTGGCTGTGTGGGGAGCACTGACAGTGCTGGCTGTGTGGGGGAGCACTGACAGTGCTGACTGTATGGGGGAGCACTGACAGTGCTGGCTGTATGGGGGAGCACTGCCAGTGCTGGCTGTGTGGGGGAGCACTGACAGTGATGGCTGTGTGGGGGAGCACTGACAGTGCTGGCTGTGTGGTGGGAGCACTGGCAGTGATGGCTGTGTGGGGGGAACACTGGCAGTTCTGGCTGTGTGGGGGAGCACTGGCAGTGCTGGCTGTGTGGGGGAGCACTGACAGTGATGGCAGTGCGGAGAGCACTGACAGTGCTGGCTGTGTGGGGGGAGCACTGACAGTGCTGTCTGTGTGTGGGGAGCTCTGACAGTTCTGGCTGTGTGGGGGAGCACTGACAGTGCTGGCTGTGTGGGGGGAGCACTGACAGTGCTGGCTGTGTGGCGGGAGCACTGACAGTGCTGGCTGTGTGGGGCAGTACTGACAGTGCTGCCTATGTGTGGGCGCTCTGACAGTGCTGGCTGTGGGGGGAGCACTGACAGTGCTGGCTGTGTGGGGGGAGCGCTGACAGTGCTGGCTGTGTGGTGGGAGCACTGACAGTGCTGGCTGTGTGGTGGGAGCACAGACAGTGCTGGCTGTGTGGGAGCGCACTGACAGTGCTGGCCGTGTGGGGGGAGCACTGACAGTGCTGGCTGTGGGGGGTGGGGGAAGTGCATTGGCAGTGCTGGCTGTGTGGTGGGAGCACTGACAGTGCTGGCTGTGTGTGGGAGCACTGACAGTGCTGGCTGCGTGGGGAGCACTGACAGGGCTGGCTGTGTGGGTGGAGCACAGACAGTGCTGGCTGTGTGGGAGCGCACTGACAGTGCTGGCCGTGTGGGGGGAGCACTGACAGTGCTGGCTGTGGGGGGTGGGGGGAAGTGCACTGGCAGTGCTGGCTGTGTGGTGGGAGCACTGACAGTGCTGGCTGTGTGTGGGAGCACTGACAGTGCTGGCTGCGTGGGGGAGCACTGACAGGGCTGGCTGTGTGGGTGGAGCACTGACAGTGCAGGCTGTGTGGTGGGGGCACTGACAGTGCTGGCCGTGTGGGGGAGCACTGACAGTGCTGGCTGTGTGGGGGGAGCACTGACAGGGCTGGCTGTGTGGGGGGAGCACTGACAGTGCTGGCTGTGTGGTGGGAGCACTGAGAGTGCTGGCTGTGTGGGGGGAGCACTGTCAGTGCTGGCTGTGTGGTGGGAGCACTGACAGTGCAGGCTGTGTAGTGGGAGCACTGACAGTGCTGGCTGTGTGGGGGGAGCACTGACAGTGCTGGCTGTGTGGGGGAGCACTGACAGTGCGGGCTGTGTGCGGGGAACACTGACAGTGCTGGCTGTGTGGGGGGGGGGGGCACTGAGTGCTGGCAGTGTGGGGGAGCACTGAAAATGCTGGCTGTGTGGGGGGAAGCACAGACAGTGCTGGCAGTGTGGGGGAGCACTGACAGTGCTTGCTGTGTGGGGGGAGCACTGACAGTGCTGGCTGTGTGGTGGGAGCACTGACAGTACTGGCTGTGTGGTGGGAGCACTGACAGTGCTGGCTGCGTGGGGGGAGCACTGACAGTGCTGGCTGTTTGGGGGAGCATTGACAGTGCTGGCTGTGTGGTGGGAGCACTGACAGTGCTGGCTGTGTGAGGGGAGCACTGACAGTACTGGCTGTGTGGTAGGAGCACAGACAGTGCTGGCTGTGTGGTGGGAGCACTGACAGTGCTGGCTGTGTGGGGGGAGCACTGGCAGTGCTGGCTGTGTGGGGGAGCACTGACAGTTATGGCAGTGTGGGGGAACAGTGACAGTGCTGGTTGTGTGGGGGGAGCACTGACAGTGCTGTCTGTGTGGGGGGAGCTCTGACAGTTCTGGCTGTGTGGGAGAGCACTGCCAGTGCTGGCTGTGTGGTGGGAGCACTGGCAGTGCTGGATGTGTGGGGGGAGCACTGACAGTGCTGTCTGTGTGGGGGGAGCTCTGACAGTTCTGGCTGTGTGGGGGAGCACTGACAGTGCTGGCTGTGTGGTGGGAGCACTGACAGTGCTGGCTGTGTGGTAGGAGCACAGACAGTGCTGGCTGTGTGGTGGGAGCACTGACAGTGCTGGCTGTGTGGGGGGAGCACTGACAGTGCTGGCTGTGTGGCGGGAGCACTGACAGTGCTGGCTGTGTGGGGGAGCACTGACAGTGCTGGCTGTGTGGGGAGCACTGAAAGTGCTGGCTGTGTGGTGGGAGCACTGGCAGTGCTGGCTTTGTGGGGGAGCACTGACAGTGCTGGCTGTGTGGTGGAGTACTGACAGTGCTGGCTGTGTGGTGGGAGCACTGACTGTGCGGGCTGTGTGGGGGAGCACTGACAGTGCTGGCTGTGTGTTGGGAGCACTGACAGTGCTGGCTGTGTGGGGGATCACTGACAGTGCTGGCTGAGTGGTGGGAGTACTGACAGTGCTGGCTGTGAGTTGGGAGCACTTACAGTGCTGGCTGTGTGGTGGAAGCACTGACAGTGCTCGCTGTGTGGGGGAGCACTGGCAGTGCTGGCTGTGTGGGGGGAGCACTGGCAGTGCTGGCTGTGTGGGGGAGCACTGACAGTTATGGCAGTGTGGGGAGCAGTGACAGTGCTGCTTGTGTGGGGGGAGCACGGACAGTGCTGTCTGTGTGGGGGGAGCTCTGGCAGTTCTGGCTGTGTGGGGAGCACTGACAGTGCTGGCTATGTGGTGGGAGCACTGGCAGTGCTGTATGTGTGGGGGGAGCACTGACAGTGCTGTCTGTGTGGGGGGAGCTCTGACAGTTCTGGCTGTGTGGGGGAGCACTGACAGTGCTGGCTGTGTGGTGGGAGCACTGACAGTGCTGGCTGTGTGGTAGGAGCACAGACAGTGCTGGCTGTGTGGTGGGAGCACTGACAGTGCTGGCTGTGTGGGGGGAGCACTGACAGTGCTGGCTGTGTGGCGGGAGCACTGACAGTGCTGGCTGTGTGGGGGAGCACTGACAGTGCTGGCTGTGTGGGGAGCACTGACAGTGCTGGCTGTGTGGTGGGAGCACTTGCAGTGCTGGCTGTGTGGGGGAGCACTGACAGTGCTAGCTGTATGGTGGAGTACTGACAGTGCTGGCTGTGTGGTGGGAGCACTGACTGTGCGGGCTGTGTGGGGGAGCACTGACAGTGCTGGCTGTGTGTTGGGAGCACTGAGAGTGCTGGCTGTGTGGGGGATCACTGACAGTGCTGGCTGAGTGGTGGGAGTACTGACAGTGCTGGCTGTGTGGTGGGAGCACTGACAGTGCTGGCTGTGTGGTGGAAGCACTGACAGTGCTCGCTGTGTGGGGGGAGCACTGACAGTGCTGGCTGTGGGGGGGGGGGGAGTGCACTGGCAGTGCTGGCTGTGTGGGGGAGCACAGACAGTGCTGCCTGTGTGGGGGAGCACTGGCAGTGCTGGCTGTGTGGGGGGTGCACTGGCAGTGCTGGCTGTGTGGGGGAGCACTGGCAGTGCTGGATGTGTGGGGGTGAACTGACAGTTATGGCAGTGTGGGGGTGCAGTGACAGTGCTGGTTGTGTGGGGGAAGCACTGACAGTGCTGTCTGTGTGGGGGAGCTCTGACAGTTCTGGCTGTGTGGGGGAGCACTGACAGTGCTGGCTGGGTGTTGGGAGCACTGGCAGTGCTGGATGTGTCGGGGGAGCACTGACAGTGCTGTCTGTGTGGGGGAGCTCTGACAGTTCTGGCTGTGTGGGGAGCACTGACAGTGCTGGCTGTGTGGTGGGAGCACTGACAGTGCTGGCTGTGTGGTAGGAGCACTGACAGTGCTGGCTGTGTGGTGGGAGCACTGACAGTGCTGGCTGTGTGGGGGAGCACTGACAGTGCTGGCTGTGTGGCGGGAGCACTGACAGTGCTGGCTGTGTGGGGGAGCACTGACAGTGCTGGCTGTGTGGGGAGCACTGACAGTGCTGGCTGTGTGGTGGGAGCACTGGCAGTGCTGGCTGTGTGGGGGAGCACTGACAGTGCTAGCTGTATGGTGGAGTACTGACAGTGCTGGCTGTATGGTAGGAGCACAGACAGTGCTGGCTGTGTGGTGGGAGCACTGACAGTGCTGGCTGTGTGGGGGGAGCACTGACAGTGCTGGCTGTGTGGCGGGAGCACTGACAGTGCTGGCTGTGTGGGGGAGCACTGACAGTGCTGGCTGTGTGGGGAGCACTGACAGTGCTGGCTGTGTGGTGGGAGCACTGGCAGTGCTGGCTGTGTGGGGGAGCACTGACAGTGCTAGCTGTATGGTGGAGTACTGACAGTGCTGGCTGTGTGGTGGGAGCACTGACTGTGCGGGCTGTGTGGGGGAGCACTGACAGTGCTGGCTGTGTGTTGGGAGCACTGAGAGTGCTGGCTGTGTGGGGGATCACTGACAGTGCTGGCTGAGTGGTGGGAGTACTGACAGTGCTGGCTGTGTGGTGGGAGCACTGACAGTGCTGGCTGTGTGGTGGAAGCACTGACAGTGCTCGCTGTGTGTGGGGAGCACTGACAGTGCTGGCTGTGGGGGGGGGAAGTGCACTGGCAGTGCTGGCTGTGTGGGGGAGCACAGACAGTGCTGCCTGTGTGGGGGAGCACTGACAGTGCTGGCTCTGGGGGGCGGGGTGCACTGGCAGTTCTAGCTGTGTGGTGGGAGCACTGGCAGTGCTGGCTGTGTGGGGGGTGCACTGGCAGTGCTGGCTGTTTGGGGGAGCACTGGCAGTGCTGGATGTGTGGGGGTGAACTGACAGTTATGGCAGTGTGGGGGTGCAGTGACAGTGCTGGTTGTGTGGGGGAAGCACTGACAGTGCTGTCTGTGTGGGGGAGCTCTGACAGTTCTGGCTGTGTGGGGGAGCACTGACAGTGCTGGCTGTGTGGTGGGAGCACTGGCAGTGCTGGATGTGTCGGGGGAGCACTGACAGTGCTGTCTGTGTGGGGGAGCTCTGACAGTTCTGGCTGTGTGGGGGAGCACTGATAGTGCTGGCTGTGTGGTGGGAGCACTGACAGTGCTGGCTGTGTGTTCGGAGCACTGACAGTGCTGGCTGTGTGGGGGGAGCACTGACAGTGCTGGCTGTGTGGGGGGATCACTGGAAGGGCTGGCTGTGTGGGGGAGCACTGACAGTGCTGGCTGTGTGGGGGGAGCACTAACAGTGCTGGCTGTGTGGTGGGAGCACTGACAGTGCTGGCTGCGTGGTGGGAGCACGGGCAGTGCTGGCTGTGTGGTGGGAGCACTGGCAGTGCTGGCTGTGTGGGGGGAGCACTGACAGTGCTGGCTGTGTGGGGAGCACTGACAGTGCTGGCTGTGTGGTGGGAGCACTGACAGTGCTGGCTGTGTGGGGAGCACTGACAGTGCTGGCTGTGCGGTGGGAGCACATTTATTTATGTGGTGACTCAGTCCAGGTTCAGGGAGCAGATCAAGATCGCGGTGAAATATCCGGTTGCATCAATTATTAAATGAATGAGAAAATAAAACTGACTGAAAGCCCCTCAGCCAATCAGGAGTTCCAACCGCTCACTGACGGTCTCTCAGCCAATCAGGAGCTCCAGCCGCTGACTGACAGACTCACAGCCAATCAGGGTCTCCAGCCGCCGACTGGCAGTCTCTCAGCCAATCAGGAGCTCCAACCGCTGACTGACAGTCTCTCAGCCTATCAGTATCTCCTGGCGCTGACTGACAGCCTCTCAGCCAATCAGGAGCTGGGTCTGGGGCGTGGGGAACACTGGCAGTGCTGGCTGTGTGGTGGGAGCACTGACAGTGCTGGCTGTGTGGGGGAGCACTGACAGTGCTGGCTGTGTGTGGGAGCGCTGACAGTGCTGGCTGTGTGGGGGGAGCACTGACATTGCTGGCTGTGTGGTGGGAGCACTGACAGTGCTGGCTGTGTGGTGGTAGCACTGACAGTGCTGGCTGTGTGGGGGAGCGCTGACAGTGCTGGCTGTGTGGTGGGAGCACTGACAGTGCTGGCTGTGTGGTGGGAGCACAGACAGTGGTGGCTGTGAGGGGGAGCACTCACAGTGCTGGCTGTGTGGGGAGCACTGACAGTGCTGGCTTTGTGGTGGGAGCACTGACAGTGCTGGCTGTGTGGGGGAGCACTGACAGTGCTGGCTGTGTGGGGAGCACTGACAGTGCTGGCTCTGTGGGGGAGCACTGACAGTGCTGGCTGTGTGGGGGAGCACTGACTGTGCTGGCTATGTGGTGGGAGAACTGACAGTGCAGGCTGTGTGGGGAGCACTGACAGTGCTGGTTGTGTGGTGGGAGCACTGACAGTGCTGGCTGTGTGGGGGAGCACTGACAGTGCTGGCTGTGTGGGGGAGCACTGACAGTGCTGGCTGTGTGGGGGGAGCACTGACAGTGCTGGCTGTGTGGTGGGAGCACTGACAGTGCTGGCTGTGTGGGGGGAGCACTGACAGTGCTGGCTGTGGGGGGAGCACTGACAGTGCTGGCTGTGTGCGGGGAGCACTGACAGTGCTGGCTCTGTGGGGGAACACTGACAGTGCTGGCTGTGTGGGGTGAGCACTGACAGTGCTGGCTGTGTGGTGGGAGCACTGGCAGTGCTGGCTGTGTGGGGGGAGCACTGATAGTGCTGGCTGTGTGGGGAGCACTGACAGTGCTGGCTGTTTGGTGGGAGCACTAACAGTGCTGGCTGTGTGGGGGGAGGACTGACAGTGCTGGCTGTGTGGTGAACTCTGACAGTGCTGGCACTGTGGGGGAGCACTGACAGTGCTGGCTGTGTGGGGGAGCACTGACAGTGCTGGCTGTGTGGGGGAGCACTGACAGTGCTGGCTGTGTGGGGGAGCACGGGCAGTGCTGGCTGTGTGAGGGGAGCACTGACAGTGCTGGCTGTGTGGGGGAGCACTGACAGTGCTGGCTGTGTGGTGGAGCACTGACAGTGCTGGCTGTGTGGGGGAGCACTGACAGTGCTAGCTGTGTGGGTGGAGGACTGACAGTGCTGGCTGTGTGTGGGGGAGCACTGACAGTTCTGGCTGTGTGGGGTGAGCACTGACAGTGCTGGCTGTGTGGTGGGAGCACTGACAGTGCTGGCTGTGTCGGGGGAGCACTGACAGTGCTGGCTGTTGGTGGAGCACTGACAGTGCTGGCTGTGTGCGGGGAGCACTGACAGTGCTGGCTGTGTGGGGAGCACTCACAGTGCTGGCTGTGTGGGGTGAGCACTGACAGTGCTGGCTGTGGGGTGGGAGCACTGGCAGTGCTGGCTGTGTGGTGGGAGCACTGTCTGTGCTGGCTGTGTGGTGGGAGCACTGACAGTGCTGGCTGTGTGTTCGGAGCACTGACAGTGCTGGCTGTGTGGGTGGAGCACTGGCAGTGCTTGCTGTGTGATGGGAGCACTGGCAGTGCTGGCTGTGTGGTGGGAGCACTGGCAGTGCTGGCTGTGTGGGGGAGCACTGACAGTGCTGGCTGTGTGTTGGGAGCACTGACAGTGCTGGCTGTGTGGGGTGAGCGCTGACAGTGCTGGCTGTGTGGGAGGAGCACTGACAGTGCTGGCTGTGTGGGGGGATCACTGGAAGGGCTGGCTGTGTGGGGGAGCACTGACAGTCCTGGCTGTGTGGGGGGAGCACTAACAGTGCTGGCTGTGTGGTGGGAGCACTGACAGTGCTGGCTGTGTGGTGGGAGCACGGGCAGTGCTGGCTGTGTGGTGGGAGCACTGGCAGTGCTGGCTGTGTGGGGGGAGCACTGACAGTGCTGGCTGTGTGGGGAGCACTGACAGTGCTGGCTGTGTGGTGTGAACAGTGACAGTGCTGGCTGTGTGGGGGGAGCACTGACAGTGCTGGCTGTGTGGGGAGCACTGACAGTGCTGGCTGTGTGGTGGGAGCACTAACAGTGCTGGCTGTGTGGGGAGCACTGACAGTGCTGGCTGTGCGGTGGGAGCACATTTATTTATGTGGTGACTCAGTCCAGGTTCAGGGAGCAGATCCAGATCGCGGTGAAATATCCGGTTGCATCAATTATTAAATTAATGAGAAAATAAAACTGACTGAAAGCCACTCAGCCAATCAGGAGTTCCAACGGCTCACTGACGGTCTCTCAGCCAATCAGGAGCTCCAGCCGCTGACTGACCGACTCTCAGCCAATCAGGGGCTCCAGCCGCCGACTGGCAGTCTCTCAGCCAATCAGGAGCTCCAACCGCTGACTGACAGTCTCTCAGCCTATCAGTATCTCCTGGCGCTGACTGACAGCCTCTCAGCCAATCAGGAGCTGGGTCTGGGGCGTGGGGAACACTGACAGTGCTGGCTGTGTGGTGGGAGCACTGACAGTGCTGGCTGTGTGGGGAGCACTGACAGTGCTGGCTGTGTGGGGGAGCGCTGACAGTGCTGGCTATGTGGGGGGAGCACTGACATTGCTGGCTGTGTGGTGGGAGCACAGACAGTGCTGGCTGTGTGGAGGTAGCACTGACAGTGCTGGCTGTGTGGGGGAGCGCTGACAGTGCTGGCTGTGTGGTGGGAGCACTGACAGTGCTGGCTGTGTGGGGGGAGCACTGACAGTGCAGGCTGTGTGGGGGAGCACTGACAGTGCTGGCTGTGTGGGGGGAGCACTGACAGTGCTGGCTGTGGGGTGGGAGCACTGGCAGTGCTGGCTGTGTGGTGGGAGCACTGACAGTGCTGGCTGTGTGGTGGGAGCACTGACAGTGCTGGCTGTGTGTTCGGAGCACTGACAGTGCTGGCTGTGTGGGGGGAGCACTGACAGTGCTGGCTGTGTGGGGGGATCACTGGAAGGGCTGGCTGTGTGGGGGAGCACTGACAGTGCTGGCTGTGTGGGGGGAGCACTAACAGTGCTGGCTGTGTGGTGGGAGCACTGACAGTGCTGGCTGTGTGGTGGGAGCACTGACAGTGCTGGCTGTGTGGGGTGAGCACTGACAGTGCTGGCTGTGTGGGGGAGCACTGACAGTGCTGGCTGTGTGGGGGGATCACTGAAAGGGCTGGCTGTGTGGGGGAGCAATGACAGTGCTGGCTGTGTGGGGGGAGCACTAACAGTGCTGGCTGTGTGGTGGGAGCACTGACAGTGCTGGCTGCGTGGTGGGAGCACGGGCAGTGCTGGCTGTGTGGTGGGAGCACTGGCAGTGCTGGCTGTGTGGGGGGAGCACTGACAGTGCTGGCTGTGTGGGGAGCACTGACAGTGCTGGCTGTGTGGTGGGAGCACTGACAGTGCTGGCTGTGTGGGGAGCACTGACAGTGCTGGCTGTGCGGTGGGAGCACATTTATTTATGTGGTGACTCAGTCCAGGTTCAGGGAGCAGATCAAGATCGCGGTGAAATATCCGGTTGCATCAATTATTAAATGAATGAGAAAATAAAACTGACTGAAAGCCCCTCAGCCAATCAGGAGTTCCAACCGCTCACTGACGGTCTCTCAGCCAATCAGGAGCTCCAGCCGCTGACTGACAGACTCACAGCCAATCAGGGGCTCCAGCCGCCGACTGGCAGTCTCTCAGCCAATCAGGAGCTCCAACCGCTGACTGACAGTCTCTCAGCCTATCAGTATCTCCTGGCGCTGACTGACAGCCTCTCAGCCAATCAGGAGCTGGGTCTGGGGCGTGGGGAACACTGGCAGTGCTGGCTGTGTGGTGGGAGCACTGACAGTGCTGGCTGTGTGGGGGAGCACTGACAGTGCTGGCTGTGTGTGGGAGCGCTGACAGTGCTGGCTGTGTGGGGGGAGCACTGACATTGCTGGCTGTGTGGTGGGAGCACTGACAGTGCTGGCTGTGTGGTGGTAGCACTGACAGTGCTGGCTGTGTGGGGGAGCGCTGACAGTGCTGGCTGTGTGGTGGGAGCACTGACAGTGCTGGCTGTGTGGTGGGAGCACAGACAGTGGTGGCTGTGAGGGGGAGCACTCACAGTGCTGGCTGTGTGGGGAGCACTGACAGTGCTGGCTTTGTGGTGGGAGCACTGACAGTGCTGGCTGTGTGGGGGAGCACTGACAGTGCTGGCTGTGTGGGGAGCACTGACAGTGCTGGCTCTGTGGGGGAGCACTGACAGTGCTGGCTGTGTGGGGGAGCACTGACTGTGCTGGCTATGTGGTGGGAGAACTGACAGTGCAGGCTGTGTGGGGAGCACTGACAGTGCTGGTTGTGTGGTGGGAGCACTGACAGTGCTGGCTGTGTGGGGGAGCACTGACAGTGCTGGCTGTGTGGGGGAGCACTGACAGTGCTGGCTGTGTGGGGGGAGCACTGACAGTGCTGGCTGTGTGGTGGGAGCACTGACAGTGCTGGCTGTGTGGGGGGAGCACTGACAGTGCTGGCTGTGGGGGGAGCACTGACAGTGCTGGCTGTGTGCGGGGAGCACTGACAGTGCTGGCTCTGTGGGGGAACACTGACAGTGCTGGCTGTGTGGGGTGAGCACTGACAGTGCTGGCTGTGTGGTGGGAGCACTGGCAGTGCTGGCTGTGTGGGGGGAGCACTGATAGTGCTGGCTGTGTGGGAGCACTGACAGTGCTGGCTGTTTGGTGGGAGCACTAACAGTGCTGGCTGTGTGGGGGGAGGACTGACAGTGCTGGCTGTGTGGTGAACTCTGACAGTGCTGGCACTGTGGGGGAGCACTGACAGTGCTGGCTGTGTGGGGGAGCACTGACAGTGCTGGCTGTGTGGGGGGAGCACTGACAGTGCTGGCTGTGTGGGGGAGCACGGGCAGTGCTGGCTGTGTGAGGGGAGCACTTACAGTGCTGGCTGTGTGGGGGAGCACTGACAGTGCTGGCTGTGTGGTGGAGCACTGACAGTGCTGGCTGTGTGGGGGAGCACTGACAGTGCTAGCTGTGTGGGTGGAGGACTGACAGTGCTGGCTGTGTGTGGGGGAGCACTGACAGTTCTGGCTGTGTGGGGTGAGCACTGACAGTGCTGGCTGTGTGGTGGGAGCACTGACAGTGCTGGCTGTGTCGGGGGAGCACTGACAGTGCTGGCTGTTGGTGGAGCACTGACAGTGCTGGCTGTGTGCGGGGAGCACTGACAGTGCTGGCTGTGTGGGGAGCACTCACAGTGCTGGCTGTGTGGGGTGAGCACTGACAGTGCTGGCTGTGGGGTGGGAGCACTGACTGTGCTGGCTGTGTGGTGGGAGCACTGACAGTGCTGGCTGTGTGTTCGGAGCACTGACAGTGCTGGCTGTGTGGGTGGAGCACTGGCAGTGCTTGCTGTGTGATGGGAGCACTGGCAGTGCTGGCTGTGTGGTGGGAGCACTGGCAGTGCTGGCTGTGTGGGGGAGCACTGACAGTGCTGGCTGTGTGTTGGGAGCACTGACAGTGCTGGCTGTGTGGGGTGAGCGCTGACAGTGCTGGCTGTGTGGGAGGAGCACTGACAGTGCTGGCTGTGTGGGGGGATCACTGGAAGGGCTGGCTGTGTGGGGGAGCACTGACAGTCCTGGCTGTGTGGGGGGAGCACTAACAGTGCTGGCTGTGTGGTGGGAGCACTGACAGTGCTGGCTGTGTGGTGGGAGCACGGGCAGTGCTGGCTGTGTGGTGGGAGCACTGGCAGTGCTGGCTGTGTGGGGGGAGCACTGACAGTGCTGGCTGTGTGGGGAGCACTGACAGTGCTGGCTGTGTGGTGTGAACAGTGACAGTGCTGGCTGTGTGGGGGGAGCACTGACAGTGCTGGCTGTGTGGGGATCACTGACAGTGCTGGCTGTGTGGTGGGAGCACTAACAGTGCTGGCTGTGTGGGGAGCACTGACAGTGCTGGCTGTGCGGTGGGAGCACATTTATTTATGTGGTGACTCAGTCCAGGTTCAGGGAGCAGATCCAGATCGCGGTGAAATATCCGGCTGCATCAATTATTAAATTAATGAGAAAATAAAACTGACTGAAAGCCACTCAGCCAATCAGGAGTTCCAACGGCTCACTGACGGTCTCTCAGCCAATCAGGAGCTCCAGCCGCTGACTGACCGACTCTCAGCCAATCAGGGGCTCCAGCCGCCGACTGGCAGTCTCTCAGCCAATCAGGAGCTCCAACCGCTGACTGACAGTCTCTCAGCCTATCAGTATCTCCTGGCGCTGACTGACAGCCTCTCAGCCAATCAGGAGCTGGGTCTGGGGCGTGGGGAACACTGACAGTGCTGGCTGTGTGGTGGGAGCACTGACAGTGCTGGCTGTGTGGGGAGCACTGACAGTGCTGGCTGTGTGGGGGAGCGCTGACAGTGCTGGCTATGTGGGGGGAGCACTGACATTGCTGGCTGTGTGGTGGGAGCACAGACAGTGCTGGCTGTGTGGAGGTAGCACTGACAGTGCTGGCTGTGTGGGGGAGCGCTGACAGTGCTGGCTGTGTGGTGGGAGCACTGACAGTGCTGGCTGTGTGGTGGGAGCACTGACAGTGGTGGCTGTGTGGGGGAGCACTCACAGACCTGGCTGTGTGGGGAGCACTGACAGTGCTGGCTGTGTGGTGGGGAGCACTGACAGTGCTGGCTGTGTGGTGGGAGCACTGACAGTGCTGGCTGTGTGGTGGGGAGCACTGACAGTGCTGGCTGTGTGGTGGGAGCACTGACAGTGCTGGCTGTGTGGTGCGAGCACTGACAGTGCTGGCTGTGTGGTGGGGATCAATGACAGTGCTGGCTGTGTGGTGGGAGCACTGACAGTGTTGTCTGTGTGGTGGGAGCACTGATAATGCTGGCTGTGTGGGGGGAGCACTGACAGTGCTGGCTGTGTGGTGGGGAGCACTGACAGTGCCGGCTGTGTGAGGGGAGCACTGACAGTGCTGGCTGTGTGGGTGGAGCACTGACAGTGCTGGCTGTGTGAGGGAGCACTGACAGTGCTGGCTGTGTGGGGGGAGCACTGTCAGTGCTGGCTGTGTGGGGGAGCACTGACAGTGCTGGCTGTGTGGTGGGAGCACTGACAGTGCTGGCGATGTGGTGGGAGCACTGACAGTGCTGGCTGTGTGGAGGAGCACTGACAGTGCTGGCTGTGTGGGGGGAGCACTGACAGTGCTGGCTGTGTGGGGTGGGAGCACTGACAGTGCTGGCTGTGTGGTGGGAGCACTGACAGTGCTGGCTGTATGGGGAGCACTGACAGTGCTGGCTGTGTGTGGGGGCACTGAGAGTGCTGGTTGTGTGGTGGGAGCACTGACACTGCTGGCTGTGTGGGGTGGGAGCACTGACAGTGCTGGCTGTGTGTGGTGGGAGCACTGACAGTGCTGGCTGTGTGTGGGAGCACTGACAGTGCTGGCTGTGTGGTGGGAGCACTGACAGTGCTGGCTGTGTGGGGTGAGCACTGACAGTGCTGGTTGTGTGGTGGGAGCACTGACAGTGCTGGCTGTGTGGTGGGAGCACTGACAGCGCTGGCTGTGTGGTGGGAGCACTGGCAGTGCTGGCTGTGTGGGGGGAGCACTGACAGTGCTGGCTGTGTGGGGGAGCGCTGACAGTGCTGGCTGTGTGGTGGGAGCACTGACAGTGCTGGCTGTGTGGTGGGAGCACTGGCAGTGCTGGCTGTGTTGCGGGGAGCACTGACAGTGCTGGGTGTGTGGGGGGTGCACTGACAGTGCTGGCTGTGTGGTGGGAGAACTGACAGTGCTGGCTGTGTGGGGGGAGCACTGACAGTGCAGGCTGTGTGGGGGAGCACTGACAGTGCTGGCTGTGTGGGGGGAGCACTGACAGTGCTGGCTGTGTGGGGGAGCACTGAAGTGCTGGCTGTGCGGGGAGCACTGACAGTGCTGGTTGTGTGGTGGGAGCACTGACAGTGCTGGCTGTGTGGGGGGAGCACTGACAGTGCTGGCTGTGTGGGGGGAGCACTGACAGTGCTGTCAGTGTGGGGGAGCACTGACAGTGCTGGCTGTGTGGTGGGAGCACTGACAGTGCTGGCTGTGTGGTGGGAGCACTGACAGTGCTGGCTGTGTGGGGGAGCACTGACAGTGCTGGCTGTGTGGGGTGAGCACTGACAGTGCTGGCTGTGTGGTGGGAGCACTGACAGTGCTGGCTGTGTCGGGGGAGCACTGACAGTGCTTGCTGTGTGGGGGAGCACTGACAGTGCTGGCTGTGTGCGGGGAGCACTGACAGTGCTGGCTGTGTGGGGAGCACTCACAGTGCTGGCTGTGTGGGGTGAGCACTGACAGTGCTGGCTGTGGGGTGGGAGCACTGGCAGTGCTGGCTGTGTGGTGGGAGCACTGACAGTGCTGGCTGTGTGGTGGGAGCACTGACAGTGCTGGCTGTGTGTTCGGAGCACTGACAGTGCTGGCTGTGTGGGTGGAGCACTGGCAGTGCTTGCTGTGTGATGGGAGCACTGGCAGTGCTGGCTGTGTGGTGGGAGCACTGGCAGTGCTGGCTGTGTGGGGGGAGCACTGACAGTGCTGGCTGTGTGTTGGGAGCACTGACAGTGCTGGCTGTGTGGGGGAGCACTGACAGTGCTGGCTGTGTGGTGGGAGCACTGACAGTGCTGGCTGTGTGGTGGGAGCACTGACAGTGCTGGCTGTGTGGGGGGATCACTGTAGGGGCTGGCTGTGTGGGGGAGCACTGACAGTGCTGGCTGTGTGGGGGGAGCACTAACAGTGCTGGCTGTGTGGTGGGAGCACTGACAGTGCTGGCTGTGTGGTGGGATCACGGGCAGTGCTGGCTGTGTGGTGGGAGCACTGGCAGTGCTGGCTGTGTGGGGGGAGCACTGACAGTGCTGGCTGTGTGGGGAGCACTGGCAGTGCTGGCTGTGTGGGGGGAGCACTGACAGTGCTGGCTGTGTGGGGAGCACTGACAGTGCTGGCTGTGTGGTGGGAACACTGACAGTGCTGGCTGTGTGGGGAGCACTGACAGTGCTGGCTGTGCGGTGGGAGCACATTTATTTATGTGGTGACTCAGTCCAGGTTCAGGGAGCAGATCAAGATCGCGGGGAAATATCCGGTTGCATCAATTATTAAATTAATGAGAAAATAAAACTGACTGAAAGCCCTCAGCCAATCAGGAGTTCCAACCGCTCACTGACGGTCTCTCAGCCAATCAGGAGCTCCAACCGCTGACTGACAGACTCTCAGCCAATCAGGGGCTCCAGCCGCCGACTGGCAGTCTCTCAGCCAATCAGGAGCTCCAACCGCTGACTGACAGTCTCTCAGCCTATCAGTATCTCCTGGCGCTGACTGACAGCCTCTCAGCCAATCAGGAGCTGGGTCTGGGGCGTGGGGAACACTGACAGTGCGGGCTGTGTGGTGGGAGCACTGACAGTGCTGGCTGTGTGGGGGAGCACTGACAGTGCTGGCTGTGTGGGGGAGCGCTGACAGTGCTGGCTGTGTGGGGGGAGCACTGACATTGCTGGCTGTGTGGTGGGAGCACTGACAGTGCTGGCTGTGTGGTGGTAGCACTGACAGTGCTGGCTGTGTGGGGGAGCGCTGACAGTGCTGGCTGTGTGGTGGGAGCACTGACAGTGCTGGCTGTGTGGTGGGAGCACTGACAGTGGTGGCTGTGTGGGGGAGCACTCAGTGCTGGCTGTGTGGGGAGCTCTGACAGTGCTGGCTGTGTGGTGGGAACACTGACAGTGCTGGCTCTGTGGGGGAGCACTGACAGTGCTGGCTGTGTGGTGGGAGCACTGACAGTGCTGGCTGTGTGGTGGGGAGCACTGACAGTGCTGGCTGTGTGGGGGAGCACTGACAGTGCTGGCTGTGTGGGGGAGCACTGAGAGTGCTGGTTGTGTGGTGGGGAGCACTGAGAGTGCTGGCTGTGTGGTGGGAGCACTGACAGTGCTGGCTGTGTGGTGGGAGCACTGACAGTGCTGGCTGTGTGGTGGGGAGCACTGACAGTGCTGGCTGTGTGGTGGGAGCACTGACTGTGCTGGCTGTGTGGTGGGGAGCACTGACAGTGCTGGCTGTGTGGTGGGAGCACTGACAGTGCTGGCTGTGTGGTGGGAGCACTGACAGTGCTGGCTGTGTGGTGGGGAGCACTGACAGTGCTGGCTGTGTGGTGGGAGCACTGACAGTGCTGTCTGTGTGCTGGGAGCACTGACAGTGCTGGCTGTGTGGGGGGAGCACTGACAGTGCTGGCTGTGTGGTGGGGAGCACTGACAGTGCTGGCTGTGTGAGGGGAGCACTGACAGTGCTGGCTGTGTGGGGGGAGCACTGTCAGTGCTGGCTGTGTGGGGGAGCACTGACAGTGCTGGCTGTGTGGTGGGAGCACTGACAGTGCTGGCTGTGTGGTGGGAGCACTGACAGTGCTGGCTGTGTGGAGGAGCACTGACAGTGCTGGCTGTGTGGGGGGAGCACTGACAGTGCTGGCTGTGTGGGGTGGGAGCACTGACAGTGCTGGCTGTGTGGTGGGAGCACTGACAGTGCTGGCTGTATGGGGGGAGCACTGACAGTGCTGGCTGTGTGGGGGGGGGGCACTGACAGTGCTGGTTGTGTGGTGGGAGCACTGACACTGCTGGCTGTGTGGAGTGGGAGCACTGACAGTGCTGGCTGTGTGGGGTGGGAGTACTGACAGTGCTGGCTGTGTGGTGGGAGCACTGACAGTGCTGGCTGTATGGGGGAGCACTGGCAGTGCTGGCTGTGTGGGGGGAGCACTGACAGTGCTGGGTGTGTGGGGGGTGCACTGACAGTGCTGGCTGTGTGGTGGGAGAACTGACAGTGCTGGCTGTGTGGGGGGAGCACTGACAGTGCAGGCTGTGTGGGGGAGCACTGACAGTGCTGGCTGTGTGGGGGGAGCACTGACAGTGCTGGCTGTGGGGTGGGAGCACTGGCAGTGCTGGCTGTGTGGTGGGAGCACTGACAGTGCTGGCTGTGTGGTGGGAGCACTGACAGTGCTGGCTGTGTGTTCCGAGCACTGACAGTGCTGGCTGTGTGGGGGGAGCACTGACAGTGCTGGCTGTGTGGGGGGATCACTGGAAGGGCTGGCTGTGTGAGGGAGCACTGACAGTGCTAGCTGTGTGGGGGGAGCACTAACAGTGCTGGCTGTGTGGTGGGAGCACTGACAGTGCTGGCTGTGTGGTGGGAGCACTGACAGTGCTGGCTGTGTGGGGTGAGCACTGACAGTGCTGGCTGTGTGGGGGGAGCACTGACAGTGCTGGCTGTGTGGGGGGATCACTGAAAGGGCTGGCTGTGTGGGGGAGCACTGACAGTGCTGGCTGTGTGGGGGGAGCACTAACAGTGCTGGCTGTGTGGTGGGAGCACTGACAGTGCTGGCTGCGTGGTGGGAGCACGGGCAGTGCTGGCTGTGTGGTGGGAGCACTGGCAGTGCTGGCTGTGTGGGGGGAGCACTGACAGTGCTGGCTGTGTGGGGGGATCACTGAAAGGGCTGGCTGTGTGGGGGAGCACTGACAGTGCTGGCTGTGTGGGGGGAGCACTAAAAGTGCTGGCTGTGTGGTGGGAGCACTGACAGTGCTGGCTGTGTGGGGGGAGCACTAACAGTGCTGGCTGTGTGGTGGGAGCACTGACAGTGCTGGCTGTGTGGGGAGCACTGACAGTGCTGGCTGTGCGGTGGGAGCACATTTATTTATGTGGTGACTCAGTCCAGGTTCAGGGAGCAGATCAAGATCGCGGTGAAATATCCGGTTGCATCAATTATTAAATGAATGAGAAAATAAAACTGACTGAAAGCCCCTCAGCCAATCAGGAGTTCCAACCGCTCACTGACGGTCTCTCAGCCAATCAGGAGCTCCAGCCGCTGACTGACAGACTCACAGCCAATCAGGGGCTCCAGCCGCCGACTGGCAGTCTCTCAGCCAATCAGGAGCTCCAACCGCTGACTGACAGTCTCTCAGCCTATCAGTATCTCCTGGCGCTGACTGACAGCCTCTCAGCCAATCAGGAGCTGGGTCTGGGGCGTGGGGAACACTGGCAGTGCTGGCTGTGTGGTGGGAGCACTGACAGTGCTGGCTGTGTGGGGGAGCACTGACAGTGCTGGCTGTGTGTGGGAGCGCTGACAGTGCTGGCTGTGTGGGGGGAGCACTGACATTGCTGGCTGTGTGGTGGTAGCACTGACAGTGCTGGCTGTGTGGGGGAGCGCTGACAGTGCTGGCTGTGTGGTGGTAGCACTGACAGTGCTGGCTGTGTGGGGGAGCGCTGACAGTGCTGGCTGTGTGGTGGGAGCACTGACAGTGCTGGCTGTGTGGTGGGAGCACTGACAGTGGTGGCTGTGAGGGGGAGCACTCACAGTGCTGGCTGTGTGGGGAGCACTGACAGTGCTGGCTTTGTGGTGGGAGCACTGACAGTGCTGGCTGTGTGGGGGAGCACTGACAGTGCTGGCTGTGTGGGGAGCACTGACAGTGCTGGCTCTGTGGGGGAGCACTGACAGTGCTGGCTGTGTGGGGGAGCACTGACTGTGCTGGCTATGTGGTGGGAGAACTGACAGTGCAAGCTGTGTGGGGAGCACTGACAGTGCTGGTTGTGTGGTGGGAGCACTGACAGTGCTGGCTGTGTGGGGGAGCACTGACAGTGCTGGCTGTGTGGGGGAGCACTGACAGTGCTGGCTGTGTGGGGGTAGCACTGACAGTGCTGGCTGTGTGGTGGGAGCACTGACAGTGCTGGCTGTGTGGGGGGAGCACTGACAGTGCTGGCTGTGGGGGGAGCACTGACAGTGCTGGCTGTGTGCGGGGAGCACTGACAGTGCTGGCTCTGTGGGGGAACACTGACAGTGCTGGCTGTGTGGGGTGAGCACTGACAGTGCTGGCTGTGTGGTGGGAGCACTGGCAGTGCTGGCTGTGTGGGGGGAGCACTGATAGTGCTGGCTGTGTGGGGAGCACTGACAGTGCTGGCTGTTTGGTGGGAGCACTAACAGTGCTGGCTGTGTGGGGGGAGGACTGACAGTGCTGGCTGTGTGGTGAACTCTGACAGTGCTGGCACTGTGGGGGAGCACTGACAGTGCTGGCTGTGTGGGGGAGCACTGACAGTGCTGGCTGTGTGGGGGGAGCACTGACAGTGCTGGCTGTGTGGGGGAGCACGGGCAGTGCTGGCTGTGTGAGGGGAGCACTGACAGTGCTGGCTGTGTGGGGGAGCACTGACAGTGCTGGCTGTGTGGGGGGAGCACTGACAGTGCTGGCTGTGTGGGGGAGCACTGATAGTGCTGGCTGTGTGGTGGAGCACTGACAGTGCTGGCTGTGTGGTGGGAGCACTGACAGTGCTAGCTGTGTGGGTGGAGGACTGACAGTGCTGGCTGTGTGGGGTGGGAGTACTGACAGTGCTGGCTGTGTGGTGGGAGCACTGACAGTGCTGGCTGTATGGGGGGAGCACTGACAGTGCTGGCTGTGTGGGGGGGGGGCACTGACAGTGCTGGTTGTGTGGTGGGAGCACTGGCAGTGCTGGCTGTGTGGTGGGAGCACTGACAGTGCTGGCTGTGTGGGGTGAGCACTGACAGTGCTGGTTGTGTGGTGGGAGCACTGACAGTGCTGGCTGTGTGGTGAGAGCAGTGGCAGTGCTGGCTGTGTGGGGGGGAGCACTGACTGTGCTGGGTGTGTGGGGGGTGCACTGACAGTGCTGGCTGTGTGGTGGGAGAACTGACAGTGCTGGCTGTGTGGGGGGAGCACTGACAGTGCAGGCTGTGTGGGGGAGCACTGACAGTGCTGGCTGTGTGGGGGGAGCACTGACAGTGCTGGCTGTGTGGGGGAGCACTGACAGTGCTGGCTGTGCGGGGGAGCACTGACAGTGCTGGTTGTGTGGTGGGAGCACTGACAGTGCTGGCTGTGTGGGGGGAGCACTGACAGTGCTGGCTGTGTGGGGGGAGCACTGAGAGTGCTGGCTGTGTGGGGGAGCACTGACAGTGCTGTCTGTGTGGGGTGAGCACTGACAGTGCTGGCTGTGTGGTGGGAGCACTGACAGTGCTGGCTGTGTCGGGGGAGCACTGACAGTGCTGGCTGTGTGGTGGGAGCACTGACAGTGCTGGCTGTGTGCGGGGAGCACTGACAGTGCTGGCTGTGTGGCGAGCACTCACAGTGCTGGCTGTGTGGGGTGAGCACTGACAGTGCTGGCTGTGGGGTGGGAGCACTGGCAGTGCTGGCTGTGTGGTGGGAGCACTGACAGTGCTGGCTGTGTGGTGGGAGCACTGACAGTGCTGGCTGTGTGTTCGGAGCACTGACAGTGCTGGCTGTGTGGGTGGAGCACTGGCAGTGTTTGCTGTGTGATGGGAGCACTGGCAGTGCTGGCTGTGTGGTGGGAGCACTGGCAGTGCTGGCGGTGTGGGGGAACACTAACAGTGCTGGCTGTGTGTTGGGAGCACTGACAGTGCTGGCTGTGTGGGGTGAGCACTGACAGTGCTGGCTGTGTGGGGGGAGCACTGACAGTGCTGGCTGTGTGGGGGGATCACTGGAAGGGCTGGCTGTGTGGGGGAGCACTGACAGTGCTGGCTGTGTGGGGGGAGCACTAACAGTGCTGGCTGTGTGGTGGGAGCACTGACAGTGCTGGCTGTGTGGTGGGAGCACTGACAGTGCTGGCTGTGTGGGGTGAGCACTGACAGTGCTGGCTGTGTGGGGGGAGCACTGACAGTGCTGGCTGTGTGGGGGGATCACTGAAAGGGCTGGCTGTGTGGGGGAGCACTGACAGTGCTGGCTGTGTGGGGGGAGCACTAACAGTGCTGGCTGTGTGGTGGGAGCACTGACAGTGCTGGCTGCGTGGTGGGAGCACGGGCAGTGCTGGCTGTGTGGTGGGAGCACTGGCAGTGCTGGCTGTGTGGGGGGAGCACTGACAGTGCTGGCTGTGTGGGGGGATCACTGAAAGGGCTGGCTGTGTGGGGGAGCACTGACAGTGCTGGCTGTGTGGGGGGAGCACTAAAAGTGCTGGCTGTGTGGTGGGAGCACTGACAGTGCTGGCTGTGTGGGGGGAGCACTAACAGTGCTGGCTGTGTGGTGGGAGCACTGACAGTGCTGGCTGTGTGGGGAGCACTGACAGTGCTGGCTGTGCGGTGGGAGCACATTTATTTATGTGGTGACTCAGTCCAGGTTCAGGGAGCAGATCAAGATCGCGGTGAAATATCCGGTTGCATCAATTATTAAATGAATGAGAAAATAAAACTGACTGAAAGCCCCTCAGCCAATCAGGAGTTCCAACCGCTCACTGACGGTCTCTCAGCCAATCAGGAGCTCCAGCCGCTGACTGACAGACTCACAGCCAATCAGGGGCTCCAGCCGCCGACTGGCAGTCTCTCAGCCAATCAGGAGCTCCAACCGCTGACTGACAGTCTCTCAGCCTATCAGTATCTCCTGGCGCTGACTGACAGCCTCTCAGCCAATCAGGAGCTGGGTCTGGGGCGTGGGGAACACTGGCAGTGCTGGCTGTGTGGTGGGAGCACTGACAGTGCTGGCTGTGTGGGGGAGCACTGACAGTGCTGGCTGTGTGTGGGAGCGCTGACAGTGCTGGCTGTGTGGGGGGAGCACTGACATTGCTGGCTGTGTGGTGGTAGCACTGACAGTGCTGGCTGTGTGGGGGAGCGCTGACAGTGCTGGCTGTGTGGTGGTAGCACTGACAGTGCTGGCTGTGTGGGGGAGCGCTGACAGTGCTGGCTGTGTGGTGGGAGCACTGACAGTGCTGGCTGTGTGGTGGGAGCACTGACAGTGGTGGCTGTGAGGGGGAGCACTCACAGTGCTGGCTGTGTGGGGAGCACTGACAGTGCTGGCTTTGTGGTGGGAGCACTGACAGTGCTGGCTGTGTGGGGGAGCACTGACAGTGCTGGCTGTGTGGGGAGCACTGACAGTGCTGGCTCTGTGGGGGAGCACTGACAGTGCTGGCTGTGTGGGGGAGCACTGACTGTGCTGGCTATGTGGTGGGAGAACTGACAGTGCAAGCTGTGTGGGGAGCACTGACAGTGCTGGTTGTGTGGTGGGAGCACTGACAGTGCTGGCTGTGTGGGGGAGCACTGACAGTGCTGGCTGTGTGGGGGAGCACTGACAGTGCTGGCTGTGTGGGGGTAGCACTGACAGTGCTGGCTGTGTGGTGGGAGCACTGACAGTGCTGGCTGTGTGGGGGGAGCACTGACAGTGCTGGCTGTGGGGGGAGCACTGACAGTGCTGGCTGTGTGCGGGGAGCACTGACAGTGCTGGCTCTGTGGGGGAACACTGACAGTGCTGGCTGTGTGGGGTGAGCACTGACAGTGCTGGCTGTGTGGTGGGAGCACTGGCAGTGCTGGCTGTGTGGGGGGAGCACTGATAGTGCTGGCTGTGTGGGGAGCACTGACAGTGCTGGCTGTTTGGTGGGAGCACTAACAGTGCTGGCTGTGTGGGGGGAGGACTGACAGTGCTGGCTGTGTGGTGAACTCTGACAGTGCTGGCACTGTGGGGGAGCACTGACAGTGCTGGCTGTGTGGGGGAGCACTGACAGTGCTGGCTGTGTGGGGGGAGCACTGACAGTGCTGGCTGTGTGGGGGAGCACGGGCAGTGCTGGCTGTGTGAGGGGAGCACTGACAGTGCTGGCTGTGTGGGGGAGCACTGACAGTGCTGGCTGTGTGGGGGGAGCACTGACAGTGCTGGCTGTGTGGGGGAGCACTGATAGTGCTGGCTGTGTGGTGGAGCACTGACAGTGCTGGCTGTGTGGTGGGAGCACTGACAGTGCTAGCTGTGTGGGTGGAGGACTGACAGTGCTGGCTGTGTGGGGTGGGAGTACTGACAGTGCTGGCTGTGTGGTGGGAGCACTGACAGTGCTGGCTGTATGGGGGGAGCACTGACAGTGCTGGCTGTGTGGGGGGGGGGCACTGACAGTGCTGGTTGTGTGGTGGGAGCACTGGCAGTGCTGGCTGTGTGGTGGGAGCACTGACAGTGCTGGCTGTGTGGGGTGAGCACTGACAGTGCTGGTTGTGTGGTGGGAGCACTGACAGTGCTGGCTGTGTGGTGAGAGCAGTGGCAGTGCTGGCTGTGTGGGGGGGAGCACTGACTGTGCTGGGTGTGTGGGGGGTGCACTGACAGTGCTGGCTGTGTGGTGGGAGAACTGACAGTGCTGGCTGTGTGGGGGGAGCACTGACAGTGCAGGCTGTGTGGGGGAGCACTGACAGTGCTGGCTGTGTGGGGGGAGCACTGACAGTGCTGGCTGTGTGGGGGAGCACTGACAGTGCTGGCTGTGCGGGGGAGCACTGACAGTGCTGGTTGTGTGGTGGGAGCACTGACAGTGCTGGCTGTGTGGGGGGAGCACTGACAGTGCTGGCTGTGTGGGGGGAGCACTGAGAGTGCTGGCTGTGTGGGGGAGCACTGACAGTGCTGTCTGTGTGGGGTGAGCACTGACAGTGCTGGCTGTGTGGTGGGAGCACTGACAGTGCTGGCTGTGTCGGGGGAGCACTGACAGTGCTGGCTGTGTGGTGGGAGCACTGACAGTGCTGGCTGTGTGCGGGGAGCACTGACAGTGCTGGCTGTGTGGCGAGCACTCACAGTGCTGGCTGTGTGGGGTGAGCACTGACAGTGCTGGCTGTGGGGTGGGAGCACTGGCAGTGCTGGCTGTGTGGTGGGAGCACTGACAGTGCTGGCTGTGTGGTGGGAGCACTGACAGTGCTGGCTGTGTGTTCGGAGCACTGACAGTGCTGGCTGTGTGGGTGGAGCACTGGCAGTGTTTGCTGTGTGATGGGAGCACTGGCAGTGCTGGCTGTGTGGTGGGAGCACTGGCAGTGCTGGCGGTGTGGGGGAACACTAACAGTGCTGGCTGTGTGTTGGGAGCACTGACAGTGCTGGCTGTGTGGGGTGAGCACTGACAGTGCTGGCTGTGTGGGGGGAGCACTGACAGTGCTGGCTGTGTGGGGGGATCACTGGAAGGGCTGGCTGTGTGGGGGAGCACTGACAGTGCTGGCTGTGTGGGGGGAGCACTAACAGTGCTGGCTGTGTGGTGGGAGCACTGACAGTGCTGGCTGTGTGGTGGGAGCACTGACAGTGCTGGCTGTGTGGGGTGAGCACTGACAGTGCTGGCTGTGTGGGGGGAGCACTGACAGTGCTGGCTGTGTGGGGGGATCACTGAAAGGGCTGGCTGTGTGGGGGAGCACTGACAGTGCTGGCTGTGTGGGGGGAGCACTAACAGTGCTGGCTGTGTGGTGGGAGCACTGACAGTGCTGGCTGCGTGGCGGGAGCACGGGCAGTGCTGGCTGTGTGGTGGGAGCACTGGCAGTGCTGGCTGTGTGGGGGGAGCACTGACAGTGCTGGCTGTGTGGGGAGCACTGACAGTGCTGGCTGTGTGGTGGGAGCACTGACAGTGCTGGCTGTGTGGGGAGCACTGACAGTGCTGGCTGTGCGGTGGGAGCACATTTATTTATGTGGTGACTCAGTCCAGGTTCAGGGAGCAGATCAAGATCGCGGTGAAATATCCGGTTGCATCAATTATTAAATGAATGAGAAAATAAAACTGACTGAAAGCCCCTCAGCCAATCAGGAGTTCCAACCGCTCACTGACGGTCTCTCAGCCAATCAGGAGCTCCAGCCGCTGACTGACAGACTCACAGCCAATCAGGGGCTCCAGCCGCCGACTGGCAGTCTCTCAGCCAATCAGGAGCTCCAACCGCTGACTGACAGTCTCTCAGCCTATCAGTATCTCCTGGCGCTGACTGACAGCCTCTCAGCCAATCAGGAGCTGGGTCTGGGGCGTGGGGAACACTGGCAGTGCTGGCTGTGTGGTGGGAGCACTGACAGTGCTGGCTGTGTGGGGGAGCACTGACAGTGCTGGCTGTGTGTGGGAGCGCTGACAGTGCTGGCTGTGTGGGGGGAGCACTGACATTGCTGGCTGTGTGGTGGGAGCACTGACAGTGCTGGCTGTGTGGTGGTAGCACTGACAGTGCTGGCTGTGTGGGGGAGCGCTGACAGTGCTGGCTGTGTGGTGGGAGCACTGACAGTGCTGGCTGTGTGGTGGGAGCACTGACAGTGGTGGCTGTGAGGGGGAGCACTCACAGTGCTGGCTGTGTGGGGAGCACTGACAGTGCTGGCTTTGTGGTGGGAGCACTGACAGTGCTGGCTGTGTGGGGGAGCACTGACAGTGCTGGCTGTGTGGGGAGCACTGACAGTGCTGGCTCTGTGGGGGAGCACTGACAGTGCTGGCTGTGTGGGGGAGCACTGACTGTGCTGGCTATGTGGTGGGAGAACTGACAGTGCAGGCTGTGTGGGGGAGCACTGACAGTGCTGGTTGTGTGGTGGGAGCACTGACAGTGCTGGCTGTGTGGGGGAGCACTGACAGTGCTGGCTGTGTGGGGGAGCACTGACAGTGCTGGCTGTGTGGGGGGAGCACTGACAGTGCTGGCTGTGTGGTGGGAGCACTGACAGTGCTGGCTGTGTGGGGGGAGCACTGACAGTGCTGGCTGTGGGGGGAGCACTGACAGTGCTGGCTGTGTGCGGGGAGCACTGACAGTGCTGGCTCTGTGGGGGAACACTGACAGTGCTGGCTGTGTGGGGTGAGCACTGACAGTGCTGGCTGTGTGGTGGGAGCACTGGCAGTGCTGGCTGTGTGGGGGGAGCACTGATAGTGCTGGCTGTGTGGGGAGCACTGACAGTGCTGGCTGTTTGGTGGGAGCACTAACAGTGCTGGCTGTGTGGGGGGAGGACTGACAGTGCTGGCTGTGTGGTGAACTCTGACAGTGCTGGCACTGTGGGGGAGCACTGACAGTGCTGGCTGTGTGGGGGAGCACTGGCAGTGCTTGCTGTGTGGGGGGAGCACTGACAGTGCTGGCTGTGTGGGGGAGCACGGGCAGTGCTGGCTGTGTGAGGGGAGCACTGACAGTGCTGGCTTTGTGGGGGAGCACTGACAGTGCTGGCTGTGTGGGGGGAGCACTGACAGTGCTGGCTGTGTGGGGGAGCACTGATAGTGCTGGCTGTGTGGTGGAGGACTGACAGTGCTGGCTGTGTGGTGGGAGCACTGACAGTGCTAGCTGTGTGGGTGGAGGACTGACAGTGCTGGCTCTGTGGGGGAGCACTGACAGTGCTAGCTGTGTCAGGGGAGCACTGACAGTGCTGGCTGGGTAGGGAGAGCACTGGCAGTGCTGGCTGTGTGGGGGGAGCACTGACAGTGCTTGTTGTGTGGTGGGAGCACTGACAGTGCTGGCTGTGTGGGGGAGCACAGACAGTGCTGGCTGTGTGGGGGAGCACTGACAGTGCTGGCTGTGTGTGGGGAGCACTGACATTGCTGGCTGTGTGGGGGAGCACTGACAGTGCTGGCTGTGTGGTGGGAGCACTGACAGTGCTGGCTGTGTGGGGGGAGCACTGACAGTGCTGGCTGTGTGGTGGGAGCACTGACAGTGCTAGCTGTGTGGGTGGAGGACTGACAGTGCTGGCTCTGTGGGGGAGCACTGACAGTGCTGGCTGTGTGAGGGGAGCACTGAGAGTGCTGGCTGTGTGGGGGGAGCACTGACAGTGCTGGCTGTGTGGTGGGAGCACTGACAGTGCTAGCTGTGTGGGTGGAGGACTGACAGTGCTGGCTCTGTGGGGGAGCACTGACAGTGCTGGCTGTGTGAGGGGAGCACTGACAGTGCTGGCTGTGTGGGGAGCACTGACAGTGCTGGCTGGGTGGGGGAGCACTGACAGTGCTGGCTGTGTGGGGGGATCACTGACAGTGCTGGCTGTGTGGTGGGAGCACTGACAGTGCTGGCTGTGTAAGGGAGCTCTGACAGTGCTGGCTGCGTGGGGGAGCACTGACAGTGCTGGCTGTGTGGTGGGAGCACGGGCAGTGCTGGCTGTGTGGTGGGAGCACTGGCAGTGCTGGCTGTGTGGGGGAGCACTGACAGTGCTGGCTGTGTGGGGAGCACTGACAGTGCTGGCAGTGTGGTGGGAGCACTGACAGTGCTGGCTGTGTGGAGAGCACTGACAGTGCTGGCTGTGCGGTTGGAGCACATTTATTTATGTGGTGACTCAGTCCAGGTTCAGGGAGCAGATCAAGATCGCGGTGAAATATCCGGTTGCATCAATTATTAAATTAATGAGAAAATAAAACTGACTGAAAGCCCCTCAGCCAATCAGGAGTTCCAACCGCTCACTGACGGTCTCTCAGCCAATCAGGAGCTCCAGCCGCTGACTGACAGACTCTCAGCCAATCAGGGGCTCCAGCCGCCGACATGGCAGTCTCTCAGCCAATCAGGAGCTCCAACCGCTGACTGACCGTCTCTCAGCCTATCAGTATATCCTGGCGCTGACTGACAGCCTCTCAGCCAATCAGGAGCTGGGTCTGGGGCGTGGGGAACACTGGCAGTGCTGGCTGTGTGGTGGGAGCACTGACAGTGCTGGCTGTGTGGGGGAGCGCTGACAGTGCTGGCTGTGTGGTGGGAGCACTGACAGTGCTGGCTGTGTGGTGGGAGCACTGACAGTGGTGGCTGTGAGGGGGTGCACTCACAGTGCTGGCTGTGTGGGGAGCACTGACAGTGCTGGCTTTGTGGTGGGAGCACTGACAGTGCTGGCTGTGTGGGGGAGCACTGACAGTGCTGGCTGTGTGGGGAGCACTGACAGTGCTGGCTCTGTGGGGGAGCACTGACAGTGCTGGCTGTGTGTGGGAGCACTGACTGTGCTGGCTATGTGGTGGGAGAACTGACAGTGCAGGCTGTGTGGGGGAGCACTGACAGTGCTGGTTGTTTGGTGGGAGCACTGACAGTGCTGGCTGTGTGGGGGAGCACTGACAGTGCTGGCTGTGTGGGGGAGCACTGACAGTGCTGGCTGTGTGGGGGGAGCACTGACAGTGCTGGCTGTGTGGTGGGAGCACTGACAGTGCTGGCTGTGTGGGGGGAGCACTGACAGTGCTGGCTGTGGGGGGAGCACTGACAGTGCTGGCTGTGTGCGGGGAGCACTGACAGTGCTGGCTCTGTGGGGGAACACTGACAGTGCTGGCTGTGTGGGGTGAGCACTGACAGTGCTGGCTGTGTGGTGGGAGCACTGGCAGTGCTGGCTGTGTGGGGGGAGCACTGATAGTGCTGGCTGTGTGGGGAGCACTGACAGTGCTGGCTGTTTGGTGGGAGCACTAACAGTGCTGGCTGTGTGGGGGGAGGACTGACAGTGCTGGCTGTGTGGTGAACTCTGACAGTGCTGGCACTGTGGGGGAGCACTGACAGTGCTGGCTGTGTGGGGGAGCACTGGCAGTGCTGGCTGTGTGGGGGGAGCACTGACAGTGCTGGCTGTGTGGGGGAGCACGGGCAGTGCTGGCTGTGTGAGGGGAGCACTGACAGTGCTGGCTGTGTGGGGGAGCACTGACAGTGCTGGCTGTGTGGGGGGAGCACTGACAGTGCTGGCTGTGTGGGGGAGCACTGACAGTGCTGGCTGTGTGGTGGAGCACTGACAGTGCTGGCTGTGTGGTGGGAGCACTGACAGTGCTAGCTGTGTGGGTGGAGGACTGACAGTGCTGGCTCTGTGGGGGAGCACTGACAGTGCTAGCTGTGTCAGGGGAGCACTGACAGTGCTGGCTGGGTAGGGAGAGCACTGGCAGTGCTGGCTGTGTGGGGGGAGCACTGACAGTGCTGGTTGTGTGGTGGGAGCACTGACAGTGCTGGCTGTGTGGGGGAGCACTGACAGTGCTGGCTGTGTGGGGGAGCACTGACAGTGCTGGCTGTGTGTGGGGAGCACTGACATTGCTGGCTGTGTGGGGGAGCACTGACAGTGCTGGCTGTGTGGTGGGAGCACTGACAGTGCTGGCTGTGTGGGGGGAGCACTGACAGTGCTGGCTGTGTGGTGGGAGCACTGACAGTGCTAGCTGTGTGGGTGGAGGACTGACAGTGCTGGCTCTGTGGGGGAGCACTGACAGTGCTGGCTGTGTGAGGGGAGCACTGAGAGTGCTGGCTGTGTGGGGGGAGCACTGACAGTGCTGGCTGTGTGGTGGGAGCACTGACAGTGCTAGCTGTGTGGGTGGAGGACTGACAGTGCTGGCTCTGTGGGGGAGCACTGACAGTGCTGGCTGTGTGAGGGGAGCACTGACAGTGCTGGCTGTGTGGGGAGCACTGACAGTGCTGGCTGGGTGGGGGAGCACTGACAGTGCTGGCTGTGTGGGGGGATCACTGACAGTGCTGGCTGTGTGGGGGGAGCACTGACAGTGCTGGCTGTGTGGTGGGAGCACTGACAGTGCTGGCTGTGCGGTGGGAGCACTGACAGTGCTGGCTGTGTGGGGGGAGCACTGACAGTGCTGGCCGTGTGGAGGGAGCACTGACAGTGCTGGCTGTGTGGTGGGAGCACTGACAGTGCTGGCTGTGTGGTGGGAGCACGGGCAATGCTGGCTGTGTGGTGGGAGCACTGGCAGTGCTGGCTGTGTGGGGGAGCACTGACAGTGCTGGCTGTGTGGGGAGCACTGACAGTGCTGGCAGTGTGGTGGGAGCACTGACAGTGCTGGCTGTGTGGGGAGCACTGACAGTGCTGGCTGTGCGGTGGGAGCACATTTATTTATGTGGTGACTCAGTCCAGGTTCAGGGAGCAGATCAAGATCGCGGTGAAATATCCGGTTGCATCAATTATTAAATTAATGAGAAAATAAAACTGACTGAAAGCCCCTCAGCCAATCAGGAGTTCCAACCGCTCACTGACGGTCTCTCAGCCAATCAGGAGCTCCAGCCGCTGACTGACAGACTCTCAGCCAATCAGGGGCTCCAGCCGCCGACATGGCAGTCTCTCAGCCAATCAGGAGCTCCAACCGCTGACTGACCGTCTCTCAGCCTATCAGTATATCCTGGCGCTGACTGACAGCCTCTCAGCCAATCAGGAGCTGGGTCTGGGGCGTGGGGAACACTGGCAGTGCTGGCTGTGTGGTGGGAGCACTGACAGTGCTGGCTGTGTGGGGGAGCACTGACAATGCTGGCTGTGTGGGGGAGCGCTGACAGTGCTGGCTGTGTGGTGGGAGCACTGACAGTGCTGGCTGTGTGGTGGGAGCACTGACAGTGGTGGCTGTGTGGGGGAGCACTGACAGTGCTGGCTGTGTGGGGAGCACTGACAGTGCTGGCTGTGTGGTGGGAACACTGACAGTGCTGGCTCTGTGGGGGAGCACTGACAGTGCTGGCTGTGTGGGGGAGCACTGACAGTGCTGGCTGTGTGGTGGGAGGACTGACAGTGCTGGCTGTGTGGGGGGAGCACTGACAGTGCTGGCTGTGTGGGGGAGCACTGACAGTGCTGGCTGTGTGGGGGAGCACTGACAGTGCTGGCTGTGTGTTGGGAGCACTGACAGTGCTGGCTGTGTGGGGTGAGCACTGACAGTGTTGGCTGTGTGGTGGGAGCACTGACAGTGCTGGCTGTGTGGGGGGAGCACTGACAGTGCTGGCTGTGGGGGGAGCACTGACAGTGCTGGCTGTGTGCGGGGAGCACTGACAGTGCTGGCTGTGTGGGGAGCACTCACAGTGCTGGCTGTGTGGAGTGAGCACTGACAGTGCTGGCTGTGGGGTGGGAGCACTGACAGTGCTGGCAGTGTGGGAGAGCACTGACAGTGCTGGCTGTGTGGTGGGAGCACTGACAGTGCTGGCTGTGTGGTGGGAGCACTGACAGTGCTGGCTGTGTGGGTGGGAGCACTGACAGTGCTGGCTGTGTGGTGGGAGCACTGACAGTGCTGGCTGTGTGTTCGGAGCACTGACAGTGCTGGCTGTGTGGGTGGAGCACTGGCAGTGCTTGCTGTGTGATGGGAGCACTGGCAGTGCTGGCTGTGTGGTGGGAGCACTGGCAGTGCTGGCTGTGTGGGGGGAGCACTGACAGTGCTGGCTGTGTGGTGGGAGCACTGACAATGCTGGCTGTGTGGGGGAGCACTGACAGTGCTGGCTATGGGGGGAGCACTGACAGTGCTGGCTGTGTGCGGGGAGCACTGACAGTGCTGGCTGTGTGGGGGAGCACTGACAGTGCTGGCTGTGTGGAGTGAGCACTGACAGTGCTGGCTGTGTGGGGGGAGCACTGACAGTGCTGGCTGTGTGGGGTGAGCACTGACAGTGCTGGCTGTGTGGGGGGAGCACTGACAGTGCTGGCTGTGTGATGGGAGCACTGACAGTGCTGGCTCTGTGGTGGGAGCACGGGCAGTGCTGGCTGTGTGGTGGGAGCACTGGCAGTGCTGGCTGTGTGGGGGGAGCACTGATAGTGCTGGCTGTGTGGGGAGCACTGACAGTGCTGGCTGTGTGGTGGGAGCACTAACAGTGCTGGCTGTGTGGGGGGAGGACTGACAATGCTGGCTGTGTGGGGCGAACTCTGACAGTGCTGGCTCTGTGGGGGAGCACTGACAGTGCTGGCTGTGTGGGGGGAGCACTGGCAGTGCTGGCTGTGTGGGGGGAGCACTGACAGTGCTGGCTGTGTGGGGGTGCACGGGCAGTGCTGGCTGTGTGAGGGGAGCACTGACAGTGCTGGCTGTGTGGGGGAGCACTGACAGTGCTGGCTGTGTGGGGGGAGCACTGACAGTGCTGGCTGTGTGGGGGAGCACTGATAGTGCTGGCTGTGTGGTGGAGCACTGACAATGCTGGCTTTGTGGTGGGAGCACTGACAGTGCTGGCTGTGTGGGGAGCACTGACAGTGCTAGCTGTGTGGGTGGAGGACTGACAGTGCTGGCTCTGTGGGGGAGCACTGACAGTGCTGGCTGTGTGAAGGGAGCACTGGCAGTGCTAGCTGTGTGGGTGGAGGACTGACAGTGCTGGCTCTGTGGGGGAGCACTGATAGTGCTGGCTGTGTGGGGAGCACTGACAGTGCTGGCTCTGTGGGGGAGCACTGACAGTGCTGGCTGTGTGGGGGAGCACTGACTGTGCTGGCTATGTGGTGGGAGAACTGACAGTGCAGGCTGTGTGGGGGAGCACTGACAGTGCTGGCTCTGTGGGGGAGCACTGACAGTGCTAGCTGTGTCAGGGGAGCACTGACAGTGCTGGCTGGGTAGGGAGAGCACTGGCAGTGCTGGCTGTGTGGGGGGAGCACTGACAGTGCTGGTTGTGTGGTGGGAGCACTGACAGTGCTGGCTGTGTGGGGGAGCACTGACAGTGCTGGCTGTGTGGGGGAGCACTGACAGTGCTGGCTGTGTGTGGGGAGCACTGACATTGCTGGCTGTGTGGGGGAGCACTGACAGTGCTGGCTGTGTGGTGGGAGCACTGACAGTGCTGGCTGTGTGGGGGGAGCACTGACAGTGCTGGCTGTGTGGTGGGAGCACTGACAGTGCTAGCTGTGTGGGTGGAGGACTGACAGTGCTGGCTCTGTGGGGGAGCACTGACAGTGCTGGCTGTGTGAGGGGAGCACTGAGAGTGCTGGCTGTGTGGGGGGAGCACTGACAGTGCTGGCTGTGTGGTGGGAGCACTGACAGTGCTAGCTGTGTGGGTGGAGGACTGACAGTGCTGGCTCTGTGGGGGAGCACTGACAGTGCTGGCTGTGTGAGGGGAGCACTGACAGTGCTGGCTGTGTGGGGAGCACTGACAGTGCTGGCTGGGTGGGGGAGCACTGACAGTGCTGGCTGTGTGGGGGGATCACTGACAGTGCTGGCTGTGTGGTGGGAGCACTGACAGTGCTGGCTGTGTAAGGGAGCTCTGACAGTGCTGGCTGCGTGGGGGAGCACTGACAGTGCTGGCTGTGTGGGGAGCACTGACAGTGCTGGATGTGTGGGGGGAACACTGTCAGTGCTGGCTGTGTGGGGGGAGCACTGACAGTGCTGGCCGTGTGGAGGGAGCACTGACAGTGCTGGCTGTGTGGTGGGAGCACTGACAGTGCTGGCTGTGTGGTGGGAGCACGGGCAATGCTGGCTGTGTGGTGGGAGCACTGGCAGTGCTGGCTGTGTGGGGGAGCACTGACAGTGCTGGCTGTGTGGGGAGCACTGACAGTGCTGGCAGTGTGGTGGGAGCACTGACAGTGCTGGCTGTGTGGGGAGCACTGACAGTGCTGGCTGTGCGGTGGGAGCACATTTATTTATGTGGTGACTCAGTCCAGGTTCAGGGAGCAGATCAAGATCGCGGTGAAATATCCGGTTGCATCAATTATTAAATTAATGAGAAAATAAAACTGACTGAAAGCCCCTCAGCCAATCAGGAGTTCCAACCGCTCACTGACGGTCTCTCAGCCAATCAGGAGCTCCAGCCGCTGACTGACAGACTCTCAGCCAATCAGGGGCTCCAGCCGCCGACATGGCAGTCTCTCAGCCAATCAGGAGCTCCAACCGCTGACTGACCGTCTCTCAGCCTATCAGTATATCCTGGCGCTGACTGACAGCCTCTCAGCCAATCAGGAGCTGGGTCTGGGGCGTGGGGAACACTGGCAGTGCTGGCTGTGTGGTGGGAGCACTGACAGTGCTGGCTGTGTGGGGGAGCACTGACAGTGCTGGCTGTGTGGGGGAGCGCTGACAGTGCTGGCTGTGTGGTGGGAGCACTGACAGTGCTGGCTGTGTGGTGGGAGCACTGACAGTGGTGGCTGTGTGGGGGAGCACTGACAGTGCTGGCTGTGTGGGGAGCACTGACAGTGCTGGCTGTGTGGTGGGAACACTGACAGTGCTGGCTCTGTGGGGGAGCACTGACAGTGCTGGCTGTGTGGGGGAGCACTGACAGTGCTGGCTGTGTGGTGGGAGGACTGACAGTGCTGGCTGTGTGGGTGGAGCACTGACAGTGCTGGCTGTGTGGGGGAGCACTGACAGTGCTGGCTGTGTGGGGGAGCACTGACAGTGCTGGCTGTGTGTTGGGAGCACTGACAGTGCTGGCTGTGTGGGGTGAGCACTGACAGTGTTGGCTGTGTGGTGGGAGCACTGACAGTGCTGGCTGTGTGGGGGGAGCACTGACAGTGCTGGCTGTGGGGGGAGCACTGACAGTGCTGGCTGTGTGCGGGGAGCACTGACAGTGCTGGCTGTGTGGGGAGCACTCACAGTGCTGGCTGTGTGGAGTGAGCACTGACAGTGCTGGCTGTGGGGTGGGAGCACTGACAGTGCTGGCAGTGTGGGAGAGCACTGACAGTGCTGGCTGTGTGGTGGGAGCACTGACAGTGCTGGCTGTGTGGTGGGAGCACTGACAGTGCTGGCTGTGTGGGTGGGAGCACTGACAGTGCTGGCTGTGTGGTGGGAGCACTGACAGTGCTGGCTGTGTGTTCGGAGCACTGACAGTGCTGGCTGTGTGGGTGGAGCACTGGCAGTGCTTGCTGTGTGATGGGAGCACTGGCAGTGCTGGCTGTGTGGTGGGAGCACTGGCAGTGCTGGCTGTGTGGGGGGAGCACTGACAGTGCTGGCTGTGTGGTGGGAGCACTGACAATGCTGGCTGTGTGGGGGGAGCACTGACAGTGCTGGCTGTGGGGGGAGCACTGACAGTGCTGGCTGTGTGGGGGAGCACTGACAGTGCTGGCTGTGTGGAGTGAGCACTGACAGTGCTGGCTGTGTGGGGGGAGCACTGACAGTGCTGGCTGTGTGGGGTGAGCACTGACAGTGCTGGCTGTGTGGGGGAGCACTGACAGTGCTGGCTGTGTGATGGGAGCACTGACAGTGCTGGCTCTGTGGTGGGAGCACGGGCAGTGCTGGCTGTGTGGTGGGAGCACTGGCAGTGCTGGCTGTGTGGGGGGAGCACTGATAGTGCTGGCTGTGTGGGGAGCACTGACAGTGCTGGCTGTGTGGTGGGAGCACTAACAGTGCTGGCTGTGTGGGGGGAGGACTGACAGTGCTGGCTGTGTGGGGCGAACTCTGACAGTGCTGGCTCTGTGGGGGAGCACTGACAGTGCTGGCTGTGTGGGGGGAGCACTGGCAGTGCTGGCTGTGTGGGGGAGCACTGACAGTGCTGGCTGTGTGGGGGTGCAGGGCAGTGCTGGCTGTGTGAGGGGAGCACTGACAGTGCTGGCTGTGTGGGGGAGCACTGACAGTGCTGGCTGTGTGGGGGGAGCACTGACAGTGCTGGCTGTGTGGGGGAGCACTGATAGTGCTGGCTGTGTGGTGGAGCACTGACAATGCTGGCTTTGTGGTGGGAGCACTGACAGTGCTGGCTGTGTGGGGAGCACTGACAGTGCTAGCTGTGTGGGTGGAGGACTGACAGTGCTGGCTCTGTGGGGGAGCACTGACAGTGCTGGCTGTGTGAAGGGAGCACTGGCAGTGCTAGCTGTGTGGGTGGAGGACTGACAGTGCTGGCTCTGTGGGGGAGCACTGATAGTGCTGGCTGTGTGGGGAGCACTGACAGTGCTGGCTCTGTGGGGGAGCACTGACAGTGCTGGCTGTGTGGGGGAGCACTGACTGTGCTGGCTATGTGGTGGGAGAACTGACAGTGCAGGCTGTGTGGGGGAGCACTGACAGTGCTGGTTGTGTGGTGGGAGCACTGACAGTGCTGGCTGTGTGGGGGAGCACTGACAGCGCTGGCTGTGTGGGGGAGCACTGACAGTGCTGGCTGTGTGGGGGGAGCACTGACAGTGCTGGCTGTGTGGTGGGAGCACTGACAGTGCTGGCTGTGTGGGGGGAGCACTGACAGTGCTGGCTGTGGGGGGAGCACTGACAGTGCTGGCTGTGTGCGGGGAGCACGGACAGTGCTGGCTCTGTGGGGGAACACTGACAGTGCTGGCTGTGTGGGGTGAGCACTGACAGTGCTGGCTGTGTGGTGGGAGCACTGGCAGTGCTGGCTGTGTGGGGGGAGCACTGATAGTGCTGGCTGTGTGGGGAGCACTGACAGTGCTGGCTGTTTGGTGGGAGCACTAACAGTGCTGGCTGTGTGGGGGGAGGACTGACAGTGCTGGCTGTGTGGTGAACTCTGACAGTGCTGGCACTGTGGGGGAGCACTGACAGTGCTGGCTGTGTGGGGGAGCACTGGCAGTGCTGGCTGTGTGGGGGGAGCACTGACAGTGCTGGCTGTGTGGGGGAGCACGGGCAGTGCTGGCTGTGTGAGGGGAGCACTGACAGTGCTGGCTGTGTGGGGGAGCACTGACAGTGCTGGCTGTGTGGGGGGAGCACTGACAGTGCTGGCTGTGTGGGGGAGCACTGATAGTGCTGGCTGTGTGGTGGAGCACTGACAGTGCTGGCTGTGTGGTGGGAGCACTGACAGTGCTAGCTGTGTGGGTGGAGGACTGACAGTGCTGGCTCTGTGGGGGAGCACTGACAGTGCTAGCTGTGTCAGGGGAGCACTGACAGTGCTGGCTGGGTAGGGAGAGCACTGGCAGTGCTGGCTGTGTGGGGGGAGCACTGACAGTGCTGGTTGTGTGGTGGGAGCACTGACAGTGCTGGCTGTGTGGGGGAGCACTGACAGTGCTGGCCGTGTGGGGGAGCACTGACAGTGCTGGCTGTGTGGTGGGAGCACTGACAGTGCTGGCTGTGTGGTGGGAGCACTGACAGTGCTAGCTGTGTGGGTGGAGGACTGACAGTGCTGGCTCTGTGGGGGAGCACTGACAGTGCTGGCTGTGTGAGGGGAGCACTGAGAGTGCTGGCTGTGTGGGGGGAGCACTGACAGTGCTGGCTGTGTGGTGGGAGCACTGACAGTGCTAGCTGTGTGGGTGGAGGACTGACAGTGCTGGCTCTGTGGGGGAGGACTGACAGTGCTGGCTGTGTGGGGCGAACTCTGACAGTGCTGGCTCTGTGGGGGAGCACTGACAGTGCTGGCTGTGTGGGGGGAGCACTGGCAGTGCTGGCTGTGTGAGGGGAGCACTGACAGTGCTGGCTGTGTGGGGGTGCACGGGCAGTGCTGGCTGTGTGAGGGGAGCACTGACAGTGCTGGCTGTGTGGGGGAGCACTGACAGTGCTGGCTGTGTGGTGGAGCACTGACAATGCTGGCTTTGTGGTGGGAGCACTGACAGTGCTGGCTGTGTCGGGAGCACTGACAGTGCTAGCTGTGTGGGTGGAGGACTGACAGTGCTGGCTCTGTGGGGGAGCACTGACAGTGCTGGCTGTGTGAAGGGAGCACTGGCAGTGCTAGCTGTGTGGGTGGAGGACTGACAGTGCTGGCTCTGTGGGGGAGCACTGATAGTGCTGGCTGTGTGGGGAGCACTGACAGTGCTGGCTCTGTGGGGGAGCAGTGACAGTGCTGGCTGTGTGGGGGAGCACTGACTGTGCTGGCTATGTGGTGGGAGAACTGACAGTGCAGGCTGTGTGGGGGAGCACTGACAGTGCTGGTTGTGTGGTGGGAGCACTGACAGTGCTGGCTGTGTGGGGGAGCACTGACAGCGCTGGCTGTGTGGGGGAGCACTGACAGTGCTGGCTGTGTGGGGGGAGCACTGACAGTGCTGGCTGTGTGGTGGGAGCACTGACAGTGCTGGCTGTGTGGGGGGAGCACTGACAGTGCTGGCTGTGGGGGGAGCACTGACAGTGCTGGCTGTGTCCGGGGAGCACTGACAGTGCTGGCTCTGTGGGGGAACACTGACAGTGCTGGCTGTGTGGGGTGAGCACTGACAGTGCTGGCTGTGTGGTGGGAGCACTGGCAGTGCTGGCTGTGTGGGGGGAGCACTGATAGTGCTGGCTGTGTGGGGAGCACTGACAGTGCTGGCTGTTTGGTGGGAGCACTAACAGTGCTGGCTGTGTGGGGGGAGGACTGACAGTGCTGGCTGTGTGGTGAACTCTGACAGTGCTGGCACTGTGGGGGAGCACTGACAGTGCTGGCTGTGTGGGGGAGCACTGGCAGTGCTGGCTGTGTGGGGGGAGCACTGACAGTGCTGGCTGTGTGGGGGAGCACGGGCAGTGCTGGCTGTGTGAGGGGAGCACTGACAGTGCTGGCTGTGTGGGGGAGCACTGACAGTGCTGGCTGTGTGGGGGAGCACTGACAGTGCTGGCTGTGTGGGGGAGCACTGATAGTGCTGGCTGTGTGGTGGAGCACTGACAGTGCTGGCTGTGTGGTGGGAGCACTGACAGTGCTAGCTGTGTGGGTGGAGGACTGACAGTGCTGGCTCTGTGGGGGAGCACTGACAGTGCTAGCTGTGTCAGGGGAGCACTGACAGTGCTGGCTGGGTAGGGAGAGCACTGGCAGTGCTGGCTGTGTGGGGGGGAGCACTGACAGTGCTGGTTGTGTGGTGGGAGCACTGACAGTGCTGGCTGTGTGGGGGAGCACTGACAGTGCTGGCTGTGTGGGGGAGCACTGACAGTGCTGGCTGTGTGTGGGGAGCACTGACATTGCTGGCTGTGTGGGGGAGCACTGACAGTGCTGGCTGTGTGGTGGGAGCACTGACAGTGCTGGCTGTGTGGGGGGAGCACTGACAGTGCTGGCTGTGTGGTGGGAGCACTGACAGTGCTAGCTGTGTGGGTGGAGGACTGACAGTGCTGGCTCTGTGGGGGAGCACTGACAGTGCTGGCTGTGTGAGGGGAGCACTGAGAGTGCTGGCTGTGTGGGGGGAGCACTGACAGTGCTGGCTGTGTGGTGGGAGCACTGACAGTGCTAGCTGTGTGGGTGGAGGACTGACAGTGCTGGCTCTGTGGGGGAGCACTGACAGTGCTGGCTGTGTGAGGGGAGCACTGACAGTGCTGGCTGTGTGGGGTGCACTGACAGTGCTGGCTGGGTGGGGAGCACTGACAGTGCTGGCTGTGTGGGGGGATCACTGACAGTGCTGGCTGTGTGGTGGGAGCACTGACAGTGCTGGCTGTGTAAGGGAGCTCTGACAGTGCTGGCTGTGTGGTGGAGCACTGACAGTGCTGGCTGTGTGGGGGGAACACTGTCAGTGTTGGCTGTGTGGGGGGAGCACTGACAGTGCTGGCCGTGTGGAGGGAGCTCTGACAGTGCTGGCTGTGTGGTGGGAGCACTGACAGTGCTGGCTGTGTGGTGGGAGCACGGGCAGTGCTGGCTGTGTGGTGGGAGCACTGGCAGTGCTGGCTGTGTGGGGGAGCACTGACAGTGCTGGCTGTGTGGGGAGCACTGACAGTGCTGGCAGTGTGGTGGGAGCACTGACAGTGCTGGCTGTGTGGTGGGAGCACTGACAGTGCTGGCTGTGTGGGGGAACACTGACAGTGCTGGCTGTGTGGGGAGCACTGACAGTGCTGGCTGTGCGGTGGGAGCACATTTATTTATGTGGTGACTCAGTCCAGGTTCAGGGAGCAGATCAAGATCGCGGTGAAATATCCGGTTGCATCAATTATTAAATTAATGAGAAAATAAAACTGACTGAAAGCCCCTCAGCCAATCAGGAGTTCCAACCGCTCACTGACGGTCTCTCAGCCAATCAGGAGCTCCAGCCGCTGACTGACAGACTCTCAGCCAATCAGGGGCTCCAGCCGCCGACATGGCAGTCTCTCAGCCAATCAGGAGCTCCAACCGCTGACTGACCGTCTCTCAGCCTATCAGTATATCCTGGCGCTGACTGACAGCCTCTCAGCCAATCAGGAGCTGGGTCTGGGGCGTGGGGAACACTGGCAGTGCTGGCTGTGTGGTGGGAGCACTGACAGTGCTGGCTGTGTGGGGGAGCACTGACAGTGCTGGCTGTGTGGGGGAGCACTGACAGTGCTGGCTGTGTGGGGGGAGCACTGACATTACTGGCTGTGTGGTGGGAGCACTGACTGTGCTGGCTGTGTGGTGGTAGCACTGACAGTGCTGGCTGTGTGGGGGAGCGCTGACAGTGCTGGCTGTGTGGTGGGAGCACTGACAGTGCTGGCTGTGTGGTGGGAGCACTGACAGTGGTGGCTGTGTGGGGGAGCACTGACAGTGCTGGCTGTGTGGGGAGCACTGACAGTGCTGGCTGTGTGGTGGGAACACTGACAGTGCTGGCCCTGTGGGGGAGCACTGACAGTGCTGGCTGTGTGGGGGAGCACTGACAGTGCTGGCTGTGTGGTGGGAGGACTGACAGTGCTGGCTGTGTGGGGGGAGCACTGACAGTGCTGGCTGTGTGGGGGAGCACTGACAGTGCTGGCTGTGTGGGAGAGCACTGTCAGTGCTGGCTGTGTGTTGGGAGCACTGACAGTGCTGGCTGTGTGGGGTGAGCACTGACAGTGTTGGCTGTGTGGTGGGAGCACTGACAGTGCTGGCTGTGTGGGGGGAGCACTGACAGTGCTGGCTGTGGGGGGAGCACTGACAGTGCTGGCTGTGTGCGGGGAGCACTGACAGTGCTGGCTGTGTGGGGAGCACTCACAGTGCTGGCTGTGTGGAGTGAGCACTGACAGTGCTGGCTGTGGGGTGGGAGCACTGACAGTGCTGGCAGTGTGGGAGAGCACTGACAGTGCTGGCTGTGTGGTGGGAGCACTGACAGTGCTGGCTGTGTGGTGGGAGCACTGACATTACTGGCTGTGTGGTGGGAGCACTGACTGTGCTGGCTGTGTGGTGGTAGCACTGACAGTGCTGGCTGTGTGGGGGAGCGCTGACAGTGCTGGCTGTGTGGTGGGAGCACTGACAGTGCTGGCTGTGTGGTGGGAGCACTGACAGTGGTGGCTGTGTGGGGGAGCACTGACAGTGCTGGCTGTGTGGGGAGCACTGACAGTGCTGGCTGTGTGGTGGGAACACTGACAGTGCTGGCTCTGTGGGGGAGCACTGAATGTGCTGGCTGTGTGGGGGAGCACTGACAGTGCTGGCTGTGTGGTGGGAGGACTGACAGTGCTGGCTGTGTGGGGGGAGCACTGACAGTGCTGGCTGTGTGGGGGAGCACTGACAGTGCTGGCTGTGTGGGGGAGCACTGTCAGTGCTGGCTGTGTGTTGGGAGCACTGACAGTGCTGGCTGTGTGGGGTGAGCACTGACAGTGTTGGCTGTGTGGTGGGAGCACTGACAGTGCTGGCTGTGTGGGGGGAGCACTGACAGTGCTGGCTGTGGGGGGAGCACTGACAGTGCTGGCTGTGTGCGGGGAGCACTGACAGTGCTGGCTGTGTGGGGAGCACTCACAGTGCTGGCTGTGTGGAGTGAGCACTGACAGTGCTGGCTGTGGGGTGGGAGCACTGACAGTGCTGGCAGTGTGGGAGAGCACTGACAGTGCTGGCTGTGTGGTGGGAGCACTGACAGTGCTGGCTGTGTGGTGGGAGCACTGACAGTGCTGGCTGTGTGGGTGGGAGCACTGACAGTGCTGGCTGTGTGGTGGGAGCACTGACAGTGCTGGCTGTGTGTTCGGAGCACTGACAGTGCTGGTTGTGTGGGTGGAGCACTGGCAGTGCTTGCTGTGTGATGGGAGCACTGGCAGTGCTGGCTGTGTGGTGGGAGCACTGGCAGTGCTGGCTGTGTGGGGGGAGCACTGACAGTGCTGGCTGTGTGGTGGGAGCACTGACAATGCTGGCTGTGTGGGGGGAGCACTGACAGTACTGGCTGTGGGGGGAGCACTGACAGTGCTGGCTGTGTGCGGGGAGCACTGACAGTGCTGGCTGTGTGGGGGAGCACTGACAGTGCTGGCTGTGTGGAGTGAGCACTGACAGTGCTGGCTGTCTGGGGCGAGCACTGACAGTGCTGGCTGTGTGGGGTGAGCACTGACAGTGCTGGCTGTGTGGGGGGAGCACTGACAGTGCTGGCTGTGTGATGGGAGCACTGACAGTGCTGGCTCTGTGGTGGGAGCACGGGCAGTGCTGGCTGTGTGGTGGGAGCACTGGCAGTGCTGGCTGTGTGGGGGGAGCACTGATAGTGCTGGCTGTGTGGGGAGCACTGACAGTGCTGGCTGTGTGGTGGGAGCACTAACAGTGCTGGCTGTGTGGGGGGAGGACTGACAGTGCTGGCTGTGTGGGGCGAACTCTGACAGTGCTGTCTCTGTGGGGGAGCACTGACAGTGCTGGCTGTGTGGGGGGAGCACTGGCAGTGCTGGCTGTGTGGGGGGAGCACTGACAGTGCTGGCTGTGTGGGGGTGCACGGGCAGTGCTGGCTGTGTGAGGGGAGCACTGACAGTGCTGGCTGTGTGGGGGAGCACTGACAGTGCTGGCTGTGTGGGGGGAGCACTGACAGTGCTGGCTGTGTGGGGGAGCACTGATAGTGCTGGCTGTGTGGTGGAGCACTGACAGTGCTGGCTTTGTGGTGGGAGCACTGACAGTGCTGGCTGTGTGGGGAGCACTGACAGTGCTGGCTTTGTGGTGGGAGCACTGACAGTGCTGGCTGTGTGGGGAGCACTGACAGTGCTGGCTGTGTGAAGGGAGCACTGACAGTGCTAGCTGTGTGGGTGGAGGACTGACAGTGCTGGCTCTGTGGGGGAGCACTGACAGTGCAGGCTGTGTGGTGGGAGCACTGACAGTGCTGGCTGTGTGGGGAGCACTGACAGTGCTGGCTGTGTGGGGGAGCACTGACAGTGCTGGCTGTGTGAGGGGATCACTGACAGTTCTGGCTGTGTGGGGGAGCACTGACAGTGCTGGCTGTGTGGGGAGCACTGACAGTGCTGGCTGTGTGGGGGGAACACTGACAGTGCTGGCTGTGTGGGGGGAGCACTGACAGTGCTGGCTGTGTGGAGGGAGCACTGACAGTGCTGGTTGTGTGGTGGGAGCACTGACAGTGCTGGCTGTGTGGTGGGAGCACTGACAGTGCTGGCTGTGTGGGGGGAGCACTGACAGTGCTGGCTGTGTGGGGAGCACTGACGGTGCTGGCTGTGTGGTGGAGCACTGACAGTGCTGGCTGTGTGGGGGGAGCACTGACATTGCTGGCTGTGGGGAGCACTGACAGTGCTGGCTGTGTGGGGGGGGGGGCACTGACAGTGCTGGCTGTGTGGGGAGCACTGACAGTGCTGGCTGTGTGGGGGAGCACTGACTGTGCTGGCGGTGTCGTGGGAGCACTGGCATTGCTGGCTGTGTGGGGGGAACACTGACAGTGCTGGCTGTGTGGTGGGAGCACTGACAGTGCTGGATGTGTGGGGAGCACTGACAGTGCAGGCTGTGTGGTGGAGCACTGACAGTGCTGGCTGTGTGGGGGGAGCACTGACAGTGCTGGCTGTGTGGGGGAGCACTGACAGTGCTGGCTGTGCGGGGGAGCACTGACAGTGTTGTTTGTGTGGGGGAGCACTGACAGTGCTGGCTGTGTGGGGGAGCACTGACAGTGCTGGCTGTGTGGTGGGAGGACTGACAGTGCTGGCTGTGTGGGGGGAGCACTGACAGTGCTGGCTGTGTGGGGGAAGCACTGACAGTGCTGGCTGTGTGTTGGGAGCACTGACAGTGCTGGCTGTGTGGGGTGAGCACTGACAGTGTTGGCTGTGTGGTGGGAGCACTGACAGTGCTGGCTGTGTGGGGGGGAGCACTGACAGTGCTGTCTGTGTGTTGGGAGCACTGACAGTGCTGGCTGTGTGGGGAGAGCACTGACAGTGTTGGCTGTGTGGTGGGAGTACTGACAGTGCTGGCTGTGTGGGGGGCGCACTGACAGTGCTGGCCGTTGGGGGAGCACTGACAGTGCTGGCTGTGTGCGGGGAGCACTGACAGTGCTGGCTGTGTGGGGAGCACTCACAGTGCTGGCTGTGTGGGGTGAGCACTGACAGTGCTGGCTGTGGGGTGGGAGCACTGACAGTGCTGGCTGTGTGGGAGAGCACTGACAGTGCTGGCTGTGTGGTGGGAGCACTGACAGTGCTGGCTGTGTGGTGGGAGCACTGACAGTGCTGGCTGTGTGTGGGAGCACTGACAGTGCTGGCTGTGTGGGGGAGCACTGACAGTGCTGGCTGTGTGGGGGAGCACTGACAGTGCTGGCTGTGTGGTGGGAGCACTGACAGTGCTGGCTGTGTGGGGAGCACTGACAGTGCTGGCTGTGTGGGGTGAGCACTGACAGTGTTGGCTGTGTGGTGGGAGCACTGACAGTGCTGGCTGTGTGGGGGGGAGCACTGACAGTGCTGGCTGTGTGTTGGGAGCACTGACAGTGCTGGCTGTGTGGGGTGAGCACTGACAGTGTTGGCTGTGTGGTGGGAGTACTGACAGTGCTGGCTGTGTGGGGGGCGCACTGACAGTGCTGGCCGTTGGGGGGAGCACTGACAGTGCTGGCTGTGTGCGGGGAGCACTGACAGTGCTGGCTGTGTGGGGAGCACTCACAGTGCTGGCTGTGTGGGGTGAGCACTGACAGTGCTGGCTGTGGGGTGGGAGAACTGACAGTGCTGGCTGTGTGGGAGAGCACTGACAGTGCTGGCTGTGTGGTGGGAGCACTGACAGTGCTGGCTGTGTGGTGGGAGCACTGACAGTGCTGGCTGTGTGTGGGAGCACTGACAGTGCTGGCTGTGTGGGGGAGCACTGACAGTGCTGGCTGTGTGGGGGAGCACTGACAGTGCTGGCTGTGTGGTGGGAGCACTGGCAGTGCTGGCTGTGTGGGGGGAGCACTGACAGTGCTGGCTGTGTGTTGGGAGCACTGACAGTGCTGGCTGTGTGGGGTGAGCACTGACAGTGCTGGCTGTGTGGGGGAGCACTGACAGTGCTGGCTGTGTGGGTGGAGCACTGACAGTGCTGGCTGTGTGGGGGGAGCACTGACAGTGCTGGCTGTGTGGTGGGAGCACTGACAGTGCTGGCTGTGTGGTGGGAGCACGGGCAGAGCTGGCTGTGTGGTGGGAGTACTGACAGTGCTGGCTGTGTGGGGGGCGCACTGACAGTGCTGGCCGTTGGGGGGAGCACTGACAGTGCTGGCTGTGTGCGGGGAGCACTGACAGTGCTGGCTGTGTGGGGAGCACTCACAGTGCTGGCTGTGTGGGGTGAGCACTGACAGTGCTGGCTGTGGGGTGGGAGCACTGACAGTGCTGGCTGTGTGGGGGAGCACTGACAGTGCTGGCTGTGTGGTGGGAGCACTGACAGTGCTGGCTGTGTGGTGGGAGCACTGACAGTGCTGGCTGTGTGTGGGAGCACTGACAGTGCTGGCTGTGTGGGGGAGCACTGACAGTGCTGGCTGTGTGGGGGGAGCACTGACAGTGCTGGCTGTGTGGTGGGAGCACTGGCAGTGCTGGCTGTGTGGGGGGAGCACTGACAGTGCTGGCTGTGTGTTGGGAGCACTGACAGTGCTGGCTGTGTGGGGTGAGCACTGACAGTGCTGGCTGTGTGGGGGGAGCACTGACAGTGCTGGCTGTGTGGGTGGAGCACTGACAGTGCTGGCTGTGTGGGGGGGAGCACTGACAGTGCTGGCTGTGTGAGTGGAGCACTGACAGTTCTGGCTGTGTGGGGGGAGCACTGGCAGTGCTTGGCTGTGTGGGGGGAGCACTGACAGTGCTGGCTGTGTGGGGGAGCACTGACAGTGCTGGCTGTGTGGTGGGAGCACTGACGGTGCTGCCTGTGTGGGGAGCACTGACAGTGCTGGCTGTGTGGGGGGAGCACTGACAGTGCTGGCTGTGTGGTGGGAGCACTGACAGTGCTGGCTGTGTGGGGGGAACACTGACAGTGCTGGCTGTGTGGGGGGAGCACTGACAGTGCTGGCTGTGTGGAGGGAGCACTGACAGTGCTGGCTGTGTGGTGGGAGCACTGACAGTGCTGGCTGTGTGGTGGGAGCACTGACAGTGCTGGCTGTGTGGGGGGAGCACTGACAGTGCTGGCTGTGTGGGGAGCACTGACGGTGCTGGCTGTGTGGTGGAGCACTGACAGTGCTGGCTGTGTGGGGGGAGCACTGACATTGCTGGCTGTGGGGAGCACTGACAGTGCTGGCTGTGTGGGGGGAGCACTGACAGTGCTGGCTGTGTGGGGAGCACTTCAGTGCTGGCTGTGTGGGGGAGCACTGACTGTGCTGGCGGTGTCGTGGGAGCACTGGCATTGCTGGCTGTGTGGGGGGAACACTGACAGTGCTGGCTGTGTGGTGGGAGCACTGACAGTGCTGGATGTGTGGGGAGCACTGACAGTGCTGGCTGTGTGGGAGAGCACTGAGAGTGCTGGCTGTGTGGTGGGAGCACTGACAGTGCTGGCTGTGTGGTGGGAGCACTGACAGTGCTGGCTGTGTGTGGGAGCACTGACAGTGCTGGCTGTGTGGGGGAGCACTGACAGTGCTGGCTGTGTGGGGGGAGCACTGACAGTGCTGGCTGTGTGGTGGGAGCACTGGCAGTGCTGGCTGTGTGGGGGGAGCACTGACAGTGCTGGCTGTGTGTTGGGAGCACTGACAGTGCTGGCTGTGTGGGGTGAGCACTGACAGTGCTGGCTGTGTGGGGGGAGCACTGACAGTGCTGGCTGTGTGGGTGGAGCACTGACAGTGCTGGCTGTGTGGGGGGAGCACTGACAGTGCTGGCTGTGTGAGGGGAGCACTGACAGTTCTGGCTGTGTGGGGGGAGCACTGGCAGTGCTGGCTGTGTGGGGGGAGCACTGACAGTGCTGGCTGTGTGGTGGGAGCACTGACGGTGCTCGCTGTGTGGTGGGAGCACTGACAGTGCTGCCTGTGTGGGGGAGCTCTGACAGTGCTGGCTGCGTGGGGGGAACACTGACAGTGCTGGCTGTGTGGGGGGAGCACTGACAGTGCTGGCTGTGTGGAGGGAGCACTGACAGTGCTGGCTGTGTGGTGGGAGGACTGACAGTGCTGGCTGTGTAGGGGGAGCACTGACAGTGCTGGCTGTGTGGGGGGAGCACTGACAGTGCTGGCTGTGTGTTGGGAGCACTGACAGTGCTGGCTGTGTGGGGTGAGCACTGACAGTGTTGGCTGTGTGGTGGGAGCACTGACAGTGCTGGCTGTGTGGGGGGGAGCACTGACAGTGCTGGCTGTGTGTTGGGAGCACTGACAGTGCTGGCTGTGTGGGGTGAGCACTGACAGTGTTGGCTGTGTGGTGGGAGTACTGACAGTGCTGGCTGTGTGGGGGGCGCACTGACAGTGCTGGCCGTTGGGGGGAGCACTGACAGTGCTGGCTGTGTGCGGGGAGCACTGACAGTGCTGGCTGTGTGGGGAGCACTCACAGTGCTGGCTGTGTGGGGTGAGCACTGACAGTGCTGGCTGTGGGGTGGGAGCACTGACAGTGCTGGCTGTGTGGGAGAGCACTGACAGTGCTGGCTGTGTGGTGGGAGCACTGACAGTGCTGGCTGTGTGGTGGGAGCACTGACAGTGCTGGCTGTGTGTGGGAGCACTGACAGTGCTGGCTGTGTGGGGGAGCACTGACAGTGCTGGCTGTGTGGGGGAGCACTGACAGTGCTGGCTGTGTGGTGGGAGCACTGGCAGTGCTGGCTGTGTGGGGGGAGCACTGACAGTGCTGGCTGTGTGTTGGGAGCACTGACAGTGCTGGCTGTGTGGGGTGAGCACTGACAGTGCTGGCTGTGTGGGGGGAGCACTGACAGTGCTGGCTGTGTGGGTGGAGCACTGACAGTGCTGGCTGTGTGGGGGAGCACTGACAGTGCTGGCTGTGTGGTGGGAGCACTGACAGTGCTGGCTGTGTGGTGGGAGCACGGGCAGAGCTGGCTGTGTGGTGGGAGTACTGACAGTGCTGGCTGTGTGGGGGGCGCACTGACAGTGCTGGCCGTTGGGGGGAGCACTGACAGTGCTGGCTGTGTGCGGGGAGCACTGACAGTGCTGGCTGTGTGGGGAGCACTCACAGTGCTGGCTGTGTGGGGTGAGCACTGACAGTGCTGGCTGTGGGGTGGGAGCACTGACAGTGCTGGCTGTGTGGGAGAGCACTGACAGTGCTGGCTGTGTGGTGGGAGCACTGACAGTGCTGGCTGTGTGGTGGGAGCACTGACAGTGCTGGCTGTGTGTGGGAGCACTGACAGTGCTGGCTGTGTGGGGGAGCACTGACAGTGCTGGCTGTGTGGGGGGAGCACTGACAGTGCTGGCTGTGTGGTGGGAGCACTGGCAGTGCTGGCTTTGTGGGGGGAGCACTGACAGTGCTGGCTGTGTGTTGGGAGCACTGACAGTGCTGGCTGTGTGGAGTGAGCACTGACAGTGCTGGCTGTGTGGGGGGAGCATTGACAGTGCTGGCTGTGTGGGTGGAGCACTGACAGTGCTGGCTGTGTGGGGGGAGCACTGACAGTGCTGGCTGTGTGAGTGGAGCACTGACAGTTCTGGCTGTGTGGGGGGAGCACTGGCAGTGCTTGGCTGTGTGGGGGGAGCACTGACAGTGCTGGCTGTGTGGGGGAGCACTGACAGTGCTGGCTGTGTGGTGGGAGCACTGACGGTGCTGCTTGTGTGGGGGAGCACTGACAGTGCTGGCTGTGTGGGGGGAGCACTGACAGTGCTGGCTGTGTGGTGGGAGCACTGACAGTGCTGGCTGTGTGGGGGGAACACTGACAGTGCTGGCTGTGTGGGGGGAGCACTGACAGTGCTGGCTGTGTGGAGGGAGCACTGACAGTGCTGGCTGTGTGGTGGAGCACTGACAGTGCTGGCTGTGTGGGGGGAGCACTGACATTGCTGGCTGTGGGGAGCACTGACAGTGCTAGCTGTGTGGGGGGAGCACTGACAGTGCTGGCTGTGTGGGGAGCACTGACAGCGCTGGCTGTGTGGGGGAGCACTGACTGTGCTGGCGGTGTCGTGGGAGCACTGGCATTGCTGGCTGTGTGGGGGGAACACTGACAGTGCTGGCTGTGTGGTGGGAGCACTGACAGTGCTGGATGTGTGGGGAGCACTGACAGTGCAGGCTGTGTGGGGGAGCACTGACAGTGCTGGCTGTGTGGGGGGAGCACTGACAGTGCTGGCTGTGTGGGGGAGCACTGACAGTGCTGGCTGTGCGGGGGAGCACTGACAGTGCTGGTTGTGTGGGGGGAGCACTGACAGTGCTGGCTGTGTGGGGGAGCACTGACAGTGCTGCCTGTGTGGTGGGAGGACTGACAGTGCTGGCTGTGTAGGGGGAGCACTGACAGTGCTGGCTGTGTGGGGGAGCACTGACAGTGCTGGCTGTGTGTTGGGAGCACTGACAGTGCTGGCTGTGTGGGGTGAGCACTGACAGTGTTGGCTGTGTGGTGGGAGCACTGACAGTGCTGGCTGTGTGGGGGGAGCACTGACAGTGCTGGCTGTGTGTTGGGAGCACTGACAGTGCTGGCTGTGTGGGGTGAGCACTGACAGTGTTGGCTGTGTGGTGGGAGTACTGACAGTGCTGGCTGTGTGGGGGGCGCACTGACAGTGCTGGCCGTTGGGGGGTGCACTGACAGTGCTGGCTGTGTGCGGGAAGCACTGACAGTGCTGGCTGTGTGGGGAGCACTCACAGTGCTGGCTGTGTGGGGTGAGCACTGACAGTGCTGGCTGTGGGGTGGGAGCACTGACAGTGCTGGCTGTGTGGGAGAGCACTGACAGTGCTGGCTGTGTGGTGGGAGCACTGACAGTGCTGGCTGTGTGGTGGGAGCACTGACAGTGCTGGCTGTGTGTGGGAGCACTGACAGTGCTGACTGTGTGGGGGAGCACTGACAGTGCTGGCTGTGTGGGGGAGCACTGACAGTGCTGGCTGTGTGGTGGGAGCACTGGCAGTGCTGGCTGTGTGGGGGGAGCACTGACAGTGCTTGCTGTGTGTTGGGAGCACTGACAGTGCTGGCTGTGTGGGGTGAGCACTGACAGTGCTGGCTGTGTGGGGGGAGCACTGACAGTGCTGGCTGTGTGGGTGGAGCACTGACAGTGCTGGCTGTGTGGGGGGAGCACTGACAGTGCTGGCTGTGTGGTGGGAGCACTGACAGTGCTGGCTGTGTGGTGGGAGCACGGGCAGAGCTGGCTATGTGGTGGGAGCACTGGCAGTGCTGGCTGTGTGGGGGGAGCACTGACAGTGCTGGCTGTGTGGGGAGCACTGACAGTGCTGGCTGTGCGGTGGGAGCACATTTATTTATGTGGTGACTCAGTCCAGGTTCAGGGAGCAGATCAAGATCGCGGTGAAATATCCGGTTCCATCAATTATTAAATTAATGAGAAAATAACACTGACTGAAAGCCCCTCAGCCAATCAGGAGTTCCAACCGCTGACTGACAGTCTCTCAGCCAATCAGGAGCTCCAGCCGCTGACTGACAGTCTCTCAGCCAATCAGGAGCTCCAGCCGCCGACTGGCAGTCTCTCAGCCAATCAGGAGCTCCAACCGCTGACTGACAGTCTCTCAGCCTATCAGTATCTCCTGGCGCTGACTGACAGCCTCTCAGCCAATCAGGAGCTGGGTCTGGGGCGTGGGGAACACTGACAGTGCTGGCTGTGTGGTGGGGAGCACTGACAGTGCTGGCTGTGTGGTGGGAGCACTGACATGGCTGGCTATGTGGGGGAGCACTGACAGTGCTGGCTGTGTGGTGGGAGCACTGACATGGCTGGCTATGTGGGGGAGCTCTGACAGTGCTGGCTGTGTGGGGGAGCACTGACAGTGCTGGCTGTGTGGTGGGAGCACTGACAGTGCTGGCTGTGTGGGGAGCACTGACAGTGCTGGCTGTGTGGGGGAGCACTGACAGTGCTGGTTGTATGGGGGAGCACTGACAGTGCTGGCTGTGTGGGGTAGCACTGACAGTGCTGGCTGTGGGGGGAGTACTGACAGTGCTGGCTGTGTGTTGGGAGCACTGACAGTGCTGGCTGTGTGGAGTGAGCACTGACAGTGCTGGCTGTGTGGTGGGAGCACTGGCAGTGCTGGCTGTGTGGTGGGAGCACTGACAGTGCTGGCTGTGTGGTGGGAGCACTGACAGTGCTGGCTGTGTGTGGGAGCACTGACAGTGCTGGCTGTGTGGGGGAGCACTGACAGTGCTGGCTGTGTGGGGGGAGCACTGACAGTGCTGGCTGTGTGGTGGGAGCACTGGCAGTGCTGGCTTTGTGGGGGGAGCACTGACAGTGCTGGCTGTGTGTTGGGAGCACTGACAGTGCTGGCTGTGTGGAGTGAGGACTGACAGTGCTGGCTGTGTGGGGGGAGCACTGACAGTGCTGGCTGTGTGGGTGGAGCACTGACAGTGCTGGCTGTGTGGGGGGAGCACTGACAGTGCTGGCTGTGTGAGTGGAGCACTGACAGTTCTGGCTGTGTGGGGGGAGCACTGGCAGTGCTTGGCTGTGTGGGGGGAGCACTGACAGTGCTGGCTGTGTGGGGGAGCACTGACAGTGCTGGCTGTGTGGTGGGAGCACTGACGGTGCTGCTTGTGTGGGGGAGCACTGACAGTGCTGGCTGTGTGGGGGAGCACTGACAGTGCTGGCTGTGTGGTGGGAGCACTGACAGTGCTGGCTGTGTGGGGGGAACACTGACAGTGCTGGCTGTGTGGGGGGAGCACTGACAGTGCTGGCTGTGTGGAGGGAGCACTGACAGTGCTGGCTGTGTGGTGGAGCACTGACAGTGCTGGCTGTGTGGGGGGAGCACTGACATTGCTGGCTGTGGGGAGCACTGACAGTGCTGGCTGTGTGGGGGGAGCACTGACAGTGCTGGCTGTGTGGGGAGCACTGACAGTGCTGGCTGTGTGGGGGAGCACTGACTGTGCTGGCGGTGTCGTGGGAGCACTGGCATTGCTGGCTGTGTGGGGGGAACACTGACAGTGCTGGCTGTGTGGTGGGAGCACTGACAGTGCTGGATGTGTGGGGAGCACTGACAGTGCAGGCTGTGTGGGGGAGCACTGACAGTGCTGGCTGTGTGGGGGGAGCACTGACAGTGCTGGCTGTGTGGGGGAGCACTGACAGTGCTGGCTGTGCGGGGGAGCACTGACAGTGCTGGTTGTGTGGGGGGAGCACTGACAGTGCTGGCTGTGTGGGGGAGCACTGACAGTGCTGGCTGTGTGGTGGGAGGACTGACAGTGCTGGCTGTGTAGGGGGAGCACTGACAGTGCTGGCTGTGTGGGGGAGCACTGACAGTGCTGGCTGTGTGTTGGGAGCACTGACAGTGCTGGCTGTGTGGGGTGAGCACTGACAGTGTTGGCTGTGTGGTGGGAGCACTGACAGTGCTGGCTGTGTGGGGGGAGCACTGACAGTGCTGGCTGTGTGTTGGGAGCACTGACAGTGCTGGCTGTGTGGGGTGAGCACTGACAGTGTTGGCTGTGTGGTGGGAGTACTGACAGTGCTGGCTGTGTGGGGGGCGCACTGACAGTGCTGGCCGTTGGGGGGTGAACTGACAGTGCTGGCTGTGTGCGGGGAGCACTGACAGTGCTGGCTGTGTGGGGAGCACTCACAGTGCTGGCTGTGTGGGGTGAGCACTGACAGTGCTGGCTGTGGGGTGGGAGCACTGACAGTGCTGGCTGTGTGGGAGAGCACTGACAGTGCTGGCTGTGTGGTGGGAGCACTGACAGTGCTGGCTGTGTGGTGGGAGCACTGACAGTGCTGGCTGTGTGTGGGAGCACTGACAGTGCTGACTGTGTGGGGGAGCACTGACAGTGCTGGCTGTGTGGGGGAGCACTGACAGTGCTGGCTGTGTGGTGGGAGCACTGTCAGTGCTGGCTGTGTGGGGGGAGCACTGACAGTGCTTGCTGTGTGTTGGAAGCACTGACAGTGCTGGCTGTGTGGGGTGAGCACTGACAGTGCTGGCTGTGTGGGGGGAGCACTGACAGTGCTGGCTGTGTGGGTGGAGCACTGACAGTGCTGGCTGTGTGGGGGGAGCACTGACAGTGCTGGCTGTGTGGTGGGAGCACTGACAGTGCTGGCTGTGTGGTGGGAGCACGGGCAGAGCTGGCTATGTGGTGGGAGCACTGGCAGTGCTGGCTGTGTGGGGGAGCACTGACAGTGCTGGCTGTGTGGGGAGCTCTGACAGTGCTGGCTGTGCGGTGGGAGCACATTTATTTATGTGGTGACTCAGTCCAGGTTCAGGGAGCAGATCAAGATCGCGGCGAAATATCCGGTTCCATCAATTATTAAATTAATGAGAAAATAACACTGACTGAAAGCCCCTCAGCCAATCAGGAGTTCCAACCGCTGACTGACAGTCTCTCAGCCAATCAGGAGCTCCAGCCGCTGACTGACAGTCTCTCAGCCAATCAGGAGCTCCAGCCGCCGACTGGCAGTCTCTCAGCCAATCAGGAGCTCCAACCGCTGACTGACAGTCTCTCAGCCTATCAGTATCTCCTGGCGCTGACTGACAGCCTCTCAGCCAATCAGGAGCTGGGTCTGGGGCGTGGGGAACACTGACAGTGCTGGCTGTGTGGTGGGGAGCACTGACAGTGCTGGCTGTGTGGTGGGAGCACTGACATGGCTGGCTATGTGGGGGAGCACTGACAGTGCTGGCTGTGTGGTGGGAGCACTGACATGGCTGGCTATGTGGGGGAGCTCTGACAGTGCTGGCTGTGTGGGGGAGCACTGACAGTGCTGGCTGTGTGGTGGGAGCACTGACAGTGCTGGCTGTGTGGGGAGCACTGACAGTGCTGGCTGTGTGGGGGAGCACTGACAGTGCTGGTTGTATGGGGGAGCACTGACAGTGCTGGCTGTGTGGGGTAGCACTGACAGTGCTGGCTGTGGGGGGAATACTGACAGTGCTGGCTGTGTGTTGGGAGCACTGACAGTGCTGGCTGTGTGGGGGGAGCACTGACAGTGATGGCTGTGTCGGAGGAGCACTGACAGTGCTGGCTGTGTGGTGGGAGCACTGACATTGCTGGCTGTTGTGACGAGGCACTGGCAGTGATGGCTGTGTGGGTGGAGCACTGACAGTGCTGGCTATGTGGGGGGAGCACTGACAGTGCTGGCTGTGTGGGGGGAGCACTGACAGTGATGGCTGTGTCGGTGGAGCACAGGCAGTGCTAGCTGTGGGATGGCTCTCAACTGACATAAACTGTCCATTGTGAACTGACATAAAATGGCCACCGAGAACTGACATAAAATGGCTGCCGCGAACTGACATAAAATGGCCAACGTGAACGGACATAACATGGCCACCGTGAACTGACATAAAATGGCCATTGCGAGCTGACATAAAATGCCCCCCTTCAACCAATATAAAATGACCACCGTGAGCTGACATAAAATGGCTGCCATGAACTGACATTAAATGGTCACCGCGAATGGACATAAAGTGGCTGCCGTGAGCTAACGTAAAATAGCCACCGTGACCTGACATAAAATGGCCACCGTGAACTGACATACAATGGCCACCGTGAACTGACATAAAATGGCTACCGTGAACTGACATAAAATGGCCATTGCGAGCTGACATAAAACGGCGCCCGTGAACGGACATACAATGGCCACCGTGAACTGACATAAAATGGCCATTGCGAGCTGACATAAAACGGCCCCCTTCAACCGACATAAAATGACCACCATGAACTGACATAAAATGGCCACCGTGTACTGACATAAAATGGCCCCTTCGACTGAATAAAATGGCCCCCGTGAACTGACATAAAATGGCTCCCGTGAACTGAGATAAAATGGCCACCATGAACTGACATAAATTGGCCCCCGTGAACCGACATGAACTGGCCACCGCAACTGAGATAAAATGGCCATTGCAAACTGACATAACATGGCCATTGTGAACTGACATACAATGGCCATTGTGAACTGACATACAGTGGCCATTGTGAACTGACATACAATGGCCACCATGAACTGACATGAAATGGCCATTGTGAACAGCCATAAAATGGCCATTGCGAACTGACATACAATGGCCATTGTGAACTGACATACAATGGCCACCATGAACTGACATAAAATGTCCACTGTGAACTGACATACAATGGCCATTGTGAACTGACATACAATGGCCACCATGAACTGACGTAAAATGGCCATTGTGAACAGACATAAAATGACCACCGTGAACTGACATACAATGGCCACCATGAACTGACATAAAATGTTCACTGTGAACTGACATACAATGGCCACCGTGAACTGACATAAAATGACCATTGTGAACAGACATAAAATGGCCACCGTGTACTGACATAAAATGGACCCCGTGAACTGACATAAAATGGCATTGTGAACAGATATACAATGGCCACCGTGAACTGACATAAAACGGCCATTGTGAACTGACATGAAATGGCCACTGTGAACTGATATACAATGGCTGCCGTGAACTGGCATAAAATGGTCACTGTGAACTGACAAAAAATGGCCATTGTGAACTGACATACAATGGCCCCCGTGAACTGACATAAAATGGCCATTGCGACCTGACATAAAACAGCCCCCGTGAACTGACATAAACTGTCCATTGTGAACTGACATACAATGACCCCCTTGAACTGACATAAAATGGCCATTGTGAGCAGACATAAAATGGCCATTGTGAACTGACATAAAATGGCCATTGCGACCTGACATAAAAAGGCCCCCGTGAACTGATATAAACTGTCCATTCTGAACTGACATACAATGGCCCCCATGAACTGACATAAAATGGCCATTGTGAACTGACATAAAATGGCCACAGTGAACTGAAATACAATGGCCACCTTGACCTGACATAAAATGTCCACTGTGAACTGACAAACAATGGCCACCGTGAACTGACAGAAAATGGCCCCCGTGAACTGACATAAACTGTCCATTGTGAACTGACATACAATGGCCCCCTTGAACTGACATAAAATGGCCAATGTGAGCAGACATAAAATGGCCATTGTGAACTGACATAAAATGGCCATTGCGACCTGACATAAAAAGGCCCCCGTGAACTGATATAAACTGTCCATTCTGAACTGACATACAATGGCCCCCTTGAACTGACATAAAATGGCTATTGTGAACTGACATAAAATGGCCACTGTGAACTGAAATAAAATGGCCACTGTGAACTGATATACAATGGCCGCCGTGAACTGACATAAAATGGCCATTGCGACCTGACATAAAAAGGCACCCGTGAACTGACATAAAATGGCCCCCGTGAACTGACATAAAATGGCCCCCGTGAACTGACATAAAATGGCCACCGTGAACTGACATAAAATGTCCCCCGTGAACCGACATGAACTGGCCACCGCAACTGAGATAAAATGGCCATTGCAAACTGACATAAAATGGCCATTGTGAACTGACATACAATGGCCACCGTGAACTGAGATAAAATGGCCATTGCAAACTGACATAAAATGGCCATTGTGAACTGACATAAAGTGGCCACTGTGAACTGATATAAAATGGCTGCCGTGAACTGATATACAATGGCCCCCGTGAACTGATATAAAATGTCCATCGTGAACTGACATGAAACGGCCCCGTGAACTGACATAAAATGGCCGCCATGAGCTAATATAAAACAGCCACCGTGACCTGACATAAAATGGCCGCCATGAACTGACATACAATGGCCACCGTGAACTGACATAAAATGGCCATTGCGAGCTGACATAAAATGGCCCCCGTCAACCGACATCAAATGACCACCATGAACTGACATAAAATGGCCACCGTGTACTGACATAAAATGGCCCCCATCGACTGAATAAAATGGACCCCGTGAACTGACAAAAATGGCCACTGTGAACTGAGATAAAATGGCCACCGTGAACTGATATAAAATGGGCACCATGAACTGACATAAAATGGCCCCCGTGAACTGACATAAAATGGCCACCGTGAACTGACATAAAATGGCCCCCGTGAACCGACATGAACTGGCCACTGCAACTGAGATAAAATGGCCATTGCATACTGACATAAAATGGCCATTGTGAACTGACATGCAATGGCCATTGTGAACTGACATACAATGGCCACCATGAACTGACATAAAATGGCCCCCGTGAACTGACATAAAATGGCCACCGTGAACTGACATAAAATGGCCCCCGTGAACCGACATGTACTGGCCACCGCAACTGAGATAAAATGGCCATTGCAAACTGACATAAAATGGCCATTGTAAACTGACATACAATGGCCACCGTGAACTGACACAAAATAGCGATTGTGAACTGACATACAATGGCCATTGTGAACTGACATATAAATGGCCACCATGGACTGACATAAAATGGCCCCCGTGAACTGACATAAAATGGCCACCGTGAACTAACATAAAATGGCCCCCGTGAACCGACATATACTGGCCACCGCAAATGAGATAAAATGGCCATTGCAAACTGACATAAAATGGCCATTGTGAACTGATATACAATGGCACCGTGAACTGACATAAAATGGCCATTGCGACCGGACCTAAAAAGGCCCCCGTGAACTGATATAAAATGTCCATCGTGAACTCACATAAAATGGCCCCGTGAACTGACATAAAATGGCCACCATGAGCTAACATAAAATAGCCACCGTGACCTGACATAAAATTGCCGCCATGAACCGACATAAAATGACCACCGTGAACTGACATAAAATGGCCACCGTAAACTGACATAAAATGGCCCCCATTGACTGAATAAAATGGCCTCCTTGAACTGACATAAAATGGCCACCGTGAACTGACATAAAATGGTCCCCGTGAACCGACATGAACTGGCCACCGCAACTGAGATAAAATGGCCATTGCAAACTGACATAAACTGGCCATTGTGAACTGACATACAATGGCCATTGTGAACTGACATGCAATGGCCACCGTGAACTGCCACAAAATGGCCACCGTCAACTGATAAAAAATGGCCATTGCACACTGACATAAAATGGCCATTGTGAACTGACATACAATGGCCATTGTGAACTGACATACAATGGCCACCATGAACTGACATAAAATGGCCATTGTGAACTGACATAAAATGGCCATTGTGAACTGACTCACAATGGCCACCGTGAACTGACATAAAATGGCCATTGTGAACTGACATAAAATGGCCATTGTGAACTGTCTTAAAATGGACCCCGTGAACTGACATAAAATGGCAACTGTGAACTGACATAAAATGGCCATTGTGAACTGACATATAAATGGCCACCATGGACTGACATAAAATGGCCCCCGTGAACTGACATAAAATGGCCACCGTGAACTAACATAAAATGGCCCCCGTGAACCGAAATATACTGGCCACCGCAAATGAGATAAAATGGCCATTGCAAACTGACATAAAATGGCCATTGTGAACTGATATACAATGGCCCCCGTGAACTGACATAAAATGGCCATTGCGACCGGACCTAAAAAGGCCCCCGTGAACTGATATAAAATGTCCATCGCGAACTCACATAAAATGGCCCCGTGAACTGACATAAAATGGCCGCCATGAGCTAACATAAAATAGCCACCGTGACCTGACATAAAATTGCCGCCATGAACCGACATAAAATGACCACCGTGAACTGACATAAAATGGCCACCGTAAACTGACATAAAATGGCCCCCATTGACTGAATAAAATGGCCTCCTTGAACTGACATAAAATGGCCACCGTGAACTGACATAAAATGGTCCCCGTGAACCGACATGAACTGGCCACCGCAACTGAGATAAAATGGCCATTGCAAACTGACATAAACTGGCCATTGTGAACTGACATACAATGGCCATTGTGAACTGACATGCAATGGCCACCGTGAACTGACACAAAATGGCCACCGTCAACTGATAAAAAATGGCCATTGCACACTGACATAAAATGGCCATTGTGAACTGACATACAATGGCCATTGTGAACTGACATACAATGGCCACCAAGAACTGACATAAAATGGCCATTGTGAACTGACATAAAATGGCCATTGTGAACTGACTCACAATGGCCACCGTGAACTGACATAAAATGGCCATTGTGAACTTACATAAAATGGCCATTGTGAACTGTCTTAAAATGGACCCCGTGAACTGACATAAAATGGCAACTGTGAACTGACATATAATGGCCACCGTCAACTGAAGAAAAATGGTCATGGCAAACTGACATAAAATGGCCATTGTGAACTGACATACAATGGCCATTGTGAACTGACATACAATGGCAACCATGAACTGACATAAAATGGCCATTGTGAACTGACATAAAATGGCCATTGTGAACTGACTCACAATGGCCACCGTGAACTGACATAAAATGGCCATTGTGAACTGACATAAAATGGCCATTGTGAACTGTCTTAAAATGGACCCCGTGAACTGACATAAAATGGCAACTGTGAACTGACACAAAATAGCGATTGTGAACTGACATACAATGGCCATTGTGAACTGACATATAAATGGCCACCATGGACTGACATAAAATGGCCCCCGTGAACTGACATAAAATGGCCACCGTGAACTAACATAAAATGGCCCCCGTGAACCGACATATACTGGCCACCGCAAATGAGATAAAATGGCCATTGCAAACTGACATAAAATGGCCATTGTGAACTGATATACAATGGCCCCCGTGAACTGACATAAAATGGCCATTGCGACCGGACCTAAAAAGGCCCCCCGTGAACTGATATAAAATGTCCATCGTGAACTCACATAAAATGGCCCCGTGAACTGACATAAAATGGCCGCCATGAGCTAACATAAAATAGCCACCGTGACCTGACATAAAATTGCCGCCATGAACCGACATAAAATGACCACCGTGAACTGACATAAAATGGCCACCGTAAACTGACATAAAATGGCCCCCATTGACTGTATAAAATGGCCTCCTTGAACTGACATAAAATGGCCACCGTGAACTGACATAAAATGGTCCCCGTGAACCGACATGAACTGGCCACCGCAACTGAGGTAAAATGGCCATTGCAAACTGACATAAACTGGCCATTGTGAACTGACATACAATGGCCATTGTGAACTGACATGCAATGGCCACCGTGAACTGACACAAAATGGCCACCGTCAACTGATAAAAAATGGCCATTGCACACTGACATAAAATGGCCATTGTGAACTGACTCACAATGGCCACCGTGAACTGACATAAAATGGCCATTGTGAACTGACATAAAATGGCCATTGTGAACTGTCTTAATATGGACCCCGTGAACTGACATAAAATGGCAACTGTGAACTGACATAAAATGGCCACCGTCAACTGAAGAAAAATGGTCATGGCAAACTGACATAAAATGGCCATTGTGAACTGACATACAATGGCCATTGTGAACTGACATACAATGGCCACCATGAACTGACATAAAATGGCCATTGTGAACTGACATAAAATGGCCATTGTGAACTGACTCACAATGGCCACCGTGAACTGACATAAAATGGCCATTGTGAACTGACTCACAATGGCCACCGTGAACTGACATAAAATGGCCATTGTGAACTGACATAAAATGGCCATTGTGAACTGTCTTAAAATGGACCCCGTGAACTGACATAAAATGGCAACTGTGAACTGACATAAAATGGCCACCGTCAACTGAAGAAAAATGGTCATGGCAAACTGACATAAAATGGCCATTGTGAACTGACATACAATGGCCATTGTGAACTGACATACAATGGCCACCATGAAGTGACATAAAATGGCCATTGTGAACTGACATAAAATGGCCATTGCGATCTGACATAAATAGGCCCCCGTGAACTGACATAAAATGGCCACTTTGAACTGAGATAAAATGGCCACCGTGAACTGAAATAAAATGGCCATTGTGAACTGACATACAATAGCCACCATGAACTGACATAAAATGGCCCCCGTGAACTGACATAAAATGGCCACCGTGAACTGACATAAAATGGCCCCCGTGAACCTACATGAACTGGCCACCACAACTGAGATAAAATGGCCATTGCAAACTGACATAAAATGGCCATTGTGAACGGACATACAATGGCCACCGTGAACTGACATAAAATGGCCATTGCAAACTGACATAAAATGGCCATTGTGAACGGACATACAATGGCCACCGTGAACTGACATAAAATGGCCATTGCAAATTGACATAAAATGGCCATTGTGAACTGACATACAATGGCCACCGTGAACTGACATAAAATGGTCATTGTGAACTGACATAAAATGACCACCGTGAACTGACATAAAATGGCCACCGTAAACTGACATAAAATGGCCCCCATTGACTGAATAAAATGGCCTCCTTGAACTGACATAAAATGGCCACCGTGAACTGACATAAAATGGTCCCCGTGAACCGACATGAACTGGCCACCGCAACTGAGATAAAATGGCCATTGCAAACTGACATAAACTGGCCATTGTGAACTGACATACAATGGCCATTGTGAACTGACATGCAATGGCCACCGTGAACTGCCACAAAATGGCCACCGTCAACTGATAAAAAATGGCCATTGCACACTGACATAAAATGGCCATTGTGAACTGACATACAATGGCCATTGTGAACTGACATACAATGGCCACCATGAACTGACATAAAATGGCCATTGTGAACTGACATAAAATGGCCATTGTGAACTGACTCACAATGGCCACCGTGAACTGACATAAAATGGCCATTGTGAACTGACATAAAATGGCCATTGTGAACTGTCTTAAAATGGACCCCGTGAACTGACATAAAATGGCAACTGTGAACTGACATAAAATGGCCATTGTGAACTGACATATAAATGGCCACCATGGACTGACATAAAATGGCCCCCGTGAACTGACATAAAATGGCCACCGTGAACTAACATAAAATGGCCCCCGTGAACCGAAATATACTGGCCACCGCAAATGAGATAAAATGGCCATTGCAAACTGACATAAAATGGCCATTGTGAACTGATATACAATGGCCCCCGTGAACTGACATAAAATGGCCATTGCGACCGGACCTAAAAAGGCCCCCGTGAACTGATATAAAATGTCCATCGCGAACTCACATAAAATGGCCCCGTGAACTGACATAAAATGGCCGCCATGAGCTAACATAAAATAGCCACCGTGACCTGACATAAAATTGCCGCCATGAACCGACATAAAATGACCACCGTGAACTGACATAAAATGGCCACCGTAAACTGACATAAAATGGCCCCCATTGACTGAATAAAATGGCCTCCTTGAACTGACATAAAATGGCCACCGTGAACTGACATAAAATGGTCCCCGTGAACCGACATGAACTGGCCACCGCAACTGAGATAAAATGGCCATTGCAAACTGACATAAACTGGCCATTGTGAACTGACATACAATGGCCATTGTGAACTGACATGCAATGGCCACCGTGAACTGACACAAAATGGCCACCGTCAACTGATAAAAAATGGCCATTGCACACTGACATAAAATGGCCATTGTGAACTGACATACAATGGCCATTGTGAACTGACATACAATGGCCACCAAGAACTGACATAAAATGGCCATTGTGAACTGACATAAAATGGCCATTGTGAACTGACTCACAATGGCCACCGTGAACTGACATAAAATGGCCATTGTGAACTTACATAAAATGGCCATTGTGAACTGTCTTAAAATGGACCCCGTGAACTGACATAAAATGGCAACTGTGAACTGACATAAAATGGCCACCGTCAACTGAAGAAAAATGGTCATGGCAAACTGACATAAAATGGCCATTGTGAACTGACATACAATGGCCATTGTGAACTGACATACAATGGCAACCATGAACTGACATAAAATGGCCATTGTGAACTGACATAAAATGGCCATTGTGAACTGACTCACAATGGCCACCGTGAACTGACATAAAATGGCCATTGTGAACTGACTCACAATGGCCACCGTGAACTGACATAAAATGGCCATTGTGAACTGACATAAAATGGCCATTGTGAACTGTCTTAAAATGGACCCCGTGAACTGACATAAAATGGCAACTGTGAACTGACACAAAATAGCGATTGTGAACTGACATACAATGGCCATTGTGAACTGACATATAAATGGCCACCATGGACTGACATAAAATGGCCCCCGTGAACTGACATAAAATGGCCACCGTGAACTAACATAAAATGGCCCCCGTGAACCGACATATACTGGCCACCGCAAATGAGATAAAATGGCCATTGCAAACTGACATAAAATGGCCATTGTGAACTGATATACAATGGCCCCCGTGAACTGACATAAAATGGCCATTGCGACCGGACCTAAAAAGGCCCCCCGTGAACTGATATAAAATGTCCATCGTGAACTCACATAAAATGGCCCCGTGAACTGACATAAAATGGCCGCCATGAGCTAACATAAAATAGCCACCGTGACCTGACATAAAATTGCCGCCATGAACCGACATAAAATGACCACCGTGAACTGACATAAAATGGCCACCGTAAACTGACATAAAATGGCCCCCATTGACTGTATAAAATGGCCTCCTTGAACTGACATAAAATGGCCACCGTGAACTGACATAAAATGGTCCCCGTGAACCGACATGAACTGGCCACCGCAACTGAGGTAAAATGGCCATTGCAAACTGACATAAACTGGCCATTGTGAACTGACATACAATGGCCATTGTGAACTGACATGCAATGGCCACCGTGAACTGACACAAAATGGCCACCGTCAACTGATAAAAAATGGCCATTGCACACTGACATAAAATGGCCATTGTGAACTGACTCACAATGGCCACCGTGAACTGACATAAAATGGCCATTGTGAACTGACATAAAATGGCCATTGTGAACTGTCTTAATATGGACCCCGTGAACTGACATAAAATGGCAACTGTGAACTGACATAAAATGGCCACCGTCAACTGAAGAAAAATGGTCATGGCAAACTGACATAAAATGGCCATTGTGAACTGACATACAATGGCCATTGTGAACTGACATACAATGGCCACCATGAACTGACATAAAATGGCCATTGTGAACTGACATAAAATGGCCATTGTGAACTGACTCACAATGGCCACCGTGAACTGACATAAAATGGCCATTGTGAACTGACTCACAATGGCCACCGTGAACTGACATAAAATGGCCATTGTGAACTGACATAAAATGGCCATTGTGAACTGTCTTAAAATGGACCCCGTGAACTGACATAAAATGGCAACTGTGAACTGACATAAAATGGCCACCGTCAACTGAAGAAAAATGGTCATGGCAAACTGACATAAAATGGCCATTGTGAACTGACATACAATGGCCATTGTGAACTGACATACAATGGCCACCATGAAGTGACATAAAATGGCCATTGTGAACTGACATAAAATGGCCATTGCGATCTGACATAAATAGGCCCCCGTGAACTGACATAAAATGGCCACTTTGAACTGAGATAAAATGGCCACCGTGAACTGAAATAAAATGGCCATTGTGAACTGACATACAATAGCCACCATGAACTGACATAAAATGGCCCCCGTGAACTGACATAAAATGGCCACCGTGAACTGACATAAAATGGCCCCCGTGAACCTACATGAACTGGCCACCACAACTGAGATAAAATGGCCATTGCAAACTGACATAAAATGGCCATTGTGAACGGACATACAATGGCCACCGTGAACTGACATAAAATGGCCATTGCAAACTGACATAAAATGGCCATTGTGAACGGACATACAATGGCCACCGTGAACTGACATAAAATGGCCATTGCAAATTGACATAAAATGGCCATTGTGAACTGACATACAATGGCCACCGTGAACTGACATAAAATGGTCATTGTGAACTGACATAAAATGGCCATTGTGAACTGACATACAGTGGACACCGTGAACTGACATAAAATGGCTGCCGTGAACTGACATACAATGGCCGCCGTGAACTGACATAAAATGGCCATTGCGAGCAGACATAAAAAGGCCCCCGTCAACCGACATAAAATGACCACCGTGAACTGACATAAAATGGCCACCGTGTACTGACATAAAATGGCACCCATCGACTGAATAAAATGGCCCCCGTGAACTGACATAAAATGGCCACTGTGAACTGAGATAAAATGGCCACCGTGAACTGACATAAAATGGCCATTGTGAACTGACATACAATAGCCACCATGAACTGACATAAATGGCCCCCGTGAACTGATATAAAATGGCCACCGTGAACTGACATAAAATGGTCCCCGTGAACCGACATGAACTGGCCACCGCAACTGAGATAAAATGGCCATTGCAAACTGACACAAAATGGCCATTGTGAACTGACATGCAATGGCCATTGTAAACTGACATACAATGGCCACCGTGAACTGACACAAAATGGCCACCGTCAACTGAGAAAAAATGGCCATTGCAAACTGACATAAAATGGCCATTATGAACTGACATACAATGGCCATTGTGAACTGACATACAATGGCCACCATGAACTGACATAAAATGGCCCCCATGAACTGACATAAAATGGCCACCGTGAACTGACATAAAATGGCCCCCGTGAACCGACATGAACTGGCCACCGCATCTGAGATAAAATGGCCATTGCAAACTGACATAAAATGGCCATTGTGAACTGACAAAAAATGTCCATTGCAAATTGACATAAAATGGCCATTGTGAACTGACATACAATGGCCACCGTGAACTGACATAAAATGGCCATTGTGAACTGACATAAAATGGGCATTGTGAACTGACATCAAATGGCCATTGTGAACTGACATAAAATGGCCACTGTGAACTGACATAAAATGGCCGATGTGAACTGACATACAATGGCCACCGTGAACTGAAATAAAATGGCCCCCGTGAACTGACATAAAATGGCCAATGTGAACTGACATAAAATGGCCATTGTGAACTGACATAAATGGCCAATGTGAACTGACATACAATGGCGACCGTGAACTGACATAAAATGGCCATTCTGAACTGACATACAATGGCCATTGCGACCTGACACAAAATGGCCCCCGTGAACTGACATTAACTGTCCATTGTGAACTGACACAAAATGGCCATTGCGACCTGACATGAACTGTCCATTGTTAACTGACATAAAATGGCTATTGTGAACTGACATAAAATGGCTCCCGTGAACCGACATAAAATGGCCACCGTGAACTGACATACAATGGCCATTGTGAACTGACATACTAATGGCCGACTGCTGGTTGTGGATTTTGTTTTGGCAGAGTCCCAGAGAGAGACGGAGAGACGAAGAGACCGAGAGAGATGGAGAGGGGAGAACAGCCTCCCCCCACCGAGAGAGATGGAGAAGGGGAACCCCCTCCCACCGAGCGAGATGGAGAAGGGGTAACCCCCCCCCCCCACAGAGAGAGATGGAGTTGGTGGAACCCCCCCCTCCTCCCCCGCCGAGAGATACGGAGAAGGAGACCCCCCCCCCCCACAAAGCGAGATGGAGAAGGGAAACCCCCCCACCGAGAGAGAGATGGAGAGGGTGGAACCCCCCCCCCCCACCGGGAGAGATGGAGAGGGGGGGAAATCCCCCTCCACCGAGAGAGATGGAGAGGGTGGACCCCCCCCCCCCCCCGCTGAGAGAGAAGGAGAGGGCGACCCCCTCACCACCGAGAGAGATGGAGAGGGGGGACCCCCCACCGAGAGAGATGGAGAGGCAGGAACCCCCACACCCACCGAGAGAGATGGAGAGAGGGGAACTCCCCCTCCTCCGAGAGAGATGGAGAGGGTGGACCCCCCCCCCCCGCCGAGAGAGATGGAGAGGGGGTCCCCCCTCCACCGAGAGAGATGGAGAGGGGGGAACTTTGCCCCCACCGAGAGAGATGGAGAGAGGGGAGCCCTGCCCCCACCGAGAGAGATGGAGAGGGGAGAACTCCCCCTCCACCGAGAGAGATGGAGAGGGTGGACCCCCCCCTAGCTGAGAGAGAAGGAGAGGGCGACCCCCCCACCACCGAGAGAGATGGAGAGGGGGGACCCCCCCCCCACCGAGAGAGATGGAGAGGGGGGACTCCCCCAGCGAGAGAGATGGAGAGGGGGACCCCCCCACCGAGAGAGATGGAGAGGCGGGAACCCCCACACCCACCGAGAGAGATGGAGAGGGGGGAACACCCCCTCCACCGAGAGAGATGGAGAGGGTGGACCCCCCCCCCCCCGCCGAGAGAGATGGAGAGGGGGTCCTCCCTCCACCGAGAGAGATGGAGAGGGGGGAACTTTGCCCCCACCGAGAGAGATGGAGAGGGGGAGCCCTGCCCCCACCGAGAGAGATGGAGAGGGGGGACACCGCCAAAGAGAGAGATGGAGAGGGGGGACTCCCCCACCGAGAGAGATGGAGAGGCGGGAACACCCCACCCACCGAGAGAGATGGAGAGGGGGGACCCTCCCCCCCCCACCCCCACCGAGACGGAGAGGAAAACTGCAGGGGATGGGCACAATGGAAATGTGGAGCTTGTTCAAACAACAGCTACTGCGTGTCCTTGATAAGTATGTACCTGTCAGGCAGGGAGGAAGTGGTCGAGCAAGGGAACCGTGGTTTACTAAGGCAGTTGAAACACTTGTCTAGAGGAAGAAGGAAGGAGGCTTATGTAAAGATGAGACATGAAGGTTCAGTAAGGGCGCTCGAGAGTTACAAGTTAGCTAGGAAGGACCTAAAGAGGGAGCTAAGAAGAGCCAGAAGGGGACATGAGAAGTCTTTGGATGGTAGGATCAAGGATAACCCTAAAGCTTTCTACAGATATGTCAGGAATAAAAGAATGACTAGGGTAAGAGTAGGGCCAGTCAAGGACAGGAGTGGGAAGTTGTGCTTGGAGTCCGTGGAGATAGGAGAGGTGCTATACGAATATTTTTCATCACTATTCACACAGGAAAAAGACAATGTTGACGAGGAGAATACTGAGATTCAGGCTACTCGGCTAGAAGGACTTGAGGTTCATAAGGAGGAGGTGTTAACTATTCTGGAAAGGGTGAAAATAGACTAGTCCCCTGGGCCGGATGGGATTTATCCTAGGATTCTCTGGCACATGTTGTCCCCTTGTTCAAGAAGGGGAGTAGAGACAACCCCGGTAAATATAGACCAGTGAGCCTTACTTCTGTTGTGGGCAAAATCTTGGAAAGGTTTTTAAGAGATAGGGTGTATAATCATCTGGAAATGAATAATTTGATTAGACATAGTCAACACGGTTTTGTGAAGGGTCGGTTGTGCCTCACAAACCATATAGAGTTTTTTGAGAAGGTGAGAAACAGGTGGATGAGGGTAAAGCAGTTGATGTGGTGTATATGGATTTCAGTAACGCGTTTGACAAGGTTCCCCACGGTAAGCTTCTGCAGAAAATACGGAAGCATGGGATTCAGGAAGATTTAGCAGTTTGGATCAGAAATTGGCTAGCTGGAAGAAGACAAAGGGTGGTGGTTGATGGGAAGTGTTCAGACTGGAGTCCAGTTACTAGTGGTGTACCACAAGGATCTGTATTGGGGCCACTGCTGTTTGTCATTTTTATAAATGACCTGGAGGAGGGCGCAGAAGGATGGGTGAGTAAATTTGCAGCTGACACTAAAGTCGGTGGAGTTGTGGACAGTGCGGAAGGATGTTACAAGTTACAGAGGGACATAGATAAGCTGCAGCGCTGGGCTGAGAGGTGGCAAATGGAGTTTAATGCAGAAAAGTGTGAGGTGATTCATTTAGGAAGGAATAACAGGAAGACAGCGTACTGGGCTAATGGTAAGATTCTTGGCAGTGTGGATGAGCAGAGAGATCTCGGTGTCCATGTACATAGATCCCTGAAAGTTGCCACTCAGGTTGAGAGGGTTGTTAAGAAGGTGTACGGTGTGTTATCTTTTATTGGTAGAGTGTCTGAATTTCGGAGCCATGAGGTCATGTTGCAGCTGTACAAAACTCTGGTGCGGCCGCATTTGGAGTATTGCGTGCAATTCTGGTCGCCGCATTATAGGAAGGATGTGGAAGCATTGGAAAGGGTGCAGAGGAGATTTACCAGAATGTTGCCTGGTTATGGAGGGAAGATCTTATGAGGAAAGGCTGAGGGACTTGAGGCTGTTTTCGTTTGAGAGAAGAAAGTTAAGAGGTGACTTAATTGAGGCATACAAGGTGATCAGAGGATTGGATAGGGTGGACAGTGAGAGCCTTTTTCCTCGGATGGTGATGTCTAGCACGAGGGGACATAGCTTTAAATTGAGGGGAGATAGATATAAGACAGATGTCAGAGGTACGTTCTTTACTCAGAGAGTAGTAAGGGCGTGGAATGCTCTGCCTGCAACAGTAGTGGACTCGCCAACACTAAGGGCATTCAAATGGTCATTGGATAGACATATGGACGATAAGGGAATAGTGTAGATGGGCTTTAGAGTGGTTTCACAGGTCGGCGCAACATCGAGGGCCGAAGGGCCTGTACTGCGTTGTAATGTTCTATGAGAGAGATGGAGAGGGGGGAACAGCCACCTCCCCACCGAGAGTGATGGAGAGGGTGACCCCCCACCGAGAGGGATGGAGAGGGGGGAACCCCCACCCCACCGAGAGAGATGGAGTGGGGGAACCCCCCCCCCCCCACCGAGAGAGATGTAGAGGGGAAACCCCCCCCCACCACCGAGAGAGATGGAGGGGGGGGAATCCTCCCACACCGAGAGAGATGGAGAGGGCGAATCCCCCCACACCGAGAGAGATGGAGGGGTAAATCCCCCCCACCGAGAGTTGTGGAGTGGGGGGAACCCCCCCCCCCACCGAGAGGGATGGAGAGGGGGGACCCCCCCACCGAGAGGGATGGAGAGGGGGGACCCCCCCACCGAGAGAGATGGAGAGGGGGAACACCCCCCCACCGAGAGAATGGAGAGGGGGGACCCCCCCACCGAGAGATGGAGTGGGGGAACCCCCCCCCCCACCGAGAGGGATGGAGAGGGGGAACCTCCCCCCCCAATCCACTGAAAGAACACGGCTGAAGCCGATGGAGGGAGAAAAGAAAGGGGGGGTAAGGGAGTAAACAAGGAGCAGGGGGGGTCACACACCAGGTCGGCCCGGAAGGGCATCACGGAGGGTCTGCGGGGGAGAGAGGGGAAGGGTTAGGGAAAGGGGGTTTGGGGGGGGGGGGGCAGACACGCCGAACTGAACGGCAACAGTTTGTAACTATAGAAACGTAAGAGAAAGCCTTTTCACTCTCTGAGAAATGTAAACAAGCCGCAATGCACAGAATTGTGGAAACGGCAATAAAAATATTTTTACAATAAATCCAGAGCCCAGTTCAGTTTTTCCAATTCAGGGGCAACTTAGCGCGGCCCATCCACCTGCCCTGCACATCTTTGGGTTGTGGGGGTGAGACCCAGGCTAACACGGGGAGAACGTGCAAACTCCACACAGATAGTGACCCAGAGCCGGGATTGAACAGTGGGTAGCACTGCTGCCTCACAGCTACAGGGCCCCAGGTTCGATTCCCGGCTTAGGTCACTGTCTGTGCGGAGTCTGGACGTCCTCCCCGTGTCTGCGTGGGTTTCCTCCGGGTGCTCCGGTTTCCTCCCACCGCCCAAAGACGTGCAGGTTAGGTGGGTTGGCGGTGGTCAATCCAAATTGCCCACAGCATCTAAAGATGTTCAGGTTAGGTGGGGTGACAGCGACGGGATAGGGGAGTGGGCCCAGGTATGGCGCTCTCTTCAGGGTTCACACTGTCTCTGTCATTATTGTTTACACCGACAATGCTGCCAAACTTTCTATCAAACTTTCTATCTCATTATCTTCAATCAGTACTCAACAAAGTCAAACTGAGACACACAGACACACACACACACACACACACACACACAGGCACACACACACACAGGCATACACACAGGCACACACACAGGCACACACACGCACACAAAGGCATACACACACACAGGCACACACACACACACAGACACACACACACACACACAGGCACACACACACACACACAGGCACACACACACACAGACACACAGTCACACACTGCAATGAAGTTACTGAGAAAATTCCCTAGTCTCCAAACTCTGGCGCCTGTTCGGGTACACTGAGGGAGAATACATAATGTCCAATTCACCAAACAGCACGTCCTTCGGGACGTCAGGGGGGAAACCGGAGCACCCGGGAGAAACCCACACGGACAAGCGGAGAACGTGCAGACTCCGCACAGACTGCGACCCAAGCCGGGATTCGAACCTGGGGCTCTGGAGCTGTGAGGCCGCAGTACTACCCACTGTGCTACCGTGTAACTTCCAGTGCCGTGTAAAGAATGCCACACATAACCCCCCCGCCCCAACACACACACACACGTGTACAGAAAAACAGATACTCAAACTCAGACAGACTGGGTCAATACATCTTTCAAATGGAGAGAGATCCATTCTCCACCTTTAACTTGGAGAGGTGTATCTGGCCTGTGTGTGACCCAAGTCACACTGACTCTGAACATCCTCACAGCAGCTTGGGGACAGATATTTCTAAAGCACTTTTCATAACCTTTGTGTATCACAAACTGTTTCACAGGCAATGGAGCCCTTTTGAAAGGTGGTAATTTAGGAAATGGACCAGCTAATTTCAGAGAGACACACAGAAACAGGATGAGATTGTGCTGTACATGTTTCACAGCTGTCACTGAGACACACACGAGATGTACAATATCAATTATTATTCTGAAGCATTTTGATTAAATCACCCTTAAACTAAATTCCAGTGTTTCAGAGTAAAGCTCCATCTACACTGCCCATCAAACACTCACAACACAAATACTGTCTGGGCTTAAATACAGAGTCAAAATCCCTCTGTCCTGTCCAAGGAATTTTTCATTGCAGACAGTTATTTCTATTTTTTGGAAAAGCAGAACTTAAGTTGCACCGAATCCCAGGGTGGACTCTTGTTTATTTCAGCCCTTCACATTCAAACGTGAAGTTTAAGCTCCGATTACAGGTGTCTGCTTGTCTCTGTCTGTATATTCAATGTTCCTGTAGCTTATTCACTTGTCTGAAGTATTTGAATAATAGGCCTTGGTTAATCAATCCTTTCTCACAGCACATGGAAGTTTTGAATCTTCAAGGCTCTCAGTCTAATGTAGTTAAAAAACAACTGCTTCCTTTGATCCTCAATCCATTTCCCAACCCGAAATAGATCTCACGCCTTTCCATAATGCAGGAATATCTCCATCAAATCTTCTAATCAGTTCCCCAATACACTTGTTAAACTTGCCTGTGTGAAGTAAATTCCACTGACAGATTCCGAAAGCTGCACAGAAAAATGACTGCTAATTTTAAACTTTGAAATGGAACTATTTTAACTTGTGCATCAATCCTACTAAACAGAAATGTTGTCCCTGTGGGCTGACAGTCTCTCAGCAAGATTGAAACATTGAGGGACCCCGCGTCCTGCATTTGACAACATTTGTGGCACTTCCACAATCTACGAGACATTGCTGTCTGTATTCTGTGAATCCAGCTGTGAAATATCTGTCCAGTTTAAACTTCCACTGTCTCCGCCTTCTCATCATTGATAAAGATCACGGTTTGATCACCCCTCTGCCTGAGGTGGGAGTGGGAGCATCGAAGGCTGCAGGCCCGTCCTCCTGTCCTCCCACCGCTCTGCTTGACGTGGGAGTGGGACCATTCAGGGCTGCAGGCCCAGCCTCCTGTTCTCCCACCCCTCTGCCTGAGTTGGGAGTGGGACCATCCAGGGCTGCAGGCCCAGCCTCCTGTCCTCCCACCCCTCTGCCTGAGGTGGGACTGGGACCATCCAGGGCTGCAGGCCCAGCCTCCTGTCCTCCCACCCCTCTGCCTGAGGTGGGATTGGGACCATCCAGGGCAGCAGGCCTGGCCTCCTGTCCTCCCACCCCTCTGCCTGAGGTGTGAGTGGGACCATCCAGGACTGCAGGCCCAGCCTCCTGCCCTCCCACCCCTCTGCCTGAGGTGGGACTGGGACCATCCAGGGCAGCAGGCCCGGTCTCCTGTCTCCCACCCCTCTGCCTGAGGTGGGAGTGTGACCATCCAGGGCTGCAGGCCCGGCCTCCTGCCCTCCCACCCCTCTGCCTGAGGTGGGACTGTGACCATCCAGGGCTGCAGGCCCAGCCTCCTGTCCTCCCACCCCTCTGCCTGAGGTGGGAGTGTGACCATCCAGGGCTGCAGGCCGAGCTTCCTGTCCTCCCACCCCTCTGCCTGAGGTGGGAGTGGGACCGCCTGGGGCTGCAGTCCCGGCCTCCTGTCCTCCCACCCCTCTGCCTGAGGTGGGAGTGGGACCATCCAGGGCTGCAGGCCCAAACTCCTGTCCTCCCACCCCTCTGCCTGAGGTGGGAGTGGGACCATCCAGGGCTGCAGGCCCGGCCTCCTGTCCTCCCACCCCTCTGCCTGAGGTGGGAGTGGGACCATCCAGGGCGGCAGGCCCAGTCTCCTGTCCTCCCACCCCTCTGCCTGAGGTGGGACTGGGACCATCCAGAGCGGCAGGCCCGGCCTCCTGTCCTCCCACCCCTCTGCCTGAGGTGGGACTGGGACCATCCGGGGCTGCAGGCCCAACCTCCTGTCCTCCCTCCCCTCTGCCTGAGATGGGAGTGGGACCATCCAGGGCTGCAGGCCCAGCCTCCTGTCCTCCCACCCCTCTGCCTGAGGTGGGACTGGGACCATCCAGGCTGCAGGCCCAGCCTCCTGTCCCCCACCCCTCTGCCTGAGGTGGGTGGGACCATCCAGGGCTGCAGGCCCGGCCTCCTGTCCCCCACCCCTCTGCCTGAGGTGGGAGTGGGACCATCGAGGGTTGCAGGCCCGGCCTCCTGTCCTCCCACCCCTCTGCCTGAGGTGGGACTGGGACCATCCAGGGCTGCAGGCCCGGCCTCCTGTCCTCCCACCCCTCTGCCTGAGGTGGGACTGGGACCATCCAGTGCTGCAGGCCCAGTCTCCTGTCCTCCCACCCCTCTGCCTGAGGTGGGAGTGGGACCATCCAGGGCTGCAGGCCCGGCCTCCTGTCCCCCACCCCTCTGCCTGAGGTGGGAGTGGGACCATCCAGGGCTGCAGGCCCGGCCTCCTGTCCTCCCACCCCTCTGCCTGAGGTGGGACTGGGACCATCCAGGCTGCAGGCCCAGCCTCCTGTCCCCCACCCCTCTGCCTGAGGTGGGTGGGACCATCCAGGGCTGCAGGCCCGGCCTCCTGTCCCCCACCCCTCTGCCTGAGGTGGGAGTGGGACCATCGAGGGTTGCAGGCCCGGCCTCCTGTCCTCCCACCCCTCTGCCTGAGGTGGGACTGGGACCATCCAGGGCTGCAGGCCCGGCCTCCTGTCCTCCCACCCCTCTGCCTGAGGTGGGACTGGGACCATCCAGTGCTGCAGGCCCAGTCTCCTGTCCTCCCACCCCTCTGCCTGAGGTGGGAGTGGGACCATCCAGGGCTGCAGGCCCGGCCTCCTGTCCCCCACCCCTCTGCCTGAGGTGGGAGTGGGACCATCCAGGGCTGCAGGCACGGCCTCCTGTCCTCCCACCCCTCTGCCTGAGGTGGGACTGGGACCATCCAGGCTGCAGGCCCAGCTTCCTGTCCTCCCACCCCTCTGCCTGAGGTGGGACTGGGACCATCCAGGGCTGCAGGCCCGGCCTCCTGTCCTCCCACCCCTCTGCCTGAGGTGGGAGTGGGACCATCCAGGGCTGCAGGCCCGGCCTCCTGTCCTCCCACCCCTCTGCCTGAGGTGGGACTGGGACCATCCAGGGCTGCAGGCCCAGCCTCCTGCCCTCCCACCCTCAGGCCAGCACCTCGGGGGCATCCTCCACTGCCGGGGGCAGGGCGGACAAGACATTATGTGGGGGCGGCAGCCTCCTGTCGCTCCGCTGCCCTCGCCCTCCCGCCTGCTCACGCGGCAGCTGGGGGTGAAGTGCTATGCCCACCCTACCATGACCATTGAGGCGGGCACCCGTGCGATGGGCGGGGCTGTCGGCCCCTCGGCCATCGTAGCCGCCTCGCGGATGTACGGCAAGGCCGGGTTCTTCCTGCGGGCCGAGCAGGCGGCCCAGCGGGCCCTGGAAAGGGGGCTCACGGTGGGCGGGACACACGTGGCGGTGGAGACGCTGGAGGCCACCGCAGAACGTGTTGTTCTATCAAACGTCCCGCCCTCCCTCCCCACCGAGCTCCTCCTGCCCCATCTCTCCCGTGTTGGTGCCCATCCCCCTGACGCCTGGCCCGGGGCACACAATGAAGAGAAGCAAGGCCGGGGGGGCCTCCGAGGCCCCCGAGCCACTCGAGCTGCTGTCGCCCCCCGAGCAGGAGGACCCGGGGTCGAGCGGAGACGAAGCCCCTGGGGGCCCGTCCCGACCGGTGCAAGTTTCCTCCCGGGATGCCTCCTCTTCACCATCGCCGGGGGCCGGCAGCAGCAGCGACCGCTCATCGTGCCACTGTGGGCCGTGGACGGGGGAGGACGGGGAAGGCTCCCCGCCCTCTACACCCGAGCGGGCGACGCCGGAGAGCCCTGTTTTCAAGCCGGACATGTTTCCGTGGGGGTCTCTCCGAGGTCCTGGAGTCGCCGGCGTGGGTGGAGGCGCCATCCACGGGCCCTGAGCCGCGGGAAGAGCCTGCGAGGGACTTGCCTGAGGACAACCCTGGGGGTGGGGTCGACTCGGGCCAAGGGTTAGCCGGTGGGCCCGTGCCGCCCACTCTCCATGTGGCGGGGGACTCGAGCTCGGGAGGTGACCGTTCGGAGGAGGAAGGCTGCTCGGTGATGGGTGAGGAGGAGGATTTAGACTCTCTCTGCAGAGGTAGAGGCTACCCTCACACCCGGCACCGAGTCTCCCCTCGTCCCCCCTGGGGAACTCCGGACATTTCTGGGAACGCACCATGGTCACCCGGACTGTGTGCGGCTGGCCCTGGGCAGCTGGGGAAACCTGGGGCTGCTCCTTGGCTCCGCCCGGGCCTATGTCAGAGAGGCCCGGGAGTTCGATCAAGACCAGGAGGAGCAGCGCCAAGCTGCTCAGTTCCTTGTGGGACTCCTGAGGGAGTGGAGGGGGTGGTACCCCCACTCTGAGCACTGAAGGTGATGGATAACTATTGCTGCTGACATGGAGGTAACCATGGCCAGCCTCAACATCAACGGCAGCAGCCACGCGCACCACCGTCTCCAGTTCCTGTCTATCCTCCGGGACGGAAAGTACGGGGTGTGCTTCCTGCAGGAAACCCAGGCCATCCCGGTGACGAAGCTCAGTGGACCCTGGAGGGGCAAGGAGGAGTCTCCATGAGTCACCTGGCCCCACGTTCGGGCGGGGTGGCTATCTTGTTGGCTCCACATTTTCAGCCGGAGACCTTGGGGGTCAAGGAGCCGGTGCCAGTCCGTCTGCTGCACCTAAAGGCCCGTTTCGGGGCAGCGGTGATTCACTTTGTAAATGTATCCGCTCCCGTGGCCGGACCGCAGCAGGCGACTTTCTTCCAAAAGGTGTCCACTCTTCTTAGCACCATCCCGGTGGGAGAGTGCATCGTCCTCGGAGGGGATTTCAATTGCACCCTCCAGGACAAGGACCGCATCGGAGTCCAGCGCGGCCCGGCTGCGGTGGTGGAGTTGAGGGACCTGGTTAGGTCCTTTGACTTGGTGGATGTCTGGTGGACTCTCCATCCTGAATTGCGGGTGCGCACCTCTGTGCGTCCCCAGTTCAGAGCGTCCAGCATCGACCGTCTTTACATTTCCAAGACGTACTTGCCCAGCGTTCCGACGGCCTCCATGGAGCAGGTGCCGAGCTCGGATCACCACCTGGTGTGGGCGGGTCTCGCCCCGTCCCGCGCTCAGACACGGTCCGCGTACTGGCACTTTAACAACCTGCTGCTGGAGGACGAGCGGTTCCTGGACTCGTTCTGCCGTTTCTGGGCCGGCTGGAGAAGGAAGCGGGGTGGCTTCCCCTCCTTCAGGCTGCGGTGGGATGTGGGCAAGTCCCAGAACCGTGCCATCTGTCAGGGGTACACGAAGGGGTCTTCGGCGGGGCGGAACTCCACGATCGCCAACCTGGCTGAGGAACTCCTCGATCTGGAGTCAGGTCTCGCTCAGCCCGATGAGGCCCAGCCCTGGGGCTGGTGAACAGGGAGAAGAGGGGCGCACTGCGGGGCCTGCAACTCGCCGGGTCCCGCGGCGCGTACGTGAGTTCGCGGATCCGTCGCCTAACGGACATGGACCGCGGCTCCCGCTTCTTCTACTCGCTGGAAAGAGGACGCGGGGCCCGTCGGCAGGTTTCTAAGCTGCTGGTCGACGACCGGCCCCTCGTCTCGGATCCGGAGGGGGTCAGGACCCTGATCAGGGATTTTTACTCCGACCTCTTCTCTCCGGGTCCGTCCAGCGAGGACGCTTGCAGAGTTCTGTGGGAGGACCTGCCGCAGGTGGGCCCGGAGGGCGCCGGGAAGCTCGATAATGCCATCAACCTCCAAGAGCTGACCTGCGCCCTGGACAGCCTCTCACGGGGCAAATCCCCAGGGCTGGACGGGCCGACCGTGGAGTTCTTCAGGGCGTGCTGGGACGTCCTGGGGAGCGACTACGCGGGGGTCCTGGGGGAATGTATCGCGACCGGGGAGATGCCCCTTTCGGGGCGCAGGGCCGTCATTGCCCTGCTGCCCAAGAAGGGGGATCACCGCCGACTTAAGACCTGGCGACCGGTCTCCCTCCTCAGCACGGACTATAAAATCTTCGCCAAGGTGCTGTGTTTACGCCTTGGCCCCGAGCTGGACCACATGATCCACCCTGACCAGTCCTACACAGTCCCGGACCGCACAATCTATGACAATATCCACCTGGCCCGGGACATTATTCACATTACCCAGCGGACTGGTATGTCGAGCGCCTTCCTGTCTCTTGACTAGGAGAAGGCGTTCGACAGGGTGGGGCCCGGGGAATTGCTCGGGACTCTGCGAGCTGTCGGGTTCGGGTGGTATTTTGTGGCCCGGATCCGGTTACTGTCCGCCGCCTCGGAGAGTCTGATTAAGGTTAACGGGTCCCTGACGGCGCCCCTTCGCTTTGGGAGAGGAGTGCGTCAGGGCTGCCCCCTGTCCGGCCAACATTATTCCCTCTGCGTGGGGCCTTTCCTGTGCCTCCTGCGGAGGGGGTTCACGGGGCTGGTTCTGCGCGAGCCGGACGGGGGGGTGGTCCTCTCGGCGGACGCTGATGCCGTGTTCCTCATGGTCACTGACCCCGGGGACCCCCGGAGGATGCGAGAGAGCCAAGCTGTCTACTCCGCCGCGTCCTCCCCACGGATCAACTGGGCCAAATGTTCCGGACTCCTGGTCGGTCCGTGGCGGATGGACCCCCTCCCGGAGGAGCTCGGGCCCTTCAGCTGGAGTCGGACCAACAGCCTCGACCTGGGAGTCTATCTTTGCCCGGCAGAGGGAGCCTGGCCGGCGAACGGGCAGGAGCTGGAGACCAAGGTCACCGCTGGCCTGGGACGCTGGACAGGACGGCTCCGAGTGCTGTCCCACAGGGGCCGAGTTCTCGTCATAAACCAGCTGATCGCCTCCATGCTGTGGTCCCGGCTGGTCACTGACTCCTCCCCCTGGCTTTGTCCCACCATCCAGAGAGCCCGGCTTCGGTTCCTCCGGGACAATCGACTGCACGGGGTCGCTGCGGAGGTCTGGAGTCTCCCGATGGCGGAGGGCGGTCAGGCGCTGGTGTGCCTCCGCACCCAGACTGCCACTTTCCACCCTCAGACTCTGCAGCGTTACCTGTACGCTGAGCCTCCTCCACGGTGGGGCCCTGGCGACGGATTTCTCCCCCCAGGGGCTCGGCCTGAACTACGACGTGCGGCTCCTGTCTGTGGACCAGCAGGGTCTTCGGAACTCTCTGTTGGCGCTGCCCGTCTTGTACCAGGACCTCCTCAAAGTCTGGAACACGGTCTCCAGGCGCCGCAGCTCTCCCCCGTCAGGAGTGGCGGCTGTCGTAAGGGAGGCGCTGCTCAGGAATCCGCACCTCCGCCAATCTCCATTCGGGTGGCTGGCGGAGCGGAGGGCGGTGGGTGCCGTGGGCAGGGCTGGGTGGCGGAGGGCCGGGCTGTGGTTGCCGTGGGCAGGGCTGGGTGGCGGAGGGCTGTGGGTGCCGGGGGAAGGGCTGGGTGGCGGAGGGCTGTGGGTGCCGTGGGCAGGGCTGGGTGGCGGAGGGCTGTGGGTGCCGGGGGAACGGCTGGGTGGCGGAGGGCGGTGGGTGCCGTGGGAAGGGCTGGGTGGCGGAGGGCCGGGCTGTGGTTGCCGTGGGCAGGGCTGGGTGGCGGAGGGCTGTGGGTGCCGTGGGAAGGGCTGGGTGGCGGAGGGCTGTGGGTGCCGTGGGAAGGGCTGGGTGGCGGAGGGCCGGGCTGTGGGTGCCGTGGGCAGGGCTGGGTGGCGGAGGGCTGTGGGTGCCGTGGGAAGGGCTGGGTGGCGGAGGGCTGTGGGTGCCGTGGGAAGGGCTGGGTGGCGGAGGGCCGGGCTGTGGGTGCCGTGGGCAGGGCTGGGTGGCGGAGGGCCGGGCTGTGGGTGCCGTGGGAAGGGCTGGGTGGCGGAGGGCTGTGGGTGCCGTGGGAAGGGCTGGGTGGCGGAGGGCTGTGGGTGCCGTGGGAAGGGCTGGGTGGCGGAGGGCCGGGCTGTGGGTGCCGTGGGCAGGGCTGGGTGGCGGAGGGCTGTGGGTGCCGTGGGAAGGGCTGGGTGGCGGAGGGCTGTGGGTGCCGTGGGAAGGGCTGGGTGGCGGAGGGCTGTGGGTGCCGTGGGAAGGGCTGGGTGGGGGAGGGCTGTGGGTGCCGTGGGAAGGGCTGGGTGGCGGAGGGCTGTGGGTGCCGTGGGCAGGGCTGGGTGGCGGAGCGGAGGGCGGTGGGTGCCGTGGGCAGGGCTGGGTGGGGAGGGCTGTGGGTGCCGTGGGAAGGGCTGGGTGATGGAGGGCCGGGCGGTGGGTGCCGTGGGAAGAGCTGGGTGGCGGAGGGCTGTGGGTGCCGTGGGAAGGGCTGGGTGGCGGAGGGCTGTGGGTGCCGTGGGCAGGGCTGGGTGGCGGAGGGCCGGGCTGTGGGTGCCGTGGGAAGGGCTGGGTGGGGAGGGCTGTGGGTGCCGTGGGCAGGGCTGGGTGGCGGAGGGCTGTGGGTGCCGTGGGAAGGGCTGGGTGGCGGAGGGCTGTGTGTGCCTTGGGCAGGGCTGGGTGGCGGAGGGCCGGGCTGTGGGTGCCGTAGGAAGGGCTGGGTGGGGAGGGCTGTGGGTGCCGTGGGAAGGGCTGGGTGGGGGAGGGCCGGGCTATGGGTGCCGTGGGAAGGGCTGGGTGGGGGAGGGCCGGGCTGTGGGTGCCGTGGGAAGGGCTGGGTGGGGGAGGGCCGGGCTGTGGGTGCCGTGGGAAGGGCTGGGTGGCGGAGGGCTGTGGGTGCCGTGGGCAGGGCTGGGTGGCGGAGGGCTGTGGGTGCCGTGGGAAGGGCTGGGTGGGGAGGGCCAGGCTGCGGATGCCCAGGGACCATTGTAAATAATGATATTCTACTCAGGGACCACTGTAAATAATGATATACTGCTCAGAGACCACTGTATTTCATGATATTCTAAACAGGGACCACTGTAAATGATGATATACTGCCCAGGGACCAATGTGTGAAGAATGATATACTGCCCAGGGACCACTGTGTGAAGAATGAAATATCTCGCTGAGACCACTGTAAATACTGATATACTACCCTGGGACGACTGTTAATAATGAAATACTTTCCAGACTCCACTGTAAATTAAGAGGTACTACACAGGGCACACTATAAATGATGACATAATGTCCAGGGACCACTGTAAATCATGATGTATCACTCTGGGACCACTGTAAATAATAGTACACTACACTGGGACCACTGTAAATAATGATATGTTACCCAGGGACCACTATAAATAATGATATACCGCCCAGAGACCACTGCAAATAATTATATACCACCAAGCGACAACTGTAAATAATGGTAGACAATCCAGACCCCTGTAAATAATGATATACTAGCCAGGGACCACTGCAAATAATGACATACTACCCAGGGACCACTGTAAATAATGATATACTGCCCATGGTCCACTGTGAATAAAGATGTACTACACAGTGCACACTATAATTGATGACATACTGTCCAGGTACCATGGTAAATCATGACATAACACCCTGGGACCACTGTAAATAACGATATACTGCCCAGGGACCACTGTGGAAAATGATATACTACCCAGGGACAACTGTAAATAATGATATACTATCCAGGGACCACTGTAAATAATGACATACTAACCAGGGACAACTGTAAATAATGATATACTATCCAGGGACCACTGTAAATAATGATATACTGCCCAGGGACAACGGTAAATAATGATATACTATCCAGGGACCACTGTAAATAATGATATACTATCCAGGGACCACTGCAAATGATGATGTACTGAACAGGGAACCCTGTCAATAATGAAATACTACCCGGGGCCCACTGTAAATGATGCTATACTACCCAGGGGCCATTGTAAAAAATGACATGCCACCCTGGAACCACTGTTTATTACGATATACTACCCAGGGAACGCTGGAAGTAATGAGATACAACCCAGGGACCACTGTAGATAATGTTACAATACCCAGGAATCACTGTAAATAATGATATTCTACCCAGGGACCACTGTAAATAATGATATTCTGCTCAGGGACCACTGTAAATAATGATATACTGCTCAGAGACCACTGCATTTCATGATATTCTAAACAGGGACCACTGTAAATAATGATATACTGCCCAGGGACCACTGTAAATAATGACATTCTCCCCAGGGACCACTGTAAATAATGATGTACTATCCAGGGACCATTGTAAATAATGATATTCTACCCAGGGACCACTGTAAATAATGATATTCTACTCAGGGACCCCTGTAAATAATGATATACTGCTCAGAGACCACTGTATTTCATGATATTCTAAACAGGGACCACTGTAAATAATGATATTGTACTCAGGGACCACTGTAAATAATGATATACTGCTCAGAGACCACTGTATTTCATGATATTCTAAACAGGGACCACTGTAAATAATGATATACTGCCCAGGGACCACTGTGTGAAGAATGATATATCTCGCAGAGACCACTGTAAATACTGATATACTACCCTGGGACGACTGTTAATAATGAAATACTTTCCAGACTCCACTGTAAATTAAGAGGTACTACACAGGGCACACTATAAATGATGACATAATGTCCAGGGACCACTGTAAATCATGACGTATCACTCTGGGACCACTGTAAATAATACTACACTACACTGGAACCACTGTAAATAATGATATGTTACCCAGGGACCACTATAAATAATGATATACCACCCAGAGACCACTGCAAATAATTATATATCACCAAGCGACAACTGTAAATAATGATAGACAATCCAGACCCCTGTAAATAATGATATACTACCCAGGGACTACTGCAAATAATGGCATACTGCCCATGGTCCACTGTGAATAAAGATGCACTACACAGTGCACACTATAATTGATGACATACTGTCCAGGTACCGTGGTAAATCATGACATAACACCCTGGGACCACTGTAAATAACGATATACTGCCGAGGGACCACTGTGGAAAATGATATACTACCCAGGGACAACTGTAAATAATGAAATACTACCCGCGGCCCACTGTAAATAATGCTATACTACCCAGGGGCCATTGTAAAAAATGATATGCCACCCTGGAACCACTGTTTATAACGATATTCTACCCAGGGAACGCTGGACGTAATGAGATACAACCCAGGGACCACTGTAGATAATGTCACACTACCCAGGGACCACTGTAAATATTGATATTCTACCCAGGGACCACTGTAAATAATGATATTTTACCATGGGACCACTGTAAATAATGATATTTTACCATGGGATCGCGGTAGATAAAGATATGCTGCACAGGGACCACTGTAAATAATGATATTCTACCCATGGACCACAGTAAATAATTATATACTATCCAGTGACAACTCTAAATAAAGATATACTACCGAAGGACCACTGTAGTTAAAGATACACCATCCAGAGTCTATTGTAAAGAATGATAGACAATCCAGACCCCTGTAAATAATGATATACTAGCCAGGGACCACTGTAAATAATGACATACTGGCCATGGCCCACTGTGAATAAAGATGTACTACACAGTGCACACTATAATTGATGACATACTGTCCAGGTACCACTGTAAATCATGATATACCACCTTGGGACCACTGTAAATAACGATATACTGCCCAGGGACCACTGTGGAAAATGATATCCTACCCAGGGACAACTGTAAATAATGATACACTGTCCAGGGACCACTGTAAATAATGACATACATTTAGGATTTAGATGTTTCAGGCGGGATAGAGGGGGATGTAAAAGGGGAGGCGGAGTTGCGCTACTTGTTCAGGAGAGTATCACAGCTATACAGCGAGAGGACACCTCAGAGGGCAGTGAGGCTATATGGGTAGAGATCAGGAATAAAAAGGGTGCAGTCACAATGTTGGGGGTATACTACAGGCCTCCCAACAGCCAGCGGGAGATAGAGGAGCAGATAGGTAGACAGATTTTGGAAAAGAGTAAAAACAACAGGGTTGTGGTGATGGGAGACTTCAACTTCCCCAATATTGACTGGGACTCACTTAGTGCCAGGGGCTTAGACGGGGCAGAGTTTGTAAGGAGCATCCAGGAGGGCTTCTTAAAACAATATGTAAACAGTCCAACTAGGGAAGGGGCGGTACTGGACCTGGTATTGGGGAATGAGCCCGGCCAGGTGGTAGATGTTTCAGTAGGGGAGCATTTCGGTAACAGTGACCACAATTCAGTAAGTTTTAAAGTACTGGTGGACAAGGATAAGAGTGGTCCGAGGATGAATGTGCTAAATTGGGGGAAGGCTAATTATAACAATATTAGGCGGGAACTGAAGAACATAGATTGGGGGCGGATGTTTGAGGGCAAATCAACATCTGACATGTGGGAGGCTTTCAAGTGTCAGTTGAAAGGAATACAGGACAGGCATGTTCCTGTGAGGAAGAAAGATAAATACGGCAATTTTCGGGAACCTTGGATGACGAGTGATATTGTAGGCCTCGTCAAAAAGAAAAAGGAGGCATTTGTCAGGGCTAAAAGGCTGGGAACAGACGAAGCCTGTGTGGCATATAAGGAAAGTAGGAAGGAACTTAAGCAAGGAGTCAGGAGGGCTAGAAGGGGTCATGAAAAGGCATTGGCAAATAGGGTTAAGGAAAATCCCAAGGCTTTTTACACTTACATAAAAAGTAAGAGGGTAGCCAGGGAAAGGGTTGGCCCACTGAAGGATAGGCAAGGGAATCTATGTGTGGAGCCAGAGGAAATGGGCGAGGTACTAAATGAATACTTTGCATCAGTATTCACCAAAGAGAAGGAATTGGTAGATGTTGAGTCTGGAGAAGGGGGTGTAGATAGCCTGGGTCACATTGTGATCCAAAAAGACGAGGTGTTGGGTGTCTTAAAAAATATTAAGGTAGATAAGTCCCCAGGGCCGGATGGGATCTACCCCAGAATACTGAAGGAGGCTGGAGAGGAAATTGCTGAGGCCTTGACAGAAATCTTTGGATCCTCGCTGTCTTCAGGGGATGTCCCGGAGGACTGGAGAATAGCCAATGTTGTTCCTCTGTTTAAGAAGGGTGGCAGGGATAATCCCGGGAACTACAGGCCGGTGAGCCTTACTTCAGTGGTAGGGAAATTACTGGAGAGAATTCTTCGAGACAGGATCTACTCCCATTTGGAAGCAAATGGACGTATTAGTGAGAGGCAGCACGGTTTTGTGAAGGGGAGGTCGTGTCTCACTAACTTGATAGAGTTTTTCGAGGAGGTCACTAAGATGATTGATGCAGGTAGGGCAGTAGATGTTGTCTATATGGACTTCAGTAAGGCCTTTGACAAGGTCCCTCATGGTAGACTAGTACAAAAGGTGAAGTCACACGGGATCAGGGGTGAACTGGCAAGGTGGATACAGAACTGGCTAGGCCATAGAAGGCAGAGGGTAGCAATGGAGGGATGCTTTTCTAATTGGAGGGCTGTGACCAGTGGTGTTCCACAGGGATCAGTGCTGGGACCTTTGCTCTTTGTAGTATATATAAATGATTTGGAGGAAAATGTAACTGGTCTGATTAGTAAGTTTGCAGACGACACAAAGGTTGGTGGAATTGCGGATAGCGATGAGGACTGTCTGAGGATACAGCAGGATTTAGATTGTCTGGAGACTTGGGCGGAGAGATGGCAGATGGAGTTTAACCTGGACAAATGTGAGGTAATGCATTTTGGAAGGGCTAATGCAGGTAGGGAATATACAGTGAATGGTAGAACCCTCAAGAGTATTGAAAGTCAAAGAGATCTAGGAGTACAGGTCCACAGATCACTGAAAGGGGCTACACAGGTGGAGAAGGTAGTCAAGAAGGCATACGGCATGCTTGCCTTCATTGGCCGGGGCATTGAGTATAAGAATTGGCAAGTCATGTTGCAGCTGTATAGAACCTTAGTTAGGCCACACTTGGAGTATAGTGTTCAATTCTGGTCGCCACACTACCAGAAGGATGTGGAGGCTTTAGAGAGGGTGCAGAAGAGATTTACCAGAATGTTGCCTGGTATGGAGGGCATAAGCTATGAGGAGCGATTGAATAAACTCGGTTTGTTCTCACTGGAACGAAGGAGGTTGAGGGGCGACCTGATAGAGGTATACAAAATTATGAGGGGCATAGACAGAGTGGATAGTCAGAGGCTTTTCCCCAGGGTAGAGGGGTCAATTACTAGGGGGCATAGGTTTAAGGTGAGAGGGGCAAAGTTTAGAGTAGATGTACGAGGCAAGTTTTTTACGCAGAGGGTAGTGGGTGCCTGGAACTCACTACCGGAGGAGGTAGTGGAGGCAGGGACGATAGGGACATTTAAGGGGCATCTTGACAAATATATGAATAGGATGGGAATAGAAGGATACGGACCCAGGAAGTGTAGAAGATTGTAGTTTAGTCGGGCAGTATGGTCGGCACGGGCTTGGAGGGCCGAAGGGCCTGTTCCTGTGCTGTACATTTCTTTGTTCTTTGTTCTTTGTTCTAACCAGGGACAACTGTAAATGATGATATCCGATCCAGGGGCCACTGTAAATAATGATATACTATCCAGGGACCACTGCAAATAATGATGTACTGAACAGGGAACCCTGTCAATAATGAAATACTACCCGGGGCCCACTGTAAATAATGCTATACTACCCAGGGGCCATTGTAAATAATGATATGCCACCCTGGAACCACTGTTTATAACGATATTCTACGCAGGGAACGCTGGAAGTATTGAGATACAACCCAGGGACCACTGTAGATAATGTTACACTACCCAGGGACCACTGTAAATAATGATATTCTACCCAGGGACCACTGTAAATAATGATATTTTACCATGGGCCCACTGTAAATAATGATATTTTGCCATGGGATCGCGGTAGATAAAGATATGCTGCACATGGACCACAGTAAATAATGATATACTATCCAGTGACAACTCTAAATAAAGATACACTACCGAGGGACCACTGTAATTAAAGATACACCATCCAGAGTCCACTGTAGATAATAAGATACAATCCAGGGATCACGGTAAATAATGATATACTACCCAGGGACCACTGTAAATAAAGATATACTACCGACGGACCAATGTAATTAAAGATACACCATCCAGAGTCCACTGTAAATAATGATATACTACCCAGGGACCACAGTATGTAATGAGACATTACCCAGGGACCAATGTAAATAATGATATATTACCCAGGGACCACTGTAAATAATGATATTCTACCCAGGGACCTATGTAAATAGTGATATATTACCCAGGGACCACTGTAAATAATGATATACTACCCAGGGACCACTGTAAATAATGATATTCTACCCAGGGACCACTGTAAATGATGATATTCTACCCAGGGACCAATGTAAATAATGTGATACTGCACAGGGACCACTGAAAATAATGATATTCTACCCAGGGAACACTGTAAATAATGATATACTACCCAATGACCACTGTAAATAATGATACACTGCCCAGGGACCACAGTAAATAATGATATACTACCAAGGGACCACTAGAAATAATGATGTTCTACTCGGGGACCACTGTAGATAATGATATACTACCCAGGGACCACTGTAAATAATGATATTCTACCCAGGGACCACTGTAAATGAGGATATTCTACCCAGGGACCACTGTAAATAATGATATTCTACCCAGGGACCTATGTAAATAGTGATATATTACCCAGGGACCACTGTAAATAATGATATACTACCCAGGGACCACTGTAAATAATGATATTCTACCCAGGGACCACTGTAAATGATGATATTCTACCCAGGGACCAATGTAAATAATGTGATACTGCACAGGGACCATTGAAAATAATGATATTCTACCCAGGGAACACTGTAAATAATGATATACTACCCAATGACCACTGTAAATAATGATACACTGCCCAGGGACCACAGTAAATAATGATATACTACCAAGGGACCACTAGGAATAATGATGTTCTACTCGGGGACCACTGTAGATAATGATATACTACTCGGGACCACTTTAAATAATTATATTCTACCCAGGGACCACTGTAAAGAATGATATCATCCGCAGGGACCACTATAAATAATGATATTCTACACAGGGACCACTGTAAATAATGATACTCTACCCAGGGAGCACAATCAATAATGATATACTGCCCAGGGACCACTGTAAATAATGATATTATACACAGGGACCACCGTAAATAATGAGATACTACACAGAGAACACTGTAAATCATGATATTCTACCCAGGGGCCACTGTCAATAATGGTATACTACCCAGGGACCACTGTACATATGATATACTACCCAGTGAATACTGTAAATAATTATATCCTGCCCAGGGACAACGGTAAATAATTAAAAACTACCCAGGGACGACTGTGATTAATGATATATTTCCCAGGGACCACTGCAAATAATGGCATACTACACCATGGACCACCGTAAATAATGATATATTACCCAGGGACCACTGTGAATCCTGATATACTGCGCAGGGACACTGTAAATAATGAAAGACTATCCAGGAGCCAATGTAAATACAGATGTATTACACAGGGCACACTATAATTGATGACATACTGTCCAGGGACAACTGTAAATCATGATATACCACACTGTGAACACTGTCAATAATGATATACCACACTGGGACCACTGTAAATAATGATATACTACCCAGGGAACACTTTAAATAATGATACGTTACCCAGGAACAACAGTAAATAAAGATATACTATCCAGGAAACACTGTAAATAATGATATCCTACCCAAGGACAACTGTAAATAATGATATACTGCTCAGGGACCACTGCAAATAATGATGTACTGCAGAGGGATCCCTGTAAATAATGAAACACTACCTGGGGGCAATGTAAATAATGGTATACAACACAGGGACCACTGTAAATAATGATATACTCCCCAGGGACCACTGTAAATTACGATATACTACGCAGGGACCACTGTAAAAAATGCTATACTACCCTGTGACCACTGTAAATAATGATATACTACCCAGGGACCAATGTAAATAATGATATACTGCTCAGGGACAACTGTAAATAATGTTATCCTACCCAGGGACAACTGTAAATAATGATATACTGCACAGGGACCATTGTAAATAATGATATTCTTCACAGGGACCACTGTAAATAATTAGATACTGCCAACGGACCACTGGAAATAATCATTTCTTCACAGGCACCACTGTAAATAATGATATATTACCCAGGGCCCACTGTAAATAATCATATTCTTCTCACGGCCCACTGTAAGTAATGATATACTACTCAGCGACCACTGTAAATAATTATGTTCTTCACAGGGACCACTGTAAATATTGATATTCTACCCAGGGACAACTGTAAATAATCATATTCTTCACAGGGACCACGTAAATTATGATATTCTACCCAGGGTCCACTGTAAATGATGATACCTACCCAAGGCCACAGTAAATAATGGTATACAACCCAGTGACCGCTATAAATAATGATATACTACACAGGGACCACAGTACGTAATGATAACCTACGCAGGGACCACTGTAAATAATGATTTACCACCCAGGTACCGCTGAATATAATGATATTCTACCCAAGGACCACTGCAAATTCTGATATACTATCCAGAGACCACTGCAAATAATGATATTCTAACCAGGGACCACTGTAAGTAATGATATTCTACCCAGGGAACACTGTATATAATGGTATTCTACCCAGGGTACACTGTGCATAATGATATACTGCACAGGGAACACTGTAAATAATGATATTCTAACCAGAGACCACTGTTTATAATGATATTCTACTCAGGGAACACTGTAAATAATGATATTCTAACCAGGGACCACTGTATATAATGATATTCTACCCAGGGAACACTGTAAATAATGATATTCTAACCAGGGACCACTGTAAATAAAGATTTTCTTCCCAGGGAACACTGTAAATAATGATATTCTACACAGGGAACACTGTAAATAATGATATTCTTCCCAGGGACCACTGTAAATAATGATAATCTCACCAGGGACCACGGTAAATAATGATATTCTACGCAGGGACCACTGTAAATTACGATATACTGCTCAGAGACCACTGTAAATAATGATATTTAACCCAGGGAACACTGTAAATAATGATATTCTAACCAGGGACCACTGTAAATAAAGATTTTCTTCCCAGGGAACACTGTAAATAATGATATTCTAACCAGGGACCACTGTAAATAAAGATTTTCTTCCCAGGGACCACTGTAAATAATGATATTCTTCCCAGGGACCACTGTAAATAATGATAATCTCACCAGGGACCACGGTAAATAATGATATTCTACGCAGGGACCACTGTAAATTACGATATACTACCCAGGGACCATTGCAAATAATTACATCCTACCCAGCGACCACTGAAAATAATCATTTTCTTCACAGGGACCACTGTAAGTAATGATATTCTTCACAGGGACCACTGTAAATAATGAGATACTGCCCACGGACCACTGGAAATAATGATATTCTACCCAGGGAACACTGTAAATAATGGGATACTACCCAGGGAACACTGTAAATAATGATATTCTACCCAGGGAACACTGTAAATAATGATATTCTAACCAGGGACCACTGTAAATAATGATATTCTTCCCAGGGACCACTGTAAATAATGATAATCTCACCAGGGACCACTGTAAATAATGATATTCTACGCAGGGATCACTGTAAATTACGATATACTACCCAGGGACCATTGCAAATAATTACATCCTACCTAGCGACCACTGAAAATAATCATATTCTTCACAGGGACCACTGGAAATAATGATATTCTTCACAGGCACCACTGTAAATAATGATATATTACCCAGGGCCCACTGTAAATAATCATATTCTTCTCAGGGCCCACTGTAAATAATGATATACTACTCAGCGACCACTGTAAATAATTATGTTCTTCACAGGGACCACTGTAAATATTGATATTCTACCCAGGGACAACTGTAAATAATCATATTCTTCACAGGGACCACTGTAAATAATGATATTCTACCCAGGGTCCACTGTAAATGATGATACCTACCCAAGGCCACAGTAAATAATGGTATACAACCCAGTGACAGGTATGAATAATGATATACTACACAGGGACCACAGTACATAATGATAAACTACGCAGGGACCACTGTAAATAATGATTTACCACCCAGGTACCGCTGAATATAATGATATTCTACCCAGGGGACACTGTAAATAATGATATTCTAACCAGGGACCACTGAAAATAATGATATACTATCCAGGGACCACTGTAAATAATGATATTCTACCCAAGGACCACTGCAAATACTGATATACTATCCAGAAACCACTGCAAATAATGATATACTGACCAGGGACCACTGCAAATAATGATATTCCAATCAGGGACCACTGTAAATAATGATATTCTACTCAGGGAACACTGTAAATAATGATATTCTAACCAGGGAACGCTGTAAATAATGATATTCTAACCAGGGAACACTGTAAATAATGATATTCTAACCAGGGACCGCTGTATATAATGATATTCTAACCAGGGAACACTGTAAATGATCATATTCTTCACAGGGACCACTGTAAATAATGATATTCTACCCAGGGTCCACTGTAAATGATGATACCTACCCAAGGCCACAGTAAACAATGGTATACAACCGAGTGACCGGGAAATAATGATATACTACACAGGGACCACAGTACATAATGATAAACTACGCAGGGACCACTGTAAATAATGATTTACCACCCAGGTACTGCTGAATAGAATGATATTCTACCCAGGGGACACTGTAAATAATGATATTCTAACCCGGGACCACTGAAAATAATGATATGCTATCCAGGGACCACTGTAAATAATGATATTCTACCCAAGGACCACTGCAAATAATGATATACTATCCAGGGACCACTGCAAATAATGATATACTGCCCAGGGACCACTGCAAATAATGATATTCTAACCAGGGACCACTGTAAATAATGATATTCTACTTAGGGAACACTGTAAATAATGATATTCTAACCGGGGAACACTGCAAATAATGATATTCTACCCAGGGAACACTGTAAATAACGATACACTACCCAGGGACCACTGTAAATAATGATATTCTACCCAGGGAACACTGTAAATAATGATATTCTAACCAGGGAACACTGTAAATAATGAAATTCTACCCAGGGAACACTGTAAATAATGATACACTACCCAGGGACCACTGTATATAATGATATTCTACCCAGGGATCACTGTACATAATGATATACGACCCAGGGACCACTGTAAATGATGATACCTACCCAAGGCCACAGTAAACAATGGTATACAACCAAGTGACCGGGAAGTAATGATATACTACACAGGGACCACAGTACAAAATGATAAACTACGCACGGACCACTGTAAATAATGATTTACAACCCAGGTACTGCTGAATATAATGATATTCTACCCAGGGGACACTGTAAATAATGATATTCTAACCCGGGACCACTGAAAATAATGATATGCTATCCAGGGACCACTGTAAATAATGATATTCTATCCAAGGACCACTGCAAATAATGATATACTATCCAGGGACCACTGCAAATAATGATATACTGCCCAGGGACCACTGCAAATAATGATATTCTAACCAGGGACCACTGTAAATAATGATATTCTACTTAGGGAACACTGTAAATAATGATATTCTAACCGGGGAACACTGCAAATAATGATATTCTACCCAGGGAACACTGTAAATAATGATACACTACCCAGGGACCACTGTAAATAATGACATTCTACCCAGGGAACACTGTAAATAATGATATTCTAACCAGGGACCACTGTAAATAATGATATTCTAACCAGGGAACACTGTAAATAATGAAATTCTACCCAGGGAACACTGTAAATAATGATACACTACCCAGGGACCACTGTATATAATGATATTCTACCCAGGGATCACTGTACATAATGATATACGACCCAGGGACCACTGTATATAATGATATTCTACCCAGGGACCACTGTATCTAATGATATACTACCCAGGGACCACTGTCGGTAATGGTAAACAAAGAGGGACCACTGTACATAATGATATACTACCCAGGGACCACTGTATATCATGATATATTACCCAGGGACCACTGTAAATAATGGTAAACTACCCAGGGCACACTGTAAATAAGATACACAACCCAGAGACCACTGTAAATAATGATACACTACCAAGGGACCACTGTATATAATGATATTCTACCCAGGGACCACTGTAAATAATGATATACTGCCCAGGGACCACTGCAAATAATGGTAAACTACCCAGGGACCACTGTATATAATGATACACTACCCAGGGAACACTGTAAATAACGATATTCTAAACAGGGAACACTGTAAATAATGATATTCTATCCAGGGAACACAGTGAATAATGATATTCTACCCAGGGACAACTGTAAATAATGTTATTCTAACCAGGGACCACTTATATAATGATACACTACCCAGGGAACACTGTAAATAACGATATTCTAACCAGGGAACACTGTAAATAATGATATTCTACCCAGGGAACACTGTAAATAATGATATTCTACCCAGGGACAACTGTAAATAATGTTATTCTGCCCAGGGACCGCTGTGCATAATGATATACTGCACAGGGACCACAGTAACTAATGAAATGCTATCCAGTGGCCAATGTAAATGATGCTACCCACCTAAGGCCTCTGTACATAATGGCATACAACCCAGGAACCGCTGAAGATAATGATATTCTACTCAGGGACAACGGTAGATAATGATACACTAACCGGGACTACTGTAAATAATGATATTCTCCCCAGTGACCACTGTAAGTAATGACAGACTGCCCAGGGACCACTGTAAATAATGAGATACTGCCCACGGACCACTGGAAATAATGATATTCTACCCAGGGAACACTGTAAATAATGGGATACTACCCAGGGAACACTGTAAATAATGATATTCTACCCAGGGATCACTGTACATAATGATATACGACCCAGGGACCACTGTATATAATGATATTCTACCCAGGGACCACTGTATCTAATGATACACTCCCAGGGACCACTGTATATAATGATATTCTACCCAGGGACCACTGTAAATAATGATAATCTCACCAGGGACCACTGTAAATATTGATATTCTACCCAGGGACAACTGTAAATAATCATATTCTTCACAGGGAACACTGTAAATAATGAAATTCTACCCAGGGAACACTGTAAATAATGATACACTACCCAGGGACCACTGTATATAATGATATTCTACCCAGGGATCACTGTACATAATGATATACGACCCAGGGACCACTGTATATAATGATATTCTACCCAGGGACCACTGTATCTAATGATACACTCCCAGGGACCACTGTATATAATGATATTTTACCCAGGGACCACTGTATCTAATGATATACTACCCAGGGACCACTGTCGGTAATGGTAAACAAAGAGGGACCACTGTACATAATGATATACTACCCAGGGACCACTGTATATCATGATATATTACCCAGGGACCACTGTAAATAATGGTAAACTACCCAGGGCACACTGTAAATAAGATACACAACCCAGAGACCACTGTAAATAATGATACACTACCAAGGGATCACTGTATATAATGATATTCTACCCAGGGACCACTGTAAATAATGATATACTGCCCAGGGACCACTGCAAATAATGGTAAACTACCAAGGGACCACTGTATATAATGATACACTACCCAGGGAACACTGTAAATAACGATATTCTAAACAGGGAACACTGTAAATAATGATATTCTATCCAGGGAACACAGTGAATAATGATATTCTACCCAGGGACAACTGTAAATAATGTTATTCTAACCAGGGACCACTTATATAATGATACACTACCCAGGGAACACTGTAAATAACGATATTCTAACCAGGGAACACTGTAAATAATGATATTCTACCCAGGGAACACTGTAAATAATGATATTCTACCCAGGGACAACTGTAAATAATGTTATTCTACCCAGGGACCGCTGTGCATAATGATATACTGCACAGGGACCACAGTAACTAATGAAATGCTATCCAGTGGCCAATGTAAATGATGCTACCCACCTAAGGCCTCTGTACATAATGGCATACAACCCAGGAACCGCTGAAGATAATGATATTCTACTCAGGGACAACGGTAGATAATGATACACTAACCGGGACCACTGTAAATAATGATATTCTCCCCAGTGACCACTGTAAGTAATGACAGACTGCCCAGGGACCACTGTAAATAATGAGATACTGCCCACGGACCACTGGAAATAATGATATTCTACCCAGGGAACACTGTAAATAATGGGATACTACCCAGGGAACACTGTAAATAATGATATTCTACCCAGGGAACACTGTAGATAATGATATTCTAACCAGGGACCACTGTAAATAATGATATTCTACCCAGGGAACACTGTAAATAATGATATTCTACCCAGGGAACACTGTAAATAATGATATTCTTCGATGGGACCACTGTAAATAATGATAATCTCACCAGGGACCACTGTAAATATTGATATTCTACCCAGGGACAACTGTAAATAATCATATTCTTCACAGGGACCACTGTAAATAATGGTATTCTACCCAGGGTCCACTGTAAATGATGATACATACCCAAGGCCACAGTAAATAATGGTATACAACCCAGTGACCGGTATGAATAATGATATACTACACAGGGACCACAGTACATAATGATAAACTACGCAGGGATCACTGTAAATAATGATTTACCACCCAGGTACCGCTGAATATAATGATATTCTACCCAGGGGACACTGTAAATAATGATATTCTAACCAGGGACCACTGAAAATAATGATATACTATCCAGGGACCACTGTAAATAATGATATTCTACCCAAGGACCACTGCAAATACTGATATACTATCCAGAGACCACTGCAAATAATGATATACTGCCCAGGACCACTGCAAATAATGATATTCCAACCAGGGACCACTGTAAATAATGATATTCTACTCAGGGAACACTGTAAATAATGATATTCTAACCAGATAACACTGTAAATAATGATATTCTAACCAGGGAACACTGTACATAATGATATACTATCCAGGGACCACTGAAAATAATGATATACTATCCAGGGACCACTGTAAATAATGATATTCTACCCAAGGACCACTGCAAATACTGATATACTATCCAGAGACCACTGCAAATAATGATATACTGCCCAGGGACCACTGCAAATAATGATATTCCAACCAGGGACCACTGTAAATAATGATATGCTACTCAGGGAACACTGTAAATAATGATATTCTAACCAGGGAACACTGTAAATAATGATATTCTAACCAGGGAACACTGTACATAATGATATTCTACCCAGGGAACACTGTAAATAATGATATTCTAACCAGGGAACGCTGTAAATAATGATATTCTACCCAGGGAACACTGTAAATAATGATATTCTAACCAGGGACCGCTGTATATAATGATATTCTAACCAGGGAACACTGTAAATAATCATATTCTTCACAGGGACCACTGTAAATAATGATATTCTACCCAGGGTCCACTGTAAATGATGATACCTACCCAAGGCCACAGTAAACAATGGTATACAACCGAGTGACCGGTATAAATAATTATATACTACACAGGGACCACAGTACATAATGATAAACTACGCAGGGACCACTGTAAATAATGATTTACCACCCAGGTACTGCTGAATATAATGATATTCTACCCAGGGGACACTGTAAATAATGATATTCTAACCAGGGACCACTGAAAATAATGATATACTATCCAGGGACCACTGTAAATAATGATATTCTACCCAAGGACCACTGCAAATAATGATATACTATCCAGGGACCACTGCAAATAATGATATACTGCCCAGGGACCACTGCAAATAATGATATTCTAACCAGGGTCCACTGTAAATAATGATATTCTACTTAGGGAACACTGTAAATAATGATATTCTAACCAGGGAACACTGCAAATAATGATATTCTACCAAGGGACCACTGTAAATAATGATATTCTACCCAGGGACCACTGTAAATAATGATATTCAACCCAGGGAACACTGTAAATAATGATATTCTACCCAGGGAACACTGTAAATAATGATATTATAACCAGGGACCACTGTAAATAATGATATTCTAACCAGGGAACACTGTAAATAATGATATTCTACCCAGGGAACACTGTAAATAATGATACACTACCCAGGGACCACTGTATATAATGATATTCTACCCAGGGATCACTGTACATAATGATATACGACCCAGGGACCACTGTATATAATGATATTCTACCCAGGGACCACTGTATCTAATGATACACTCCCAGGGACCACTGTATATAATGATATTCTACCCAGGGACCACTGTATCTAATGATATTCTACCCAGGGACCACTGTCGGTAATGGTAAACAAAGAGGGACCACTGTACATAAGATATACTACCCAGGGACCACTGTATATCATGATATATTACCCAGGGACCACTGTAAATAATGGTAAACTACCCAGGGCACACTGTAAATAAGATACACAACCCAGAGACCACTGTAAATAATGATATACTACCAAGGGACCACTGTATATAATGATATTCTACCCAGGGACCACTGTAAATAATGATATACTGCCCAGGGACCACTGTAAATAATGGTAAACTACCCAGGGACCACTGTATATAATGATACACTACCCAGGGAACACTGTAAATAACGATATTCTAACCAGGGAACACTGTAAATAATGATATTCTATCCAGGGAACACAGTGAATAATGATATTCTACCCAGGGACAACTGTAAATAATGTTATTCTAACCAGGGACCACTTATATAATGATACACTACCCAGGGAACACTGTAAATAACGATATTCTAACCAGGGAACACTGTAAATAATGATATTCTACCCAGGGAACACTGTAAATAATGATATTCTACCCAGGGACAACTGTAAATAATGTTATTCTACCCAGGGACCGCTGTGCATAATGATATACTGCACAGGGACCACAGTAACTAATGAAATACTCTCCAGTGGCCAATGTAAATGATGCTACCCACCTAAGGCCTCTGTACATAATGGCATACAACCCAGGAACCGCTGAAGATAATGATATTCTACTCAGGGACAACGGTAGATAATGATACACTAACCGGGACCACTGTAAATAATGATATTCTCCCCAGTGACCACTGTAAGTAATGACAGACTGCCCAGGGACTACTGTAAATAATTATATTCTGCACAGAGACCACTGTAAATAATGATATACAACCCAAGGACCACTGTAAATTATGATATTCTCCCCAGGGACCACTGTAAATGATGATATACGACCCAGGGACCTCTGTCAATAATGGTAAACTACCCAGGGACCACTGTAAATAATTATATACTACGCAGGGACCACTGTATATAATGATACACTACCCAGAGACCACTGTAAATAATGAATCACTACCAAGGGACCACAGTATATAATGATATACTACCCAGGGACGACTGTAAATCATGGTAAACTACCCAGGGACCACTGTACATAATGATATACTACCCAGGGACCACTGTATATAATGATGTACTAACCAGGGACCACTGTATATAATGATATTCTACCCAGGGACCAGTGTAAATAATGATATTCTACTTTGGGACCACTGTAAATAATGATATACTACCCAGGGACCACTGCATATAATGATATTCTACCCAGGGACCACTGCATATAATGATACACTACCCAGAGACCACTGTAAATAATGATACACTACCCAGGGACCACTGTATATAATGATATACGACCCAGGGACCACTGTTAATAATGGTAAACTACCCAGGGCACACTGTAAATACGATACACAAGCCAGAGACCACTGTAAATAATGATACACTACCAAGGGATCACTGTATATAATGATATTCTACCCAGGGACCACTGTATATAATGATATGCTGCCCAGGGCCCCATGTAAATAATGGTAAACTGCCCAGGGACCACGGTATATAATGATACACTACACAGGGACCACTGCATATAATGATATTCTACTCAGGGATCACTGTATAAAATGATACACTACCCAGGGACCACTGTATCTAATGATATACTACCCAGGGACCACTGTAAATAATGGTAAACTAGCAGGGACCACTGTACATAATGATATACTACCCAGGGACCAGGGTATATAAGGATATTCTACCCAGGGACCACTGTATATAATTATATTCTACCCAGGGACCACTGTATATAATGATACACTACCCAGAGACCACTGTAAATAACGATACACGACACACGGACCACTGTATATAATGATATACTACCCAGGGACCACTGTAAATAATGGTAAACTACCCAGGGCACACTGTAAATAAGATACACAACCCAGAGACCACTGTAAATAATGATACACTACCAAGGGACCACTGTATATAATGATATTCTACCCAGTGACCACTGTAAATAATGATATACTGCCCAGGGACCACTGTAAATAATGGTAAACTACCCAGGGACCACTGTATATAATGATACACTACCCAGGGACCACTGTATATAATGATATTTTACCCAGGGATCACTGTACATAATGATATTCTACCCAGGGACCACTGTATATAATGATATTCTACCCAGGGACCACTGTATATAATGATACACTACCCAGGGACCCCTGTAAATAATGTTATTCTGCGCAGGAACCACCGTAAATAATGATATTCTACATAGGGAACACTGGAAATAATGATATACTACCCAGGGACCACTGGAAATAATGATATCCTACCCAGGGACCACTGTGAATATTGATACATTGCCCAGCGACTACTGTAAATAATGCTGTACAATGCAGGGACCACTATAAATGATGACATACTACTCAGCGCACAATTGTAAATAATTATATTCTACTCTGCGACAACTGAAAAAAAATGATATGCTGCCCGGGGACCACTGCAAACAATGATATGCCACCCTGGGACCACTATAAATAATGATATACCGTCCAGAGACCACCGCAAATAATTATATATAACCAAGGGACAACTGTAAATAATGTTATACAACCCAGGGACAACTGTAAATAAGAATATAATACACAGGGACCACTGTAAATTATGATATTCCACACAGGGACCACTGTAAATAATGACATTTGAACCAGGGACCACTGTAAATAATGTTATACTACCCAGGGACCACTGTACATAATGATATACTACCCAGTGAATGCTGTAAATAATTATATCCTGCCCATGGACAACTGTAAATAATTGAAAACTACCCAGGGACGACTGTGATTAATGATATATTTCCCAGGGACCACTGCAAATAATGGTATACTACACCATGGACCACTGTAAATAATGATATATTGCCCAGAGACACTGTAAATAATGAAATACTATCCAGGAGCCACTGTAAATAAAGATGTATTACACAGGGCACACTATAACTGATGACATACTGTCCAGGGACAACTGTAAATCATGATATACCACACTGTGAACACTGTAAATAATGATATACCACACTGGGACCACTGTAAATTATGATATACTACCCAGGGAACACTTTAAATAATGATACGTTACCCAGGAACAACAGTAAATGAAGATATACTATCCAGGGCCCACTCTCAATAATGATATACTCCCGAAGGACCACTGTAAATTACGATATACTACGCAGGGACCACTGTAAAAAAATGCTATACTACCCTGTGACCACTATAAATAATGATACTACCCAGGGACCATTGTAAATAATGATATACTGCTCAGGGACAACTGTAAAGAATGATATCCTACCCAGGGACAACTGTAAATAATGATATACTGCCCAGGGACAACTGTAAATAATGATATACTGCTCAGGGCCCACTGCAAATAATGATGTACAGCAGAGGGATCCCTGTAAATAATGAAACACTACCTGGGGCCCAATGTAAATAATGGTATACAACCCAGTGACCACTGTAAATAATGATATACTCCCCAGGGACCACTGTAAATTACGATATACTACGCAGGGACCACTGTAAAAAATGCTATACTACACTGTGACCACTGTAAATAATGATATTCTACGCAGGGACCACTGTAAATTACGATATACTACCCAGGGGCCACTGCAAATAATTACATCCTACCCTGCGACCACTGAAAATAATCATATTCTTCACAGGGACCACAGTAAATAATGATATTCTTCACAGGGACCACAGTAAATAATGGGATACTGCCGACGGACCACTGGAAATAATCATATTCTTCACAGGCACCACTGTAAATAATGATATATTACCCAGGGCCCTCTGTAAATAATCATATTCTTCTCAGGGCCCACTGTTAATAATGATATACTACTCAGCTACCACTGTAAATAATTATGTTCTTCACAGGGACCACTGTAAATATTGATATTCTACCCAGGGACAACTGTAAATAATCATATTCTTCACAGGGACCACTGTAAATAATGATATTCTACCCAGGGTCCACTGTAAATGATGATACCTACCCAAGGCCACAGTAAATAATGGTATACAACCCAGTGACCGGTATAAAGAATGATATACTACACAGGGACCACAGTACATAATGATAAACTACGCAGGGACCACTGTAAATAATGATTTAACACCCAGGTACCGCTGAATATAATGATATTCTACACATGGGACACTATAAATAATGATATTCTAACCAGGGACCACTGAAAATAATGATATACTATCCAGGGACCACTGTAAATAATGATATTCTACCCAAGGACCACTGCAAATAATGATACACTATCCAGAGACCACTGCAAATAATGATATACTGCCCAGGGACCACTGCAAATAATGATATTCTTACCAGGGACCACTGTAAATAATGATATTCTACTCGGGGAACACTGTAAATAATGATATTCTAACCAGGGAACACTGCAAATAATGATATTCTACCCAGGGAACACTGTAAATAATGATATTCTAACCAGGGACCACTGTAAATAATGATATTCTACTCGGGGAACACTGTAAATAATGATATTCTAACCAGGGAACACTGCAAATAATGATATTCTTCCCAGGGAACACTGTAAACAATGATATTCTAACCAGGGAACGCTATAAATAATGATATTCTACCCAGGGACCACTGCATATAAAAATACACTACCCAGAGACCACTGTAAATAATGATACACTACCCAGGGACCACTGTATATAATGATATACGATCCAGGGACCACTGTAAATAATGGTAAACTACCCAGGGCACACTGTAAATAAGATACACAACCCAGAGACCACTGTAAATAATGATACACTACCAAGGGACCACTGTATATAATGATATTCTATCCAGGGACCACTGTATATAATGATATACTGCCCAGGGACACATGTAAATAATGGTAAATTACCCAGGGACCACGGTATATATTGATACACTGCCCAGGGACCACTGCATATAATGATATTCTACCCAGGGACCACTGTATAAAATGATACACTATCCAGAGACCACTGTAAATAATGATACACTACCCAGGGACCACTGTATCTAATGATATGCTACCCAGGGACCACTGTAAATAATGGTAAACTACCCAGGGACCACTGTACATAATGATATACTACTCAGCCCATTCACACACTCCAGGCCACTCCCGGCCTGCCCACACACACACTCCAGGCCACTCCCGGCCAGCCCACACACACACTCCAGACCACTCCCGGCCAGCCCACACACACACTCCAGGCCACTCCTGGCCAGCCCACACACACACTCCAGGCCAGGCCACTCCCGGCCAGACCACACACACACTCCAGGCCACTCCCGGCCAGCCCACACACACTCTCCAGACCACTCCCGGCCAGCCCACACACACACTCCAGACCACTCCCGGCCAGCCCACACACACACTCCAGGCCAATCCCGGCCAGCCCACACACACACTCCAGGCCACTCCCGGCCAGCCCACACACACACTCCAAGCCACTCCCGGTCAGCCCACACACACACTCCAGGCCACTCCCGGCCTCCCACACACACACTCCTGGCCAGGCCACTCCCGGCCAGCCCACACACACACTCCAGGCCACTCCCGGCCAGCCCACACACACACTCCAGGACACTCCCGGCCAGCCCACACACACACTCCCGGCCAGCCCACACACACACTCCAGACCACTCCCAGCCAGCCCACACGAACACTCCAGGCCACTCCCGGCCTGCCCACACACACACTCCAGGCCACTCCCGGCCAGCCCACACACACATTCCAGGCCAGGCCACTCCCGGCCAGCCCACACACACACTCCAGGCCACTCCCGGCCAGCCCACACACACACTCCAGGCCACTCCCGGCCAGCCCACACACACATTCCAGGCCAGGCCACTCCCGGCCAGCCCACACACACACTCCAGGCCACTCACGGCCAGCCCACACACACACTGCAGGCCAGACCACTCCCGGCCAGCCCACACACACACTCCAGGCCACTCCAGGCCAGCCCACACACACACTCCAGGCCACTCCCGGCCAGCCCACACACACACTCCAGGCCAGGCCACTCCAGGCCAGCCCACACACACACTCCAGGCCACTCCCGGCCAGCCCACACACACACTCCAGGCCAGGCCACTCCCGGCCAGCCCACACACACGCCAGGCCAGGCCACTCCCGGCCAGCCCACACACAAAACCCAGGCCCGGCCAGCCCACACACACACTCCAGGCCACTCCCGTCCAGCCCACACACACACTCCAGGCCACTCCCGGCCAGCCCACACACACACTCCAGGCCACTCCCGGCCAGCCCACACACACACTCCAGGCCACTCCCGGCCAGCCCACACACACACTCCAGGCCACTCCCGGCCAGCCCACACACACACTCCAGGCCAGGCCACTCCCGGCCAACCCACACACACACTCCAGGCCAGGCCACTCACGGCCAACCCACACACACACTCCAGGCCACCCCCGGGCAGCCCACACACACTCCAGGCCACTCCCGGCCAGCCCACACACACACTCCATGCCACTCCCGGCCGGCCCACACACACACTCCAGGCCAGGCCACCCCCGGGCAGCCCACACACACTCCAGGCCACTCCCGGCCAGCCCACACACACACTCCATGCCACTCCCGGCCGGCCCACACACACACTCCAGGCCAGGCCACTCGCGGGCAGCCCACACACACACTCCAGGCCACTCACGGCCAACCTACACATACAGTCCAGGCCACTCCCGGCCAGCCCACATACACACTCCCGGCCAGCCCACACACACACTCCAGGCCACTCCCGGCCAGCCCACACACACACTCCAGGCCACTCCCGGCCAGCCCACACACACACTCCAGGCCACTCCCGGCCAGCCCACACACACAATCCAGGCCACTCCCGGCCAGCCCACACACACACTCCAGGCCAGGCCACTCCCGGCCAGCCCACACACACACTCCAGGCCACTCTCCCCAGCCCACACACACACTCCAGTGGAACCCTTTCTGCTCACTCTCTCTAAACTCCTTCCTAATTTGGAGTCCTCTGTGAAACTGCTCTTTAGCTTAAACTGATCTACAGATTACAATTCCAGTTCACTAATCCCCATATTTAACTGAAATACTCCATTCCTGACAACACTCCATTAAATATCCTTTGTTTTGTCTCCAAGATCCTCACATCCTTTTGTATATTTAGCGGCAGAACAAGAAGCAATTCCTCAGCTATGGTCCTCTCTATAAACCTGGTTATAACTCTATAGGCTATTGGCAAAGTATTAGAAAGTGGGATTCAAATACTCAGGTGGTTGTTTTTGACCTGCCCAGTCCAGATGGACCGAATGGCCTTTCTGTGCTCTGGACCTCGATGACTCTATGATCCTAACATCCTTCTTTTCGGAGTCTCCGCCTGTATTGATCAAGTTAAATATCTTCTGAGGATTTTCCAATCTTATCACGATGACCTTCCAGTGCAAAGTGTGGACATGTCCCCGCTCCCTTCCTGTACACTTTTTAAACTTGTCCCGTTTAGTTTATATTTCCTGTCCTCTGCCCTCCTCCCTAATGCATCACCCACACGACAGTGATTTAAATTTACTTTCCCCGTGACCCTCCCTTTCACAGATCTGGGAACATGCTGCTGAAGATTGCTGCTACCCTGCTCACTGTGTCATTGCTGAGTGTCTGTCATTTGTGAATGTTGAAATTCTTTCCATTGAAGCCTATCGCAGTGATTTGTATCTTGAAGAGCAATTGTCCTCATGTGGACCCCGAGTGAACATCAGTGTCTCCTCCCCTCCTGTCTGAATAACTATCATTCACCGCTTCTCTCTGCTTTCTGTTTCTTAGCCAATATCACATTCTCACTGTCATAGACCCTTTAATCCACGGCTTTGGGACTCGAGAACATCTCTAATAAATGACATTTGATCACAATATGTCCCAGTACATAAATCCACATCAGTTCCCTCATTAATCCTCCAGTTATTTTGAAATATAACTGCAATAACAACATGCGATATGATTTCCCACGAATATCGCCGTTTTTCTGGTCACATAACACCATTTCCTCGCGAAGGAGCAATATTCCTGTTGCCCACTCTGACCCCTAGAAATGTCCTGGTGACTAACATTATACAGACTGCTCTGTCACTCCAGGGTTTAATCCCTCTCTCTCCTTTTATAAACAGGATGGGACAGTGAAAATGCCCCAGTCTCCTGGAACCACTCAGATATCAACGAGGATTGAGTATCAGGGTCAGTGTGTCCACTATTTCCACACTCCATCCCTCAGTCACTGTCACACAGCCGATCCAGACCCGGCTAATCTTCTATTTCATTGTGATAGAAAAAGTATTGGATTGAAAGGGGTTAACTGAGCCTGTTTGTTTAGTGACTGTGATTAATGTCAGTCTCTATGGATCTAACCGTGTCACTGGAGGGTTTGTCTCTGTATTAATAAGCGATTCCTTTCATTGAGTTATCCCAAACTGTCAGCGGGAGCGTCAATTCTAACACTGCCAGAGATCAGCGGCTCCAGAGAGACCGAGAGGAGGGAGAGAATCTGGGAACTACCCACAGGAACGTTACAGCAATGGATCAGAATCTGGGAACTAACCACAGGAACGTTACAGCAATGGATCAGAATCTGGGAACTACCCACAGGAACGTTACAGCAATGGATCAGAATCTGGGAACTATCCACAGGAACGTGACAGCAATGGATCAGAATCTGGGATCTAACCACAGGAACGTTACAGCAATGGATCAGAATCTGGGATCTAACCACAGGAACGTTACAGCAATGGATCAGAATCTGGGAACTATCCACAGGAACGTTACAGCAATGGATCAGAATCTGGGAACTACCCACAGGAACGTTACAGCAATGGATCAGAATCTGGGATCTAACCACAGGGACTTAACAGCAATGGACAGGAGTTTATCCCAGGGTCTTTATTGGATTGCTCGAGATCCTTTCCTTTCAGCATATTGGATCCAAGATGTACTCTATATAATTCAGGCGGGTTATTATCCTCTCCTGGCTGTTGTCGGTGTCCCTGGTAAGTCCCACTATCCAGTTATTTATTGTATAAACTACTTTAAGTGTATTATTGCTCTGGACATTTCCATCTTGGAAAGATTGAATGCATGTTCTTCAGTTCCAGTCACTAATCTCAGTGCCTATCCAGTATCCACACACCGCTCTCTGGCTGAAATCGGAGACTGGGGTCACAATCTCCGCGCTCCCTTTGACACAGAAATTATTTATATCCAGATGTTCTTTCTATTCCCAATCCTGCCCACTTGCCATCGCCTCATCGCAGAACAATCCATCATCTGTTTCTGTGTCAAATCCAGACTCGACTATTGCAATTAAATTCGAGTCACTCAATTGCTGTTATAAATCTTCATGAAGCACAGATCACCCCCAACTCTGCTGTCCATATCCTAACCCACACACAATGCCAGTTACGTACCGTCCCTCTGCTCACTGATCTACATTGGTTCCCAATCTGGCAGCATCTCAATATCAATGTGCTCATTCTGTGATTGAAATTCTCCACAGTCTCACACAATAACTTCTACCATTTCCAACGAAAGTGAAAACAGTTAATTTTTATTCAGTGTCCAGTTCTGCAATTGGGAAGTTACTGGAGGTGATGAGGATGTGTTTCTGGTGGCTGTGTTATTGGGAAGTTAGTGGAGGGGCTGTGGATGTGTTTCTGGAGGGTGCGTTATTGGGGAGTTAGTGGAAGGGCTGTGGATGTGTTTCTGGTGGTTGTGTTATTGGGGAATTAGTGGAGGGGATGTGGATGTGTTTCTGGAGGGTGCGTAATTGGGGAGTTAGTGGAGGGGCTGTGGATGTGTTTCTGGAGGGTGCGTTATTGGGGAGTTAGTGGAAGGTCTGTGGATGTGTTTCTGGAGGGTGCGTTATTGGGGAGTTAGTGGAGGGGCTGTGGATGTGTTTCTGGAGGGTGCGTTATTGGGGAGTTAGTGGAGGGGCTGTGGATGTGTTTCTGGAGTTTGTGTTATTGGGAAGTTAGTGAGGGGACGTGGATGTGTTTCTGGAGGTTGTGTTATTGGGATGTTAGTGGAGGTGATGTGGATGTGTATCTGAAGGTTGTATTATTGGGAAGTTAGTGGGGGTGATGAGGATGTGTATCTGGAGGTTGTGTTCTTGGGAAGGTAGTGGAGGTGAAGTGGATGTGTTTCTGGAGGTTGTGTTATTGGGAAGTTAGTAGAGGTGATGAGGATGTGTTTCTGGAGGTTGTGTTATTGGGAAGTTCGTGGAGGTGAAGTCAATGTGTTTATGAAGGTTTTGTTAATGGGAAGTTAGTGGAGGTGATGAGGATGCCTTCCTGAATGTTGTTTTATTGGGAGGTTAGTGGAGGTGATGTGGATGGGTATCTGAAGGTTGTATTATTGGGATGTTAGTGGAGCTGATGTGTTTCTGCAGGCTGTGTTATAGGGAAGATAGTGGAGGTGATGAGGATGTGTTTCTGGAGGTTGTGTTATTGTAAAGTTAGTGGAGGTGATGTGGATGTGTTTCTGGAGGTTGTGTTGTTGGAAAGTTATTGGAGGTGATGAGGATGTGTTTCTGAAGGTTGTGTTATTGGGAAGTTAGTGGAGGTGATGAGGATGTGTTTCAGGAGGTTGTGTTATTGGGAAGCTATTGGAGGTGATGAGGATGTGTTTCCGGAAGTTGTGTTATTGGGAAGCTATTGGAGGTGATGAGGATGTGTTTCTGGAGGTTGTTTTATGGGGAAGTTAGTGGAGGTGATGAGGATGTGTTTCTGTCGGTTGTTTAATTGGGAAGTTATTGGAGGTGAAGAGGACGTGTTTCAGGAGGTTGTTTTATTGGGAAGTTATTGGAGGTGATGAGGACGTGTTTCTGGAGGTTGAATTATTGGGAAGCTAGTGGAGGTGAAGTGGTTCGATTTATGGTGGTTCTGCAATTGAGGAGTTAGTGGAGGTGATGAGGATGTGTTTCTGGAGTTGGTGTTATTGGTAAGTTAGTGGTATTAATGAGGATGTGTTCCTGCAGGTTGTGTTATTGGGAAGTTAGTGGAGGAAATGTGGATCTGTTTCTGGAGTTGGTGTTATTGGGAAGTTAGTGGAGGAGATCAGGATGGGTTTCTGGGGTTTGGGTCATTAGGAAGATGGTGGATGTAATGAGAATGGATTTCTCGAGGTTTTGTTATTGTGGAGTTAATGGAGGTGATGTGGATGTGTTTCTGGAGGTTGTGTTATTGTGAAGTTAGTGGTCGTGATGAGGATGTGGTTCTGGTGGTTGTGCTATTGGGAAGTTAGTGGAGGTGATGAGGATGTGTTTCTGGAGGTTGTGTTATTGGGAGGTTAGTAGAGGTGATGAGCATGTGTTTCTGGAGGTTGTGTTATTGGGACGTTAGTGGAGGTGATGAGGATGTGTTTCTGGAGGTTGTGTTATTGGGAAGTTAGTTGGGTTGATGAGGATGTGTTTCTGGAGGTTGTGTTATTGGGAAGTTAGTGGAGGTGATGAGGATGTGTTTCTGGAGGTTGTGTTATTGGGAGGTTAGTGGAGGTGATGAGGACGTGTTTCTGGAGGTTGTGTTATTGGGAAGTTAGTGGAGGTGATGTGAATAAGTTTCTGGAGGTCGTGTTATTGGGAAGTTAGTGTAGGTGATGAGGATGTGTTTCTGGAGGTTGTGTTATTGGGAGGTTAGTGGAGGTGATGAGGATGTGTTTCTGGAGGTTGTGTTATTGGGAAGTTAGTGGAGGTGATGTGAATAAGTTTCTGGAGGTTGTGTTATTGGGAAGTTAGTGTAGGTGATGAGGATGTGTTTCTGGAGGTTGTGTTATTGGAAAGTTAGTGGAGGTGATGAGGTTGTGTTTCTGGGGTTGTGTTATTGGTATGTTAGTGGAGGTGATGTGGATGGGTTTGTATAGGTTGTGTTATTGGGAAGTTAGTGGAGGTGATGTGGATGTATTTCTGGAGGTTGTGTTATTGGGAGGTTAGTGGAGGTGATGAGGATGTGTTTCTGCAGGCTGTGTTATAGGGAAGTTAGTGGAGGTGACGAGGATGTGTTTCTGGAGGTTGTGTTCTTGAGGAGTTAGTGGAGGTGATGAGGATCTGTTTCTGGTGGTTGTGTTTTGGGAGGTTAATGGAGGTGATGAGGATGTGTATCTGAAGGGTGTGTGATTGGAAAGTTAGTGGAGGTGATGAGAATGTGGTTCTGGAGGTTGTGTTATTGCAAAGTTATTGGAGGTGGTGAGGATGTGTTTCTGGAGGTTGTGTTATTGGGAAGTTAGTGGAGGTGATGTGAACGTGTTTCTGAAGGTTGTGTTATTGGGGAGTTAGTGGAGGTGATGAGGATGTGTTTCTGGAGGTTGTGTTATTGGGAGGTTAGTGGAGGTGAGGAGGATGTGTTTCTGGAGGTTGTGTTATTGGGGAGTTAGTGGAGGTGATGAGGATGTGATTCTGGAGGTTGTGTTATTGGGAAGTTAGTGGAGGTGATGAGGGTGTGGTTCTGGTGGTTGTGTTATTGGGAAGTTAGTGGTGGAGATGTGGATGTGTTTCTGGAGGTTGTGTTATTGGGGTTAGTTGGGTTGATGAGGATATGTTTCTGGTGATTGTGTTATTGGGAAGTTAGTGGAGGTGATGTGGATGTGTTTCTGGAGGTTGTGTTATAGGGAAGTTAGTGGAGGTGATGAGGATGTGTTTCTGAATGTTGTTTTATTGGGAGGTTAGTGGAGGTGATGTGGATGGGTATCTGAAGGTTCTATTATTGGGAAGTTAGTGGAGCTGATGTGTTTCTGCAGGCTGTGTTATTGGGAAGTTAGTGTAGGTGATGAGGTTTTGTTTCTGGAGGTTGTGTTATTGGAAAGTTAGTGGAGGTGATGAGGTTGTGTTTCTGGGGTTGTGTTATTAGTATGTTAGTGGAGGTGATGTGGATGGGTTTGTGTAGGTTGTGTTATTGGGAAGGTAGTGGAGGTGATGTGGATGTATTTCTGGAGGTTGTGTTATTGGGAGGTTAGTGGAGGTGATGAGGATGTGTTTCTGCTGGCTGTGTTATAGGGAAGTTAGTGGAGGTGACGAGGATGTGTTTCTGGAGGTTGTGTTCTTGAGGAGTTAGTGGAGGTGATGAGGATCTGTTTCTGGTAGTTGTGTTATTGGGAAGTTAGTGGAGTTGATGAGGATGTGTATCTGGAGGTTGTGTTCTTGAGGAGTTAGTGGAGGTGATGAGGATCTGTTTCTGGTGGTTGTGTTTTGGGAGGTTAATGGAGGTGATGAGGATGTGTATCTGGAGGGTGTGTGATTGGAAAGTTAGTGGAGGTGATGAGAATGTGGTTCTGGAGGTTGTGTTATTGCAAAGTTATTGGAGGTGGTGAGGATGTGTTTCTGGAGGTAGTGTTATTGGGAAGTTAGTGGAGGTGATGTGAACGTGTTTCTGAAGGTAGTGTTATTGGGGAGTTAGTGGAGGTGATGTGAATGTGTTTCTGGAGGTAGTGTTATTGGGAAGTTAGTGGAGGTGATGAGGATGTGTTTCTGGAGGTTGTGTTATTGGGATATTGTGGAGGTGATGTGGATGGGTGTGTGTAGGTTGTGTTATTGGGGAGTTAGTGGAGGTGATGAGGATGTGATTCTGGAGGTTGTGTTATTGGGAAGTTAGTGGAGGTGATGAGGGTGTGGTTCTGGTGGTTGTGTTATTGGGAAGTTAGTGGTGGAGATGTGGATGTGTTTCTGGAGGTTGTGTTATTGGGGTTAGTTGGGTTGATGAGGATGTGTTTCTGGTGGTTGTGTTATTGGGAAGTTAGTGGAGGTGATGTGGATGTGTTTCTGGAGGTTGTGTTATAGGGAAGTTAGTGGAGGTGATGAGGATGTGTTTCTGAATGTTGTTTTATTGGGAGGTTAGTGGAGGTGATGTGGATGGGTATCTGAAGGTTCTATTATTGGGAAGTTAGTGGAGCTGATGTGTTTCTGCAGGCTGTGTTTTAGGGAAGTTAGTGGAGGTGATGAGGATGTGTTTCTGGAGGTTGTGTTCTTGGGACGTTAGTGTAGGTGATGAGGATGTGTTTCTGTAGGTTGTGTTATTGGGAAGTTAGTGGAGGTGATGAGGATGTGTTTCTGGAGGTTGTGTTATTGCGAAGTTAGTGGTGGTGATGTGGATGTGTTTCTGGAGGTTGTGTTCTTGGGAAGTTGGTGGAGGTGATGAGGATGTGTATCTGGAGGTTGTGTTATTGGGAAGTTAGTGGAGGTGATGAGGATGTGTTTCTGGAGGTTGTGTTCTTGGGAAGTTAGTGGAGGTGATGAGGATGTGTTTCTGGTGGTTGTATTATTGGGAGGTTAATGGAGGTGATGAGGATGTGTATCTGGAGGTTGTGTTCTTGAGGAGTTAGTGGAGGTGATGAGGACGTGTTTCTGGAGGTTGAGTTATTGGAAAGTTAGTGGAGGTGATGAGGATGTGTTTCTGGAGGTTGTGTTATTGTGAAGTTAGTGGTCGTGATGAGGATGTGGTTCTGGTGGTTGTGCTATTGGGAAGTTAGTGGAGGTGATGAGGATGTGTTTCTGAGGTTGTGTTATTGGGAGGTTAGTAGAGGTGATGAGCATGTGTTTCTGGAGGTTGTGTTATTGGGACGTTAGTGGAGGTGATGAGGATGTGTTTCTGGAGGTTGTGTTATTGGGAGGTTAGTGGAGGTGATGAGGACGTGTTTCTGGAGGTTGTGTTATTGGGAAGTTAGTGGAGGTGATGTGAATAAGTTTCTGGAGGTTGTGTTATTGGGAAGTTAGTGTAGGTGATGAGGATGTGTTTCTGGAGGTTGTGTTATTGGGAGGTTAGTGGAGGTGATGAGGATGTGTTTCTGGAGGTTGTGTTATTGGGAAGTTAGTGGAGGTGATGTGAATAAGTTTCTGGAGGTTGTGTTATTGGGAAGTTAGGGTAGGTGATGAGGATGTGTTTCTGGAGGTTGTGTTATTGGAAAGTTAGTGGAGGTGATGAGGTTGTGTTTCTGGAGGTTGTGTTATTGGTATGTTAGTGGAGGCGATGTGGATGGGTTTGTGTAGGTTGTGTTATTGGGAAGTTAGTGGAGGTGATGTGGATGTATTTCTGGAGGTTGTGTTATTGGGAGGTTAGTGGAGGTGATGAGGATGTGTTTCTGCAGGCTGTGTTATAGGGAAGTTAGTGGAGGTGACGAGGATGTGTTTCTGGAGGTTGTGTTCTTGAGGAGTTAGTGGAGGTGATGAGGATCTGTTTCTGGTGGTTGTGTTTTGGGAGGTTAATGGAGGTGATGAGGATGTGTATCTGGAGGGTGTGTGATTGGAAAGTTAGTGGAGGTGATGAGAATGTGGTTCTGGAGGTTGTGTTATTGCAAAGTTATTGGAGGTGGTGAGGATGTGTTTCTGGAGGTTGTGTTATTGGGAAGTTAGTGGAGGTGATGTGAACGTGTTTCTGAAGGTTGTGTTATTGGGGAGTTACTGGAGGTGATGTAAATGTGTTTCTGGAGGTAGTGTTATTGGGAAGTTAGTGGAGGTGATGAGGATGTGTTTCTGGAGGTTGTGTTATTGGGATATTGTGGAGGTGATGTGGATGGATGTGTGTAGGTTGTGTTATTGGGGAATTAGTGGAGGTGATGTGAAAGTGTTTCTGGAGGTTGTGTTATTGGGAGGTTAGTGGAGGTGAGGAGGATGTGTTTCTGGAGGTTGTGTTATTGGGAAGTTAGTGGAGGTAATGAGGATGTGTTTCTGGAGGTTGTGTTATTGGGAAGTTAGTGGAGGTGATGAGGATGTGTTTCTGCAGGTTGTGTTATTGGGAAGTTGGTGGAGGTGATGTGGATGTGTTTCTGGAGGTTGTGTTATTGGGAAGTTAGTGGAGGTGATGAGAATGTGTTTCTGGAGGTTGTGTTATTGGGAAGTTAGTGGAGGTGATGAGAATGTGTTTCTGGAGGTTTTGTTATTGGGAAGTTAGTGGAGGTGATGAGAATGTGTTTCTGGAGGTTGTGTTATTGGGACGTTATTGGAGGTGATGAGGACGTGTTTCTGGAGGTTGTGTTATTGGGAAGTTAGTTGGGTTGATGAGGATGTGTTTCTGGAGGTTGTGTTATTGGGAAGTTATTGGAGGTGATGAGGATGTGTTTCTGGAGGTTGTGTTATTGGGGAGTTAGTGGAGGTGATGAGGATGTGATTCTGGAGGTTGTGTTATTGGGAAGTTAGTGGAGGTGATGAGGGTGTGGTTCTGGTGGTTGTTTTATTGGGAAGTTAGTGGTGGAGATGTGGATGTGTTTCTGGAGGTTGTGTTATTGGGAAGTTAGTGGAGGTGATGAGGATGTGTTTCTGGAGGTTGTGTTATTGGGGTTAGTTGGGTTGATGAGGATGTGTTTCTGGTGGTTGTGTTATTGGGAAGTTAGTGGAGGTGATGTGGATGTGTTTCTGGAGGTTGTGTTATCGGGAAGTTAGTGGAGGTGATGAGGATGTGTTTCTGAATGTTGTTTTATTGGGAGGTTAGTGGAGGTGATGTGGATGGGTATCTGAAGGTTCTATTATTGGGAAGTTAGTGGAGCTGATGTGTTTCTGCAGGCTGTGTTATAGGGAAGTTAGTGGAGGTGATGAGGATGTGTTTCTGGAGGTTGTGTTATTGGGACGTTAGTGTAGGTGATGAGGATGTGTTTCTGTAGGTTGTGTTATTGGGAAGTTAGTGGAGGTGATGAGGATGTGTTTCTGGAGGTTGTGTTATTGCGAAGTTAGTGGTGGTGATGTGGATGTGTTTCTGGAGGTTGTGTTATTGGGAAGTTAGTGGAGGTGATGAGGATGTGTATCTGGAGGTTGTGTTATTGGGAAGTTAGTGGAGGTGATGAGGATGTGTTTCTGGAGGTTGTGTTCTTGGGCAGTTAGTGGAGGTGATGAGGATGTGTTTCTGGTGGTTGTGTTATTGGAAAGTTAGTGGAGGTGATGAGGATGTGTTTCTGGAGGTTGTGTTATTGTGAAGTTAGTGGTCGTGATGAGGATGTGGTTCTGGTTGTTGTGCTATTGGGAAGTTAGTGGAGGTGATGAGGATGTGTTTCTGGAGGTTGTGTTATTGGGAGGTTAGTAGAGGTGATGAGCATGTGTTTCTGGAGGTTGTGTTATTGGGACGTTAGTGGAGGTGATGAGGATGTGTTTCTGGAGGTTGTGTTATTGGGAAGTTAGTGGAGGTGATGTGGATGTATTTCTGGAGGTTGTGTTATTGGGAGGTTAGTGGAGGTGATGAGGATGTGTTTCTGGAGGTTGTGTTATTGGGAAGTTAGTGGAGGTGATGTGGATAAGTTTCTGGAGGTTGTGTTATTGGGAAGTTAGTGTAGGTGATGAGGATGTGTTTCTGGAGGTTGTGTTATTGGAAAGTCAGTGGAGGTGATGAGGTTGTGTTTCTGGAGGTTGTGTTATTGGTATGTTAGTGGAGGTGATGTGGATGGGTTTGTGAAGGTTGTGTTATTGGGAAGTTAGTGGAGGTGATGTGGATGTATTTCTGGAGGTTGTGTTATTGGGAGGTTAGTGGAGGTGATGAGGATGTGTTTCTGCAGGCTGTGTTATAGGGAAGTTAATGGAGGTGACGAGGATGTGTTTCTGGAGGTTGTGTTCTTGAGGAGTTAGTGGAGGTGATGAGGATCTGTTTCTGGTAGTTGTGTTATTGGGAAGTTAGTGGAGTTGATGAGGATGTGTATCTGGAGGTTGTGTTCTTGAGGAGTTAGTGGAGGTGATGCGGATCTGTTTCTGGTGGTTGTGTTTTTGGGAGGTTAATGGAGGTGATGAGGACGTGTATCTGGAGGGTGTGTGATTGGAAAGTTAGTGGAGGTGATGAGAATGTGGTTCTGGAGGTTGTGTTATTGCAAAGTTATTGGAGGTGGTGAGGATGTGTTTCTGGAGGTTGTGTTATTGGGAAGTTAGTGGAGGTGATGTGAACGTGTTTCTGAAGGTTGTGTTATTGGGGAGTTAGTGGAGGTGATGTGAATGTGTTTCTGGAGGTAGTGTTATTGGGAAGTTAGTGGAGGTGATGAGGATGTGTTTCTGGAGGTTGTGTTATTGGGATATTGTGGAGGTGATGTGGATGGGTGTGTGTAGGTTGTGTTATTGGGGAGTTAGTGGAGGTGATGTGAACGTGTTTCTGGAGGTTGTGTTATTGGGAGGTTAGTGGAGGTGAGGAGGATGTGTTTCTGGAGGTTGTGTTATTGGGAAGTTAGTGGAGGTAATGAGGATGTGTTTCTGGAGGTTGGGTTATTGGGACGTTAGTGGAGGTGATGAGGATGTGTTTCTGCAGGTTGTGTTATTGGGAAGTTAGTGGAGGTGATGAGAATGTGTTTCTGGAGGTTTTGTTATTGGGAAGTTAGTGGAGGTGATGAGGATGTGTTTCTGCAGGTTGTGTTATTGGGAAGTTAGTGGAGGTGATGAGAATGTGTTTCTGCAGGTTGTGTTATTGCGAAGTTAGTGGAGGTGATGAGAATGTGGTTCTGGTGGTTGTGTTATTGGGAAGTTGGTGGAGGTGATGTGGATGTGTTTCTGGAGGTTGTGTTATTGGGAAGTTAGTGGAGGTGATGAGAATGTGTTTCTGGAGGTTGTGTTATTGGGAAGTTAGTGGATGTGATGAGGATGTGTTTCTGGAGGTTGTGTTATTGGGAAGTTAGTGGAGGTGATGAGAATGTGTTTCTGGAGGTTTTGTTATTGGGATGTTAGTGGAGGTGATGAGAATGTGTTTCTGGAGGTTGTGTTATTGGGGTTAGTTGGGTTGATGAGGATGTGTTTCTGGTCGTTGTGTTATTGGGAAGTTAGTGGAGGTGATGTGGATGTGTTTCTCGAGGTTGTTTTATAGGGAAGTTAGTGGAGGTGATGAAGATGTGTTTCTGAATGTTGTTTTATTGGGAGGTTAGTGGAGGTGATGTGGATGATTATCTGAAGGTTCTATTATTGGGAAGTTAGTGGAGCTGATGTGTTTCTGCAGGCTGTGTTATAGGGAAGTTAGTGGAGGTGATGAGGATGTGTTTCTGGAGGTTGTGTTATTGGGAAGTTAGTGGAGGTGATGTGGATGTGTTTCTGGAGGTTGTGTTATAGGGAAGTTAGTGGAGGTGATGAGGATGTGTTTCTGGAGGTTGTGTTATTGGGACGTTAGTGTAGGTGATGAGGATGTGTTTCTGTAGGTTGTGTTATTGGGAAGTTAGTGGAGGTGATGAGGATGTGATTCTGGAGGTTGTGTTATTGGGAAGTTAGTGGTGGTGATGTGGATGTGGTTATGGAGGTTGTGTTATTGGGAAGTTAGTGGAGGTGATGAGGATGTGTATCTGGAGGTTGCGTTATTGGGAAGTTAGTGGAGGTGATGAGGATGTGGTTCTGGAGGTTGTGTTCTTGGGAAGTTAGTGGAGGTGATGAGGATGTGTTTATGGTGGTTGTGTTATTGGGAAGTTAATGGAGGTGATGAGGATGTGTATCTGGAGGTTGTGTTCTTGAGGAGTTAGTGGAGGTAATGAGGACGTGTTTCTGGAGGTTGTGTTATTGGAAAGTTAGTGGAGGTGTGAGGTTGTGTTTCTGGAGGTTGTGTTATTGGGAAGTTAGTGGAGGTGATGAGGATGTGTTTCTGGAGGTTGTGTTATTGGGGAGTTAGTGGAGGTGATGAGGATGTGATTCTGGAGGTTGTGTTATTGGGAAGTTAGTGGGTGATGAGGGTGTGGTTCTGGTGGTTGTGTTATTGGGAAGTTAGTGGAGGAGATGTGGATGTGTTTCTGGAGGTTGTGTTATTGGGGTTAGTTGGGTTGATGAGGATGTGTTTCTGGAGGTTGAGTTATTGGGAAGTTAGTGGAGTTGATGAGGATGTGTTTCTGGAGGTTGTGTTATTGGGAAGTTATTGGAGGTGATGAGGACGTGTTTCTGTAGGTTGTGTTATTGGGAAGTTAGTGGAGGTGGTGAGGATGTGTTTCTGGAGGTTGTGTTATTGCGAAGTTAGTGGTGGGGATGTGGATGGGTTTCTGGAGGTTGTGTTATTGGGAAGTTAGTGGAGGTGATGAGGATGGGTTTCTGGAGGTTGTGTTATTGGGAAGTTAGTGGAGGTGATGAGGATGTGTTTCTGGAGGTTGTGTTATTGCGAAGTTAGTGGTGGTGATGTGGATGGGTTTCTGGAGGTTGTGTTATTGGGAAGTTAGTGGAGGTGATGAGGATGGGTTTCTGGAGGTTGTGTTATTGGGAAGTTAGTGGAGGTGATGAGGATGTGTTTCTGGAGGTTGTGTTATTGGGAAGTTAGTGGAGGTGATGTGGATGTGTTTCTGGAGGTTGTGTTATTGGGGAGTTAGTGGAGGTGATGAGGATATGTTTCTGGAGGTTGTGTTCTTGGGAAGTTAGTGGAGGTGATGAGGATGTGTTTCTGGTGGTTGTGTTATTGGGAGGTTAATGGAGGTGATGAGGATGTGTATCTGGAGGTTGTGTTCTTGAGGAGTTAGTGGAGGTGATGAGGACGTGTTTCTGGAGGTTGTGTTATTGGAAAGATAGTGGAGGTGATGAGGATGTGTTTCTGGAGGTTGTGTTATTGAGAAGTTAGTGGTTGTGATGAGGATGTGGTTCTGGTGGTTGTGCTATTGGGAAGTTAGTGGAGGTGATGAGGATGTGTTTCTGGAGGTTGTGTTATTGGGAGGTTAGTAGAGGTGATGAGCATGTGTTTCTGGAGGTTGTGTTATTGGGACGTTAGTGGAGGTGATGAGGATGTGTTTCTGGAGGTTGTGTTATTGGGAAGTTAGTGGAGGTGATGAGGATGTGTTTCTGGAGGTTGTGTTATTGGGAAGTTAGTGGAGGTGATGAGGATGTGTTTCTGGAGGTTGTGTTATTGGGAGGTTAGTGGAGGTGATGAGGATGTGTTTCTGGAGGTTGTGTTATTGGGAAGTTAGTGGAGGTGATGTGAATAAGTTTCTGGAGGTTGTGTTATTGGGAAGTTAGTGTAGGTGATGAGGATGTGTTTCTGGAGGTTGTGTTATTGGAAAGTTAGTGGAGATGATGAGGTTGTGTTTCTGGAGGTTGTGTTATTGGTATGTTAGTGGAGGTGATGTGGATGGGTTTGTGAAGGTTGTGTTATTGGGAAGTTAGTGGAAGTGATGTGGATGTATTTCTGGAGGTTGTGTTATTGGGAGGTTAGTGGAGGTGATGAGGATGTGTTTCTGCAGGCTGTGTTATAGGGAAGTTAGTGGAGGTGACGAGGATGTGTTTCTGGAGGTTGTGTTCTTGAGGAGTTAGTGGAGGTGATGAGGATCTGTTTCTGGTAGTTGTGTTATTGGGAAGTTAGTGGAGTTGATGAGGATGTGTATCTGGAGGTTGTGTTCTTGAGGAGTTAGTGGAGGTGATGAGGATCTGTTTCTGGTGGTTGTGTTTTTGGGAGGTTAATGGAGGTGATGAGGATGTGTATCTGGAGGGTGTGTGATTGGAAAGTTAGTGGAGGTGATGAGAATGTGGTTCTGGAGGTTGTGTTATTGCAAAGTTATTGGAGGTGGTGAGGATGTGTTTCTGGAGGTTGCGTTATTGGGAAGTTAGTGGAGGTGATGTGAACGTGTTTCTGAAGGTTGTGTTATTGGGGAGATAGTGGAGGTGATGTGAATGTGTTTCTGGAGGTAGTGTTATTGGGAAGTTAGTGGAGGTGATGAGGATGTGTTTCTGGAGGTTGTGTTATTGGGATATTGTGGAGGTGATGTGGATGGGTGTGTGTAGGTTGTGTTATTGGGGAGTTATTGAAGGTGATGTGAACGTGTTTCTGGAGGTTGTGTTATTGGGAGGTTAGTGGAGGTGAGGAGGATGTGTTTCTGGAGGTTGTGTTATTGGGAAGTTAGTGGAGGTAATGAGGATGTGTTTCTGGATGTTGTGTTATTGGGAAGTTAGTGGAGGTGATGAGGATGTGTTTCTGCAGGTTGTGTTATTGGGAAGTTGGTGGAGGTGATGTGGATGTGTTTCTGGAGGTTGTGTTATTGGGAAGTTAGTGGAGGTGATGAAAATGTGTTTCTGGAGGTAGTGTTATTGGGAAGTTACTGGATGTGATGAGGATGTGTTTCTGGAGGTTGTGTTATTGGGAAGTTAGTGGAGGTGATGAGAATGTGTTTCTGGAGGTTGTGCTATTGGGAAGTTATTGGAGGTGATGAGGACGTGTTTCTGGAGGTAGTGTTATTGGGAAGTTAGTTGGGTTGATGAGGATGTGTTTCTGGAGGTTGTGTTATTGGGAAGTTATTGGAGGTGATGAGGATGTGTTTCTGGAGGTTGTGTTATTGGAAAGTTAGTGGAGGTGATGAAGTTGTGTTTCTGGAGGTTGTGTTATTGGGAAGTTAGTGGAGGTGATGAGGATGTGTTTCTGGAGGTTGTGTTATTGGGGAGTTAGTGGAGGTGATGAGGATGTGATTCTGGAGGTTGTGTTATTGGGAAGTTAGTGGAGGTGATGAGGGTGTGGTTCTGGTGGTTGTGTTATTGGGAAGTTAGTGGTGGAGATGTGGATGTGTTTCTGGAGGTTGTGTTATTGGGGTTAGTTGGGTTGATGAGGATGTGTTTCTGGTGGTTGTGTTATTGGGAAGTTAGTGGAGGTGATGTGGATGTGTTTCTGGAGGTTGTGTTATAGGGAAGTTAGTGGAGGTGATGAGGATGTTTTTCTGAATGTTGATTTATTGGGAGGTTAGTGGAGGTGATGTGGATGGGTATCTGAAGGTTCTATTATTGGGAAGTTAGTGGAGCTGATGTGTTTCTGCAGGCTGTGTTATAGGGAAGTTAGTGGAGGTGATGAGGATGTGTTTCTGGAGGTTGTGTTATTGGGAAGTTAGTGGAGGTGATGTGGATGTGTTTCTGGAGGTTGTGTTATAGGGAAGTTAGTGGAGGTGATGAGAATGTGTTTCTGGAGGTTGTGTTATTGGGACGTTAGTGCAGGTGATGAGGATGTGTTTCTGTAGGTTGTGTTATTGGGAAGTTAGTGGAGGTGATGAGGATGTGTTTCTGGAGGTTGTGTTATTGGGAAGTTAGTGGTGGTGATGTGGATGTGTTTATGGAGGTTGTGTTATTGGGAAGTTAGTGGAGGTGATGAGGATGTGTATCTGGAGGTTGTGTTATTGGGAAGTTAGTGGAGGTGATGAGGATGTGTTTCTGGAGGTTGTGTTATTGGGAGGTTAGTGGAGGTGTGGAGGATGTGTTTCTGGAGGTTGTGTTATTGGGAAGTTAGTGGAGGTGATGAGGCCGTGTTTCTGGAGGTTGTGTTATTGGGAAGTTAGTGGAGGTGATGAGAATGTGTTTCTGGAGGTAGTGTTATTGGGAAGTTAGTGGATGTGATGAGGATGTGTTTCTGGAGGTTGTGTTATTGGGAAGTTAGTGGAGTTGATGAGAATGGGTTTCTGGAGGTTTTGTTATTGGGAAGTTAGTGGAGGTGATGAGAATGTGTTTCTGGAGGTTGTGCTATTGGGAAGTTATTGGAGGTGATGAGGACGTGTTTCTGGAGGTAGTGTTATTGGGAAGTTAGTGGAGGTGATGAGGATGTGTTTCTGGAGGTTGTGTTATTGGGAAGTTATTGGAGGTGATGAGGATGTGTTTCTGGAGGTTGTGTTATTGGAAAGTTAGTGGAGGTGATGAAGTTGTATTTCTGGAGGTTGTGTTATTGGGAAGTTAGTGGAGGTGATGAGGATGTGTTTCTGGAGGTTGTGTTATTGGGAAGTTAGTGGTGGTGATGTGGATGTGTTTATGGAGGTTGTGTTATTGGCAAGTTAGTGGAGGTGATGAGGATGTGTATCTGGAGGTTGTGTTATTGGGAAGTTAGTGGAGGTGATGAGGATGTGTTTCTGGAGGTTGTGTTATTGGGAGGTTAGTGGAGGTGTGGAGGATGTGTTTCTGGAGGTTGTGTTATTGGGAAGTTAGTGGAGGTGATGAGGCCGTGATTCTGGAGGTTGTGTTATTGGGAAGTTAGTGGAGGTGATGAGAATGTGTTTCTGGAGGTAGTGTTATTGGGAAGTTAGTGGATGTGATGAGGATGTGTTTCTGGAGGTTGTGTTATTGGGAAGTTAGTGGAGTTGATGAGAATGGGTTTCTGGAGGTTTTGTTATTGGGAAGTTAGTGGAGGTGATGAGAATGTGTTTCTGGAGGTTGTGCTATTGGGAAGTTATTGGAGGTGATGAGGACGTGTTTCTGGAGGTAGTGTTATTGGGAAGTTAGTGGAGGTGATGAGGATGTGTTTCTGGAGGTTGTGTTATTGGGAAGTTATTGGAGGTGATGAGGATGTGTTTCTGGAGGTTGTGTTATTGGAAAGTTAGTGGAGGTGATGAAGTTGTGTTTCTGGAGGTTGTGTTATTGGGAAGTTAGTGGAGGTGATGAGGATGTGTTTCTGGAGGTTGTGTTATTGGGGAGTTAGTGGAGGTGATGAGGATGTGATTCTGGAGGTTGTGTTATTGGGAAGTTAGTGGAGGTGATGAGGGTGTGGTTCTGGTGGTTGTGTTATTGGGAAGTTAGTGGTGGAGATGTGGATGTGTTTCTGGAGGTTGTGTTATTGGGGTTAGTTGGGTTGATGAGGATGTGTTTCTGGTGGTTGTGTTATTGGGAAGTTAGTGGAGGTGATGTGGATGTGTTTCTGGAGGTTGTGTTACAGGGAAGTTAGTTGAGGTGATGAGGATGTGTTTCTGAATGTTGATTTATTGGGAGGTTAGTGGAGGTGATGTGGATGGGTATCTGAAGGTTCTATTATTGGGAAGTTAGTGGAGCTGATGTGTTTCTGCAGGCTGTGTTATAGGGAAGTTAGTGGAAGTGATGAGGATGTGTTTCTGGAAGTTGTGTTATTGGGAAGTTAGTGGAGGTGATGTGGATGTGTTTCTGGAGGTTGTGTTATAGGGAAGTTAGTGGAGGTGATGAGGATGTGTTTCTGGAGGTTGTGTTATTGGGACGTTAGTGTAGGTGATGAGGATGTGTTTCTGTAGGTTGTGTTATTGGGAAGTTAGTGGAGGTGAGGAGGATGTGTTTCTGGAGGTTGTGTTATTGGGAAGTTAGTGGTGGTGATGTGGATGTGTTTATGGAGGTTGTGTTATTGGGAAGTTAGTGGAGGTGATGAGGATGTGTATCTGGAGGTTGTGTTATTGGGAAGTTAGTGGAGGTGATGAGGATGTGTTTCTGGAGGTTGTGTTCTTGGGAAGTTAGTGGAGGTGATGAGGATGTGTTTCTGGTGGTTGTGTTATTGGGAGGTTAATGGAGGTGATGAGGATGTGTATCTGGAGGTTGTGTTCTTGAGGAGTTAGTGGAGGTGATGAGGACGTGTTTCTGGAGGTTGTGTTATTGGAAAGTTAGTGGAGGTGATGAGTTTGTGTTTCTGGAGGTTGTGTTATTGGGAAGTTAGTGGAGGTGATGAGGATGTGTTTCTGGAGGTAGTGTTATTGGGGAGTTAGTGGAGGTGATGAGGATGTGTTTCTGAATGTTGATTTATTGGGAGGTTAGTGGAGGTGATGTGGATGGGTATCTGAAGGTTCTATTATTGGGAAGTTAGTGGAGCTGATGTGTTTCTGCAGGCTGTGTTATAGGGAAGTTAGTGGAAGTGATGAGGATGTGTTTCTGGAAGTTGTGTTATTGGGAAGTTAGTGGAGGTGATGTGGATGTGTTTCTGGAGGTTGTGTTATAGGGAAGTTAGTGGAGGTGATGAGGATGTGTTTCTGGAGGTTGTGTTCTTGGGAAGTTAGTGGAGGTGATGAGGATGTGTTTCTGGTGGTTGTGTTATTGGGAGGTTAATGGAGGTGATGAGGATGTGTATCTGGAGGTTGTGTTCTTGAGGAGTTAGTGGAGGTGATGAGGACGTGTTTCTGGAGGTTGTGTTATTGGAAAGTTAGTGGAGGTGATGAGGTTGTGTTTCTGGAGGTTGTGTTATTGGGAAGTTAGTGGAGGTGATGAGGATGTGTTTCTGGAGGTAGTGTTATTGGGGAGTTAGTGGAGGTGATGAGGATGTGATTCTGGAGGTTGTGTTATTGGGAAGTTAGTGGAGGTGATGAGGGTGTGGTTCTGGTGGTTGTGTTATTGGGAAGTTAGTGGAGGAGATGTGGATGTGTTTCTGGAGGTTGTGTTATTGGGGTTAGTTGGGTTGATGAGGATGTGTTTCTGGAGGTTGTGTTATTGGGAAGTTAGTGGAGTTGATGAGGATGTGTTTCTGGAGGTTGTGTTATTGGGAAGTTATTGGAGGTGATGTGGATGTGTTTCTGGAGGTTGTGTTATTGGGAAGGTCTCTGAAACAGCTTTTTAATTGGCAGCTCCCGAGGCCACACTGCCTGAACCCTCCTCCCAGGGATTCTTGAGCAGTAAATGGTTAACTATATACAGCACAGAGGTCTCTGAAACAGCTTTTGAATTGGGGTCATCCCGTGGCCACACTGTCTGTCCCCTGCTCCCAGGGATTATTGAGCATTAAATGGTTAACTAAATTCAGCACAGAGGTCACTGAAACAGCTTTATAATTGGGGGCTCCCGGAGCCACACTGCCTTTCCCCTGCTCCCAGGGGTATTGAGCAGTAAATGGTGAACCTTGTACAGGCACAGAGGTCTCTGAAACAGCTTTTTAATTGAGGGCTCCCGAGGCCACACTGCCTGTCCCCTGCTCCCAGGGATTATTGAGCAGTAAATGGTTAACCTTGTACAGGCACAGAGGTCTCTGAAACAGCTTTTTAATTGGGAGCTCCCAAGGCCACACTGCCTGTCCCGTGCTCCCAGGGATTATTGAGCAGTAAATGGTTAACTATATCCAGCACAGAGGTCTCTGAAACAGCTTTTTAATTCGGGGCTCCCGGAGCCACACTGCCTGTCCCCAGGGTTATTGAGACGTAAATGGTTAACTATATCCAGCACAGAGGTCTCTGAAACAGCTTTTTAATTGGGGGCTCCTGGACCACACTGCCTGTCCCCTGCTCCCTGGGATTATTGAGTAGGAAATGCTTAACTATATACAGCACAGAGTTCTCTGAAACAGCTTTTTAATTGGGGGCTCCCGAGGCCACACTGCCTGTCCCCTGCTCCAAGGGATAATTGAGAGGAAGTAAATGGTTAACTTTCCAGAGCACAGACGCCTCTGAAACAGCTTTTTAAGTGGGGGCTCCCGAGGCCACACTGCCTGTCCCCTGCTCCCAGGGATTATTGAGCAGTAAATGGTTAACTATATTTTGGTGGTGTGTATTAGGGGTCATGTGGGACTGTGAAGCCGTGATGCTATTGGCTGACAGATCACGGGTCCTGGTTGGCTGCTGACTCCTGGCTCTGCACTGAAGGCGGAGTATAAGAACCCGAGCTTCTTCCAACCGCTTCATTCTGTTGCTGAACTGCTGGGGACAAGTCTCACTTAATAAAGCCTGAATCGACTTCATCACTTATCGTCTCTCTCGTAAGTCTTTGTGCGCTACATATAAACAGCACAGAGGTCTCTGAAACAGCTTTTTAATTGGGGGCTCCCGGAGCAACACTGCCTGACCCCTGCTCCCAGGGATTATTGAGCAGTTAATGGTTAACTATACACAGGAACAGAGGTCTCTGAAACAGCTTTTTAAGTGGGGGCTCCCGAGGCAACACTGCCTGTCCCCTGCTCCCAGGGATTATTGAGAAGTAAATGGTTCATTATATACAGCACAGAGGTCTCTGAAACAGCTTTTTCATTTGGGGCTCCTGAGGCCACACTCCCTGTCCCCTGCTCCCAGGGATTATTGAGCAGTAAATGGTTAACTATACACAGGCACAGAGGTCACTGAAACAGCTTTTTTATTGGGGGCTCCCGAGGCCACATTGCCTGTCCCCAGCTCACAGGGATTATTGAGCAGTAAATGGTTCACTATATACAGCACAGAGGTCACTGAAACAGCTTTTTAATTGGGGGCTCCCGAGGCCACACTGCCTGACACCTGCTCCCAGGGATTATTGAGCAGTAAATGGTTCACTATATACAGCAAACAGGTCTCTGAAACAGCTTTTTAATTAGTGGCTCCCGAGGCCACACTGCCTGTCCCCTGCTCCCAGGGTTTATTGAGCCGTAAATGGGAAACTATATACAGCACAGAGATCTCTGAAACAGCTTTTTTAATTGTGGGCTCCCGTGGCCACACTGCCTGTCCCCTGCTCCCAGTGATTATTGAGCAGTAAATGGTTAACCTTGTACAGCACAGAGGTCTCTGAAACAGCTTTTCAATTGGCGCCTCCCATACCACACTGCCTGCCCCCTGCTCCCAGGGATTATTGAGCAGTAAATGCTTAACTATATACAGCACAGAGGTCTCTGAAACAGCTTTTTAATTGGGGGCTCCCTGACCACACTTCCTGACCCCTGCTCCCAGGGATTATTGAGCAGTAAATGGTTAACTCTATACAGCACAGATGTCTCTGAAACAGCTTTTCAATTGGCGCCTCCCATACCACACTGCCTGTCCCCTGCTCCCAGGGATTATTGAGTAGTAAATGGTTAACTCTATCTCGGCACAGCGTTCCCTGAAATAGATTTTTCATTGGGGACTCCCGAGGCCAAACTGCCTGTCCCCTGCTCCCAGTTATTATTGAGCAGTAAATGGTTCAACATATACAGGCGCAGAGGTCTCTGAAACAGCTTTTTAATTGGGGGCTCCCGAGGCCACACTGCCTGACCCCAGCTCACAGGGATTATTGAGCAGTAAATGGTTAACTATATACAGGCACAGAGGTCTCTGAAATAGCTTTTTAATTGGGGGCTCCCGAGGCCACACTGCCTGTCCCCGGCTCCCACGGAGTATTGAGCAGTAAATGGTTAACTATATACAGCACAAATGTCTCTGAAACAGCTTTTTAATTGAGGGCTCCCAAGGCCACACTGCCTGTCCCCTGCTCACAGGGATTATTGAGAGGAAGTAAATGGTTAACTTTCTACAGCACAGAGGTCTCTGAAACAGCTTTTTAATTGGGGGCTCCCGAGGCCACACTCCCTGTTCCCTGCTCCCAGGGATTATTGAGCAGTAAATGGTTAACTATATACAGCACAGAGGTCTCTGAAACAGCTTTTTAATTGGGGGCTCCCAAGGCCACACTCCCTGTTCCCTGCTCCCAGGGATTATTGAGCAGTAAATGGTTAACTATATACAGCACAGAGGTCTCTGAAACAGCTTTTTAATTGGGGGCTCCCAAGGCCACACTGCCTGTCCCCCGCTCCCAGGGATTATTGAGCAGTAAATGGTTAACTATATACAGGCACAGAGGTCTCTGAAACATCTTTTTAATTGGGGGCTCCCGAGGCCACACTGCCTGTCCCCTGCTCCCAGGGATTATTGAGCAGTAAATGGTTAACTATATATAGGCACAGCGTTCCCTGAAAGATATTTTTAATTGGGGGCTCCCGAGGCCACACTGCCTGTCCCCTGCTCCCAGGGATTATTGAGCAGTAAATGGTTAACTATATATAGGCACAGCGTTCCCTGAAAGATATTTTTAATTGGGGGCTCCCGAGGCCACACTGCCTGACCCCTGCTCCCAGGGATTATTGAGCAGTAAATGGTTAACTGTATACAGCCCAGAGGTCTCTGAAACAGCTTTTTAATTGCGGGCTCCCGGACCATACTGCCTCTCCCCTGCTCACAGGGATTATTGAGAAGTAAATGGTTAACTATATACAGTGAAGTGTTGGGTACTCTGAGACACAGACGAACCAACACGGTTGCGATTGGTACAACGCAGTTTTATTTCTTTTAACTATTTATATAACAAACTTGGTGCTCTGCACATTGTGACTGTCTGAGTGTCTGGCTTGGAGGTGCTTGCCCTGAGCCGTCTCCTGCTGGACTGCCCAGGAAGTATCGTGTTCCTTGTTTTGTGCTGTGTATGCTCTTGTCTGTGATTGGCTGTCGTGTTGTGTGTGCTAATTGGTCCGTTGATCTGTCCATCACTATGTATGAGTGTATGTGCTGTGATGTTCACGTGAATATCATGACATACAGCACAGAGGTCTCTGAAACAGCTTTTTAATTGGGGGCTCCCGAGGCTACACTGCCTGTCCCCTGCAACCAGGGATTATTGAGAAGTAAATGGTTAACTATATACATCACAGAGGTCACTGAAGCAGCTTTTTAATTGGGGGCTCCCGTGGCCACACTGCCTGTCCCCTGCTCCCAGGGATTATTGAGAAGTAAATGGTTAACTATATACAGCACAGAGGTCTCTGAAACTACTTTTTAATTGGGGGCTCCCAAGGGCACACTGCCTGACCCCTGCTTCCAGGGATTATTGAGCAGTAAATGGTTAACTATATACAGCACAGAGGTCACTGAAGCAGATTTTTAATTGGGGGCTCCCGAGGCCACACTGCCTGTCCCCTGCTCCCAGGGATTATTGAGAAGTAAATGGTTAACTATATACAGCACAGAGGTCTCTGAAACTACTTTTTAATTGGGGGCTCCCAAGGGCACACTGCCTGACCCCTGCTTCCAGGGATTATTGAGCAGTAAATGCTTAACTATATACAGGCACAGAGGTCTCTGAAACATCTTTTTAATTGGGGGCTCCCGAGGCCACACTGCCTGTCCCCTGCTCCCAGGGATTATTGAGCAGTAAATGGTTAACTATATATAGGCACAGCGTTCTCTGAAAGATATTTTTAATTGGGGGCTCCCGAGGCCACACTGCCTGACCCCTGCTCCCAGGGATTATTGAGCAGTAAATGGTTAACTGTATACAGCCCAGAGGTCTCTGAAACAGCTTTTTAATTGCGGGCTCCCGGACCATACTGCCTCTCCCCTGCTCACAGGGATTATTGAGAAGTAAATGGTTAACTATATACAGTGAAGTGTTGGGTACTCTGAGACACAGACGAACCAACACGGTTGCGATTGGTACAACGCAGTTTTATTTCTTTTAACTATTTATATAACAAACTTGGTGCTCTGCACATTGTGACTGTCTGAGTGTCTGGCTTGGAGGTGCTTGCCCTGAGCCGTCTCCTGCTGGACTGCCCAGGAAGTATCGTGTTCCTTGTTTTGTGCTGTGTATGCTCTTGTCTGTGATTGGCTGTCGTGTTGTGTGTGCTAATTGTGCCGTTGATATGTACATCACTATGTATGAGTGTATGTGCTGTGATGTTCACGTGAATATCATGACATACAGCACAGAGGTCTCTGAAACAGCTTTTTAATTGGGGGCTCCCGAGGCTACACTGGCTGTCCCCTGCAACCAGGGATTATTGAGAGGAAGTAAATGGTTAACTATATTCAGCACAGAGGTCTCTGAAACAGCTTTTTAATTGGGAGCTCCGGACCACACTGCCTGTTCCCTGCTCCCAGGGATTATTGAGAAGTAAATGGTTAACTATATACAGCACAGAGGTCACTGAAGCAGCTTTTTAATTGGGGGCTCCCGAGGCCACACTGCCTGTCCCCTGCTCCCAGGGATTATTGAGAAGTAAATGGTTAACTATATACAGCACAGAGGTCTCTGAAACTACTTTTTAATTGGGGGCTCCCGAGGCCGCACAGCCTGTCCCCTGCTCCCAGGGATTATTGAGCAGTAAATGGTTAACTATATACAGCACAGAGGTCACTGAAGCAGATTTTTAATTGGGGGCTCCCGAGGCCACACTGCCTGTCCCCTGCTCCCAGGGATTATTGAGAAGTAAATGGTTAACTATATACAGCACAGAGGTCTCTGAAACTACTTTTTAATTGGGGGCTCCCAAGGGCACACTGCCTGACCCCTGCTTCCAGGGATTATTGAGCAGTAAATGCTTAACTATATACAGGCACAGAGGTCTCTGAAACATCTTTTAATTGGGGGCTCCCGAGGCCACACTGCCTGTCCCCTGCTCCCAGGGATTATTGAGCAGTAAATGGTTAACTATATATAGGCACAGCGTTCCCTGAAAGATATTTTTAATTGGGGGCTCCCGAGGCCACACTGCCTGTCCCCGGCTCCCACGGATTATTGAGCAGTAAATGGTTAACTGTATACAGCCCAGAGGTCTCTGAAACAGCTTTTTAATTGCGGGCTCCCGGACCATACTGCCTCTCCCCTGCTCCCAGGGATTATTGAGAAGTAAATGGTTAACTATATACAGTGAAGTGTTGGGTACTCTGAGACACAGACGAACCAACACGGTTGCGATTGGTACAACGCAGTTTTATTTCTTTTAACTATTTATATAACAAACTTGGTGCTCTGCACATTGTGACTGTCTGAGTGTCTGGCTTGGAGGTGCTTGCCCTGAGCCGTCTCCTGCTGGACTGCCCAGGAAGTAGCGTGTTCCTTGTTTTGTGCTGTGTGTGCTCTTGTCTGTGATTGGCTGTCGTGTTGTGTGTGCTAATTGGTCCGTTGATCTGTCCATCACTATGTATGAGTGTATGTGCTGTGATGTTCACGTGAATATCATGACATACAGCACAGAGGTCTCTGAAACAGCTTTTTAATTGGGGGCTCCCGAGGCTACACTGCCTGTCCCCTGCAACCAGGGATTATTGAGAAGTAAATGGTTAACTATATACATCACAGAGGTCACTGAAGCAGCTTTTTAATTGGGGGCTCCCGAGGCCACACTGCCTGTCCCCTGCTCCCAGGGATTATTGAGCAGTAAATGGTTAACTATATACAGCACAGAGGTCTCTGAAACAGTTTTTAAATTGGGGGATCCCGAGACCACACTGTCTGACCCCTGCTCCGAGGGATGATTGAGCAGTAAATGGTTAACTATATACAGGCACAGCGTTCTCTGAAAGAGCTTTTTAATTGGGGGCTCCCGGACCACACTGCTTGTCCCCTGCTCACAGGGATTATTGAGCTGTAAATGGTTAAATATATACAGCACAGAGGTCTCTGAAACATCTTTTTCTAGGGGGCTTCCTTAACCACGCTACCTGTCCCCTGCTCCCAGGGATTATTGAGCGGTAAATGCTTAACTATATACAGCACAGAGGTCTCTGAAACAGCTTTTTTAATTGGGAGCTCCCAGATCACACTGCCTGACCCCTGCTCCCAGGGGTAATTGAGAAGTAAATTGTTAACTATATACAGCACAGAGGTTTCTGAAGCAACGTTTTAATTGGGGGTTCCCGAGGCCACACTGCCTGACCCCTGCTCCGTGGGATGATTGAGCAGTAAATGGTTAACTATATACAGCACAGAGGTCTCTGAAACAGTTTTTAAATTGGGGGATCCTGAGGACAGACTGTCTGACCCCTGCTCCGAGGGATTAGTGAGCAGTAAATGCTTAACTATATACAGCACAGAGGTCTCTGAAACAGCTTTTTAATTGGGGGCTCCCAGATCACACTGCCTGTCCCCTGCTCCGAGGGATTATTGAGAAGTAAATGGTTAACTATGTACAGCACAGAGGTCACTTAAACAGCTTTTTAATTGGGGCCTCCCGAGGCCAAACTGCCTGTCCGCTGCTCCCAGGGATTATTGAGCAGTAAATGGTTAACTACATACAGCACAGAGATCTCTGATACAGCTTTTTTATTGGGGGCTCCCGAGGCCACACTGCCTGACCCCTGCTCACAAGTATTATTGAGAATTAAATGGGTAACTATATACAGCACAGTGGTCTCTGATACAGCTTTTTTAATTGGGGGCTCCCGAGGCCACAGTGCCTGTCCCCTGCTCCCAGGGCTAATTGAGAGGAAGTAAATGGTTAACTATTCACAGCACAGAGGTCTCTGAAACAGCATTTTAATTGGGGGCTCCCGAGGCCACACTGCCTGTCTCCTGCTCCCAGGGATTATTGAGAAGTAAATGGTTAACTATAAATAGCACAGAGGTCTCTGAAACAGCTTTTTAATTGGGGGATTCCGAGGCCACACTGCCTGTACACTGCTCCCAGGGATTATTGAGAAGTAAATAGTTAACTATATACAGGCACAGAGATCTCTGCAACAACTTTTAAATTTGGGACTCCCGAGGCCACACTGCCTTTCCCTTGCTCCCAGTAATTATTGAGAAGTAAATGGTTAACTATATACAGCACAGAGGTCTCTGAAACAGCTTTTTTAATTGTGGGCTTCCGTGGCCACACTGCCTGTCCCCTGCTCCCAGTGATTATTGAGCAGTAAATGGTTAACCTTGTACAGCACAGAGGTCTCTGAAACAGCTTTTCAATTGGCGCCTAACATACCACACTGCCTGCCCCCTGCTCCCAGGGATTATTGAGCAGTAAATGCTTAACTATATACAGCACAGAGGTCTCTGAAACAGCTTTTTAATTGGGGGCTCCCTGACCACACTTCCTGACCCCTGCTCCCAGGGATTATTGAGCAGTAAATGGTTAACTCCATACAGCACAGATGTCTCTGAAACAGCTTTTCAATTGGCGCCTCCCATACCACACTGCCTGTCCCCTGCTCCCAGGGATTATTGAGTAGTAAATGGTTAACTCTATCTCGGCACAGCGTTCCCTGAAATAGATTTTTCATTGGGGACTCCCGAGGCCAAACTGCCTGTCCCCTGCTCCCAGTTATTATTGAGCAGTAAATGGTTCAACATATACAGGCGCAGAGGTCTCTGAAACAGCTTTTTAATTGGGGGCTCCCGAGGCCACACTGCCTGACCCCAGCTCACAGGGATTATTGAGCAGTAAATAGTTAACTATATACAGGCACAGAGGTCTCTGAAATAGCTTTTTAATTGGGGGCTCCCGAGGCCACACTGCCTGTCCCCGGCTCCCACGGAGTATTGAGCAGTAAATGGTTAACTATATACAGCACAAATGTCTCTGAAACAGCTTTTTAATTGAGGGCTCCCAAGGCCACACTGCCTGTCCCCTGCTCACAGGGATTATTGAGAGGAAGTAAATGGTTAACTTTCTACAGCACAGAGGTCTCTGAAACAGGTTTTTAATTGGGGGCTCCCGAGGCCACACTCCCTGTTCCCTGCTCCCAGGGATTATTGAGCAGTAAATGGTTAACTATATACAGCACAGAGGTCTCTGAAACAGCTTTTTAATTGGGGGCTCCCAAGGCCACACTCCCTGTTCCCTGCTCCCAGGGATTATTGAGCAGTAAATGGTTAACTATATACAGCACAGAGGTCTCTGAAACAGCTTTTTAATTGGGGGCTCCCAAGGCCACACTGCCTGTCCCCCGCTCCCAGGGATTATTGAGCAGTAAATGGTTAACTATATACAGGCACAGAGGTCTCTGAAACAGCTTTTTAATTGCGGGCTCCCGAGGCCATACTGCCTCTCCCCTGCTCACAGGGATTATTGAGAAGTAAATGGTTAACTATATACAGTGAAGTGTTGGGTACTCTGAGACACAGACGAACCAACACGGTTGCGATTGGTACAACGCAGTTTTATTTCTTTTAACTATTTATATAACAAACTTGGTGCTCTGCACATTGTGACTGTCTGAGTGTCTGGCTTGGAGGTGCTTGCCCTGAGCCGTCTCCTGCTGGACTGCCCAGGAAGTATCGTGTTCCTTGTTTTGTGCTGTGTATGCTCTTGTCTGTGATTGGCTGTCGTGTTGTGTGTGCTAATTGTGCCGTTGATCTGTACATCACTATGTATGAGTGTATGTGCTGTGATGTTCACGTGAATATCATGACATACAGCACAGAGGTCTCTGAAACAGCTTTTTAATTGGGGGCTCCCGAGGCTACACTGCCTGTCCCCTGCAACCAGGGATTATTGAGAAGTAAATGGTTAACTATATACATCACAGAGGTCACTGAAGCAGCTTTTTAATTGGGGGCTCCCGAGGCCACACTGCCTGTCCCCTGCTCCCAGGGATTATTGAGAAGTAAATGGTTAACTATATACAGCACAGAGGTCTCTGAAACAACTTTTTAATTGGGGGCTCCCAAGGGCACACTGCCTGACCCCTGCTTCCAGGGATTATTGAGCAGTAAATGGTTAACTATATACAGCACAGAGGTCACTGAAGCAGATTTTTAATTGGGGGCTCCCGAGGCCACACTGCCTGTCCCCTGCTCCCAGGGATTATTGAGAAGTAAATGGTTAACTATATACAGCACAGAGGTCTCTGAAACTACTTTTTAATTGGGGGCTCCCAAGGGCACACTGCCTGACCCCTGCTTCCAGGGATTATTGAGCAGTAAATGCTTAACTATATACAGGCACAGAGGTCTCTGAAACATCTTTTTAATTGGGGGCTCCCGAGGCCACACTGCCTGTCCCCTGCTCCCAGGGATTATTGAGCAGTAAATGGTTAACTATATATAGGCACAGCGTTCCCTGAAAGATATTTTTAATTGGGGGCTCCCGAGGCCACACTGCCTGTCCCCGGCTCCCACGGATTATTGAGCAGTAAATGGTTAACTGTATACAGCCCAGAGGTCTCTGAAACAGCTTTTTAATTGCGGGCTCCCGGACCATACTGCCTCTCCCCTGCTCACAGGGATTATTGAGAAGTAAATGGTTAACTATATACAGCACAGAGGTCTCTGAAACAGCTTTTTAATTGCGGGCTCCCGGACCATACTGCCTCTCCCCTGCTCCCAGGGATTATTGAGAAGTAAATGGTTAACTATATACAGTGAAGTGTTGGGTACTCTGAGACACAGACGAACCAACACGGTTGCGATTGGTACAACGCAGTTTTATTTCTTTTAACTATTTATATAACAAACTTGGTGCTCTGCACATTGTGACTGTCTGAGTGTCTGGCTTGGAGGTGCTTACCCTGAGCCGTCTCCTGCTGGACTGCCCAGGAAGTATCGTGTTCCTTGTTTTGTGCTGTGTATGCTCTTGTCTGTGATTGGCTGTCGTGTTGTGTGTGCTAATTGTGCCGTTGATCTGTCCATCACTATGTATGAGTATATGTGCTGTGATGTTCACGTGAATATCATGACATACAGCACAGAGGTCTCTGAAACAGCTTTTTAATTGGGGGCTCCCGAGGCTACACTGCCTGTCCCCTGCAACCAAGGATTATTGAGAGGAAGTAAATGGTTAACTATATTCAGCACAGAGGTCTCTGAAACAGCTTTTTAATTGGGAGCTCCGGACCACACTGCCTGTTCCCTGCTCCCAGGGATTATTGAGAAGTAAATGGTTAACTATGTACAGCACAGAGGTCTCTGAAACTAATTTTTAATTGGGGGCTCCCGAGGCCACACTGCCTGTCCCCTGCTCCCAGTGATTATTGAGCAGTAAATGGTTAACTATATACAGCACAGAGGTCACTGAAGCAGATTTTTAATTGGGGGCTCCCGAGGCCACACTGCCTGTCCCCTGCTCCCAGGGATTATTGAGAAGTAAATGGTTAACTATATACAGCACAGAGGTCTCTGAAACTACTTTTTAATTGGGGGCTCCCAAGGGCACACTGCCTGACCCCTGCTTCCAGGGATTATTGAGCAGTAAATGCTTAACTATATACAGGCACAGAGGTCTCTGAAACATCTTTTTAATTGGGGGCTCCCGAGGCCACACTGCCTGTCCCCTGCTCCCAGGGATTATTGAGCAGTAAATGGTTAACTATATATAGGCACAGCGTTCCCTGAAAGATATTTTTAATTGGGGGCTCCCGAGGCCACACTGCCTGTCCCCGGCTCCCACGGATTATTGAGCAGTAAATGGTTAACTGTATACAGCCCAGAGGTCTCTGAAACAGCTTTTTAATTGCGGGCTCCCGGACCATACTGCCTCTCCCCTGCTCACAGGGATTATTGAGAAGTAAATGGTTAACTATATACAGCACAGAGGTCTCTGAAACAGCTTTTTAATTGCGGGCTCCCGGACCATACTGCCTCTCCCCTGCTCACAGGGATTATTGAGAAGTAAATGGTTAACTATATACAGTGAAGTGTTGGGTACTCTGAGACACAGACGAACCAACACGGTTGCGATTGGTACAACGCAGTTTTATTTCTTTTAACTATTTATATAACAAACTTGGTGCTCTGCACATTGTGACTGTCTGAGTGTCTGGCTTGGAGGTGCTTGCCCTGAGCCGTCTCCTGCTGGACTGCCCAGGAAGTATCGTGTTCCTTGTTTTGTGCTGTGTATGCTCTTGTCTGTGATTGGCTGTCGTGTTGTGTGTGCTAATTGGTCCGTTGATCTGTCCATCACTATGTATGAGTGTATGTGCTGTGATGTTCACGTGAATATCATGACATACAGCACAGAGGTCTCTGAAACAGCTTTTTAATTGGGGGCTCCCGAGGCTACACTGCCTGTCCCCTGCAACCAGGGATTATTGAGAGGAAGTAAATGGTTAACTATATTCAGCACAGACGTCTCTGAAACAGCTTTTTAATTGGGAGCTCCGGACCACACTGCCTGTTCCCTGCTCCCAGGGATTATTGAGAAGTAAATGGTTAACTATATACAGCACAGAGGTCTCTGAAGCAGCTTTTTAATTGGGGGCTCCCGAGGCCACACTGCCTGTCCCCTGCTCCCAGGGATTATTGAGAAGTAAATGGTTAACTATATACAGCACAGAGGTCTCTGAAACTACTTTTTAATTGGGGGCTCCCGAGGCCACACAGCCTGTCCCCTGCTCCCAGGGATTATTGAGCAGTAAATGGTTAACTATATACAGCACAGAGATCACTGAAGCAGATTTTTAATTGGGGGCTCCCGAGGCCACACTGCCTGTCCCCTGCTCCCAGGGATTATTGAGAAGTAAATGGTTAACTATATACAGCACAGAGGTCTCTGAAACTACTTTTTAATTGGGGGCTCCCAAGGGCACACTGCCTGACCCCTGCTTCCAGGGATTATTGAGCAGTAAATGCTTAACTATATACAGGCACAGAGGTCTCTGAAACATCTTTTAATTGGGGGCTCCCGAGGCCACACTGCCTGTCCCCTGCTCCCAGGGATTATTGAGCAGTAAATGGTTAACTATATATAGGCACAGCGTTCCCTGAAAGATATTTTTAATTGGGGGCTCCCGAGGCCACACTACCTGTCCCCGGCTCCCACGGATTATTGAGCAGTAAATGGTTAACTGTATACAGCCCAGAGGTCTCTGAAACAGCTTTTTAATTGCGGGCTCCCGGACCATACTGCCTCTCCCCTGCTCACAGGGATTATTGAGAAGTAAATGGTTAACTATATACAGTGAAGTGTTGGGTACTCTGAGACACAGACGAACCAACACGGTTGCGATTGGTACAACGCAGTTTTATTTCTTTTAACTATTTATATAACAAACTTGGTGCTCTGCACATTGTGACTGTCTGAGTGTCTGGCTTGGAGGTGCTTGCCCTGAGCCGTCTCCTGCTGGACTGCCCAGGAAGTATCGTGTTCCTTGTTTTGTGCTGTGTATGCTCTTGTCTGTGATTGGCTGTCGTGTTGTGTGTGCTAATTGGTCCGTTGATCTGTCCATCACTATGTATGAGTATATGTGCTGTGATGTTCACGTGAATATCATGACATACAGCACAGAGGTCTCTGAAACAGCTTTTTAATTGGGGGCTCCCGAGGCTACACTGCCTGTCCCCTGCAACCAGGGATTATTGAGAGGAAGTAAATGGTTAACTATATTCAGCAAAGAGGTCTCTGAAACAGCTTTTTAATTGGGAGCTCCGGACCACACTGCCTGTTCCCTGCTCCCAGGGATTATTGAGAAGTAAATGGTTAACTATATACAGCACAGAGGTCACTGAAGCAGCTTTTTAATTGGGGGCTACCGAGGCCACACTGCCTGTCCCCTGCTCCCAGTGATTATTGAGCAGTAAATGGTTAACTATATACAGCACAGAGGTCACTGAAGCAGATTTTTAATTGGGGGCTCCCGAGGCCACACAGCCTGTCCCCTGCTCCCAGGGATTATTGAGAAGTAAATGGTTAACTATATACAGCACAGAGGTCTCTGAAACTACTTTTTAATTGGGGGCTCCCAAGGGCACACTGCCTGACCCCTGCTTCCAGGGATTATTGAGCAGTAAATGCTTAACTATATACAGCACAGAGGTCTCTGAAACAGTTTTTTAATTGGGGGCTCCCGGAGATACACTGCCTGACCTCTGCTCCTGACAAAATACAAATGTCTTTACCCGTCAGTCTGGCCTCAATAAAAGTCGAGATGGATTTGCAGGTACAGCATTAGTTATTTTATTTGGCTTGCAAGCCTGATTCATTTCACAGAACCATAGGACACATCCAGTCTCCTACACCCCGGAAAGCGAATGAACAAAGAGACAAAGGGATTTCTGTAAATAAATTCAAATGGTATCAAGTTTCACATACACGATTCCCGTAGGTCATCCTATACCCCTCCTGACCTGGTCATACATTCTGATTGGCTCACTTCCAATCCCTTCCTCTGGCCCCTATTGCCCAGCATCCTTTTCTCCTCCTTTGGTGGACACACCTCCTCCTTGCTTTACCATGCGGTCTGAAATCCTTTGTCTGTGAACTCACCAGAATGAGACTGGCCTATCTCTACATTACAGTAACTAATATCTCTAAAGTAACTATTTTATATCACATTCGTCATTCCCTCCTTTTATCATTCCATGATAACCGAACTATCCAATCCATAGCTACGGTCCCTCATCTAAAAAGATCCGTCGCTGCATTTCCAATTCCTGGCGTAGCCCCCCTTCATCTGCTGCACCCTCATGGATTTTGACAGCCAAGATTTTAGGAGCGTTGATCTGTTCCAGTGCACCCCGCATTCTTCCCATCACACATTTAAGGATAGCTGGGCCCACAAAGATGCAGCCAATAGCCACTGCTATATACATGGCCATATTTATCAACCTTTCCTTCCAACCTCCAAATCCCCAGTTACCCCAAGTGCCAGGATCCTGCATTCCGTCCAAGTGATCCCGTATGCGATCCATAAATTTAGTGATGTTAGCGGTCAAGTCTTGAACACCCATGATACACTTGCCCTGTACTATGGCGCATACCCCACCCTCACGGGCCAGAAGATAGTCAAGAGCATACCGGTTCTGCATTGCAAACAACCGGAGCTGAGACAATTCCTTGGTTATTGCCCCAAGGGCTCCCAAGGTTTCATTTCCCAAGATGGTAAGGCCACAAATAAAATAATTCCTGTCGCTGGCAGCCAAGGAACCCCCCACACCTCCCAGTGTCAATACGCTCAGAATGCCCCACCCGGCTGAGTGGCCCCGGTTGGGCGTGAGAAACTGAGATTTTTTTCCAGTTCTCGCAGAATTCAGCAGAGACTGCCCGGCATGCTAACTGATTATGCAGCATCCATGCCGAGGGGCAGGGGACTGTGGTAGGGACTAGAGTCCCAATAGCAATTTGGCGGGGAAATGGGGGTGACAAAACATTAGTTGCTGTACCATTTTTTTTTTTAAAGTAGTATCCTTGTTCCGTGTACAGGTGAGCATCACAATCAGTATATCGGTTGCGTAGGGATCCCCCAGTAGCCCAGTTTATCCAGTTTTGAAACGCCCATTCGGGCCGCCTAGCAATGCGGAAAGCCCTAGTCCCAACAGTGATATGAGAAACATTCGCCCAGCCACAAAGGAGCTGGAGGCCGGCGTTAAATGGAACGCAAGTGGTATTGTAACAAATGCATTGGCCAGACGCCTGGGTGATATGGCACCTCCTGTCCGTACAGGTGGGGAACAGACCTATTATATTCGTTTCCACCTCGACCAGCAAACAGCCGTATCCTTCACTGCTGAAACAATTCTCGTACGACCGGGAATCCCTATTGGGAGTGAAGTGGCTAGGTATGTACGCCGTCCACCGTTGCAGCCTATCATACTGTGAGTGGAAATTATCCCGAGGAAGGGGAAGGCAAATAGCCGGTGGTGCTGAATCCGGATCGTAAGGAAGCGTGACTTGCTCGGGCGGTGGCTCGGAATGCTGACAATGAACCACGATTTGGGGAGTGCCCCAAAGCGGTGAAACAGAAAATAACCTAGACACCGCTGCGGGGTTCGGCTAGCAGACAACCCGTCCGTGGCCATACAAGCGGTGGTAAATCTGGTAGAAGAGATTCATACTACCCGGGTTTTCCTCAGTGTGGTCTTTAACTAAATTAAGTGTATCTCCTGATAACCTACGTTCTAGCTGTACTTCCTTTCTCACACGCCCCGTCCTTTCTCTCTAGTCCCTCTCTCTCTCTCACAACCTCTTCCTACCTTCTCCTGACGGTCTGATGTTACCTTTATTGCACCAATCTTAACACATCCAAAATCAAATTTACATGTACTCCAAAAACAAGGCAATGTCCATATAATGTTCCCTTCCCATCGCCGGGACCGGTGCAATTGCTTCATGACTCCTGCATTCTCCTTAACTTTGACAACCTTCCATGAGTCGATACCATGTCCTCGTATATGGGGGCAGCGAAGAACATCACCTCTGCATAAACAAAATGTCCTTGTAGATTGGTTGGGGTTACAAATGTAGATAATATTTCCCTTTTCCATGTCCGTCGCCAATAACACTCCAAGCGAGGTGAGGCCGAATATCACACAGACGGTGCGTAGCCACCCCATCATGCTCCACACCTGGAAAATAGCACTGGGGAAGGGAGGCAGGTTAATCTGTCCAAGAAAATGAGGTCCGTTATGAGAACTCAACTGAGCTGGTATACTGTACCGGGGAATGATTTCCCGCATCAGAACTTTAACCACAGTAGCAGCTTTATTATCGGTAGTCGGATACGCCTCAACCCATCTGCTGAACACATCCACAATGACCAAAACATATTTATAACATTGACACCTTTCCAACTCAATGTAATCCATTTGTAGCGTCTCAAAGGGACCACTGGGCAACGGGGTTTGCCCCATCCCACAAGGGATACATTTGCCGGTGTTATATTGCTGACAAATCAAACACCGATTACTGATACTCTGGGCCAACCCCTGCATTTCAGGGTGCCACCAAGTGTCCAGCAACAAATCACTAGTCCCCCGAGCCCCACAATGAGTTGCAAAGTGTACACATTCAGTGACCCATAAAGCCAGTACATTAGGCATACAAGTCTGATGTGCAGGCGTGGTCCATAAAGAGGTAACAGAATCATATGTACAACCTAACCGTTTCCACATTTGTTTATCACTCTCAGGAGCGTCCTCCTGTAACCTTATGACGTCTTGGATGGTTGGCATTGACTTGTCAGAAGCAGACATATTTATAGTAGATCGTTTAGTCTGACTTAACATTTTAGGCACCATCTCTTGCTGAATTTGCGCGGCTGTCCGCGCTGCACAATCTGCTTGTTCATTACCAACGTCAACTGGGGTCTTACCATTTGTGTGGGCAGCGCATTTAATAACGGAAATCTGCGCGGGCATAAGGAGGGCCTGCACTAAGTCATTAACTAAACCCCGGTGGGATATTTGACCACACATAATCATGTCAGGTTGTTCTGACGAAATATCACTCAAATCGTCCCTTATTGTGGTAGTTTCCTGAATCAAGGCTACAAAGTCGTGGCCAGGTGCGTCTTCATGGACAGGGGGACCACTAAGAAAACAGGCTGGATTGATAGTGGTACAGTATTTAAATGTCAGACGTGGATTGTTCAAAAGGTATATCTCATACCTATTCTGACGAGCTGCAGTAAGATGCTGAGTCTGCAGTTGCCTCAGAAGTGCGATGACCGAGTGGGAGCTATACACCGTAATATCCTGTTGGAGAGTGAGAGCATGTAACGGCTGTGCGATGGCATTGATTGAACGTAAATCCTGTACTAATCGGTACTGGTCTGGCTTGGCTGGTTTAGGCACAGCAAGTATGGGGGTGTTACATTCTGATTGGTAAGGGACCAAAGTACCCTGTTGCAACAGCTCTCGCATTAATTTGTCCATAGACGGGGCTGCAGTCGAGTGTTAATCGTTTCAGGGACCTCAAAATATTTTATGGCAGTGACGTCTGGCGTGACTTGAAGTGCGTACTCTGTTGGATCCGAATGATCCACTGCCCTCCTTACCATAGGCCCCAGATCCCTGGCATGGTACTGGTCGTGGACCTGACGTGTAATATGAGGGCTTACCGAAGCTGACTGTGGCCATAAATGTGGTGGTATTGTAACAAAATCGGCTGTACCTTCTTTTCCCGTGACTGTGGCTGTAACTTTGACTGGCCATTCGGTCCCAATTAATGGCCGGTATTTGTCCTCCAACTCCCTGTTTTGTCCGGTTCTGTCATAGGCCAGGGTAACGTGATGCAGTGAATGTTCAATGTCTAACGTCCACCACTGGGGGGGGGGGGTGATAGAAATATAGCACTGTTGTCTCATCCTCCATGATTTAACCGTTACCCCCTCGTCTCCGCACTCTAGCTGTAGCTGGAAAATACACAGTAAATCTCGGGCCAACAAGTTACAGTCCAATCCAGTAGTCACTACAAACTGATGATCTGCAGACTTATTCTCGTAAGTGACTGTCACAGGTTCAGAAATAGGATACTCACACACCTGTCCTTGGAACCCCGACAATTGCTGCGTGTGGTCGGATAGTGGTAGTCGATGTTCTGATTGCACAGAAGACATGGCTGCTCCAGTGTCGATTACAAATGAGTGATGTTAATCTCCTATCTGCAGAGAGATAATAGGTTCCCTGTCCGATTGGAGAGTCCTTATGACTAAATTAGCTAGTCAATCCTGTGTTGGGAAAGGGTTTGCCTAGGAGAAGTCAGTGTATCTCGTCTGTCCTCCCCTTGGTGGGTACCCCCTCCTTCTGCTGCCTGTCTTTTAAAGGGGCATTCCTGTTGCCAGTGATCTGCACGGCCGCAATTAAAACATGCATTGCTCCCTCTATATCTGCCCCGTCCTCTTCTCCCAGTAGACCAATGGCCCCTCAGAGGGGGCGGCGGTTGTAAAGCTGTTGGTGCATACGGTGGGCCATAAAAAGGAACTGAGGGTCCCTTTGGGTGGGTTTGATATCCTCCCCCTCGCTGATCCACCCACCCAAAGTCACAATATTGGGGCTCCAGCTGGTAAGCTACCATTTCTGCCGCTTGTTGGGGTCGCAGATCATTCTTTTTCAATACATACTCAGTCTTAATCTTTGTAACTGAGCCTCCTTCCTGGCCTACACCCTCCTTCCAATAAAATCTGACTGCCCTTGCCATCTGAGAAAGGTCGTTCTGTGTCCAATTAATGTTATTACATTTCACAGCAGTAGCCACGGAAGGTGGTAGGCAATGCATTAACATAGCACAATATTGAGGGGAATTCTGACCATTTTGATATGGCAAGTCGCCAGAATGCCCACTGTAGATTTCATTAAAACGTTCCAGAAATTCCTCTGGCTCTTCAATCTTCTTAGGTTTGAGGTCTAAGATAGCAGAAAGATTTATGGGCTTTTGAAATGTGCTATTCAACGCATTCAGGATTTGTGTCCGTCTATCGTCGTCTAATGCATGGGCTTGCTGAAGTGCGGCGTGGCTAGCATAATTCAGGTGATTGGTATCTTCCTAATCGGCAACTGTCTCCGAGTCTCACCAGGGGGCACTCTAGCTATTTCCTCTGGTTCTTCCAAGACTTCGACGTCCCTCCCTGTCACTAGAGGGAGTTCTTTCTCTTTCAATCCTGGCATCTCCCTTTGTTCTCAATTTGCTGTTTCCCCTTGGTCTGAAGGGATTTAAGTGGTATGCTTAATTGTTTCTGGTTAGGATCAAGCCCTTCTCTCGCTGTCCGAGATCGGGTCCTAGAGCTAACTGGGCTTGTGGAACAGAGCTCCTCCTCCCCCACTGATCGTGAAGATGGTAAATCGGGACCCACGCTATCAACCAAAAGGGCTGGAGTGACTGGCATGATTGGGATCTGGGGAGCAGTGACTGGATATAAATTATTCTACTCTGGCGGTTCTGGAATTAGTGCAGACAATGCTACAGGTGCAGTCGAAATCCTTTGCTGACATAGAACAGAGAAAATACAGCACAGAACAGGCCCTTCGGCCCACGATGTTGTGCCGAACCTTTGTCCTAGATTAATCATAGATTATCATTGAATTTACAGTGCAGAAGGAGGCCATTCGGCCCTTTGAGTCTGCACCGGCTCTTGGAAAGAGCACCCCACCCAAACTCAACACCTCCACCCAACACCAAGGGCAATTTTGGACACTAAGGGCAATTTATCATGGCCAATCCACCTACCCTGCACATCTTTGGACTGTGAGAGGAAATCGGAGCACCCGGAGGAAACCCACGCAGGCACGGGGAGGGCGTGCAGACTCCGCACAGACAGTGACCCAAGCCGGAATCGAATCTGGGACCCTGGAGCTGTGAAGCAATTGTGCTATCCACAATGCTACCGTGCTGCCCTTAAGAACTAATAAATCTACACTATATAATTTTACCGTAATCCATGTACCTATCCAATAGCTGCTTGAAGGTCCCTAATGTTTCCTACTCAACTACTTCCACAGGCAGTGCATTCCATGCCCCCACTACTCTCTGGGTAAAGAACCTACCTCTGATAACCCTCCTATATCTTCCACCTTTCACCTTAAATTTATGTCCCCTTGTAATGGTTTATTCCACCCGGGGAAAAAGTCTCTGACTGTCTACTCTATCTGTTCCCCTGATCATCTTATAAACCTCTATCAAGTCGCCCCTCATCCTTCTCCGTTCTAATGAGAAAAGGCCTAGCACCCTCAACCTTTCCTCATAAGACCTACTCTCCATTCCAGGTAACATCCTGGTGAATCTCCTTTGCACCTTTTCCAAAGCTTCCACATCCTTCCTAAAATGAGGTGACCAGAACTGTACACAGTACTCCAAATGTGGACTTACCAAAGTTTTGTACAGCTGCATCATCACCTCACGGCTCTTAAATTCAATCCCTCTGTTAATGAACGCGAGCACACCATAGGCCTTCTTCACAGCTCTATCCACTTGAGTGGCAACTTTCAAAGATGTATGAACATAGACCCCAAGATCTCTCTGCTCCTCCACATTGCCAAGAACTCTACCGTTAACCCTGTATTCCGCATTCATATTTGTCCTTCCAAAATGGACAACCTCACACTTTTCAGGTTTAAACTCCATCTGCCACTTCTCAGCCCAGCTCTGCATCCTATCTATGTCTCTATGCAGCCGACAACAGCCCTCCTTACTATCCTGACATTTTCAAATTATCAAATTGGTCATTTTCTGTCAATTCAAGGCCAGCGATTGAACTATGTAGCCCATCTTTTGTTTGACCCGAGCCTTTCCTGTCTCTACTTGCGCGTTTTTTGAATGCACATTCCTTTTTCAAGACCTGCAATGTTTTTTTGTTACCCTGTTCACTAATTGGAATTCCCATTTTAAGGGCATTGTCCTGCCAACTTGATAACATGATCCTATCTCTTTCCTCGTGACAATATTGTCTCCATAATCTAATTAACGCTTTAGCTTTCATACTTTGGCTCTTTCTTTTTTTTAATTATATATATATATTTTTATTTGCTTATCTATAACCAATGGCAATTTTTTGCTCCTTGGCAAAATGATTGAAAAGGTTCTAACAGTGTTCTTTTAAAACTTAAAATGTTTGAAAATTCAAATTGAATTACTGCAACTTGCAAGCTTAGCTCTGATCTCAACTCAGAACTAAATTTACGATTTGCTTAACACAAACTTGTATAACATTTGCAACTTAATTAATTCTTTATCTTAACAATTTTTCTTTTCACAAGTTTTTCTTACATTCTCAAAAATGTTGGCTGCTATCAATGAGGGAGCAGTTAGCTGCGGTGATGTATACCGGGGCAAAGTCAACTGTCATCTCCAGATTTACACTTTTTAAAATGGTGTCAGTGAGTTTCTTTAAGTTTCTGTTAATTAATAAATAAAATGAGATAAACATTATTTCAAGTAAGTAAAACTTAAGATTCTGGCAATTTCAATCAATTGCTTTCGAAAATAATAACTTTTATCAAAGAGGTGGAGAAACCCACTGGTTTCCTTTAATTAATTCAAAACGTAACTTTGCTGGAGTTCACTGACTCAAAGGAAAGGTATCCGATTACACTACAGGCTGCTGCTGTTATCTCAAGGCCTGAGTGAGAAGCACTGTCTGTCGTCTTTAACTTTGGCTGCTGCTGTTAACCCTTTGAGAGACTTCTGCTTCAACCAACATGCAGTATCCAGCTCTATGGATGTTCTTTGTCTTGAAATTTATCCAAGCAATTCCCCACAATCTCAACTAGTCCTCAGAACTGCGTTTTTCGCCACCACAGTCCAAGATTACAATTTTAGCTTAATCAATTATAGATTTAAAACACTCACACATGGAATTGAATCATCTTCAGATTTAAAAACACTGAACTGAACCTTCATCTACTGAAGTCCCATCAGCCTTAAGAACACTTACTTAACTGAACCTTCATCTACTGAAGTCCCATCAGCCTTAAAAACACTTACATGGAATTGAATCATCGTTTTAGATGTCCCATCAACCCAAAACCTAACCCAAGCCGAATCAGAACTCACACATGGAGTTGAACCATCTTCAGATTTAAAAACACTTATTTAACTGAACCCTCATCTGCTGAAGTCACATCAGTCGTCAACAACACAATTAACCCAAAACTGAACTATCAATTATGACATCCCATCAGTTTAATTTTCTAATCCCCAGACTGACATATTATTTCGTCGAGACGATCTCTCCGTACCAACCGCGAGTGACCAGACTAATCAGACGATGAGAAGAGGGGAAAAAGCAATGCGCGGTCATTTTCCAGCTATACATTGTGGGCCCCTTCTTCCAACTCTCCCTGTTCATAACCAGTCTAATTCTGATTTCGCGGTTGGTCAGAACCGTCTTGAGAAATCCCGGGATTCCGGCACCAAATGACAAAATACAAATTTCTTTACCCGTCAGTCTGGCCTCAATAAAAGTCGAGATGGATTTGCAGGTACAGCATTAGTTATTTTATTTGGCTTGCAAGCCTGATTCATTTCACAGAACCATAGGACACATCCAGTCTCCTACACCCCGGAAAGCGAATGAACAAAGAGACAAAGGGATTTCTGTAAATAAATTCAAATGGTATCAAGTTTCACATACACGATTCCCGTAGGTCATCCTATACCCCTCCTGACCTGGTCATACATTCTGATTGGCTCACTTCCAATCCCTTCCTCTGGCCCCTATTACCCAGCATCCTTTTCTCCTCCTTTGGTGGACACACCTCCTCCTTGCTTTGCCATGCGGTCTGAAATCCTTTGTCTGTGAACTCACCAGAATGAGACTGGCCTATCTCTACATTACAGTAACTAATATCTCTAAAGTAACTATTTTATATCACATTCGTCACTCCCAGGGAATATTGAGCAGTAAATGGTTAACTATACAGCACAGAGGTCACTGAAACAGCTTTTTAATTGGGGGCTCCCGAGGCCACACTGCCTGCCCCCTGCTCCCAGGGATTATTGAGCAGTAAATGGTTAACTCTATACAGGCACAGAGGTCTCTGAAACAGCTTTTTAATTGGGGGCTCCCGAGGCCACACTGCCTGCCCCCTGCTCCCAGGGATTATTGAGCAGTAAATGGTTAACTCTATACAGGCACAGAGGTCACTGAAACAGCTTTTTAATTGGGGGTGCCGAGGCCACACTGACTGTCCCCTGCTCCCAGGGATTATTGAGAAGTAAATGGTTAACCTTGTACAGCACAGAGGTCACTGAAACAGCTTTTTAATTGGGGGCTCCCGGACCACACTGCCTGTCCCCTGCTCCCAGGGATTATTGAGAAGTAAATGGTTAACTATATAAAGCACAGAGGTCTCTGAAACAGCTTTTTAATTGGATGTTCCCGAGGCCACACTGCCTGACCCCTGCTCCCTGGGATTATTGAGAAGGAAATGGTTAATGAAAAATAGCACAGAGGTCACTGAAACAGCTTTTTAACTGGGGGCTACCGGACCACACTGATAGTCCCCTGTTCACAGGGATTATTGAGAAGTAAATGGTTAACTATACACAGCACAGAGGTCTCTGAAACAGCTTTTTAATCGTGGGCTCCCGGAGCAACACTGCCTGTCCCCTGCTCCCAGGGATTATGGAGCAGTAAATGGTTAACTATATACAGGCACAGAGGTCTCTGAAACAGTTTTTAATTGGAGGCTCCCGAGGCCACACTGCCTGTCCCCTGCTCCCAGGGATTATTGAGCAGTAAATGGTTAACTATATACAGCACAGAGGTCTCTGAAACAGCTTTTTAATTGGGAGCTCCCGAGGCCACACTGCCTGTCCCCTGCTCCCAGGGATTATTGAGAAGTAAATGGTTAACTGTATACAGCACAGAGGTCTCTGAATCAGCTTTTAAATTGGGTGTTCCCGAGGCCACACTGCCTGACCCCTGCTCCCTGGGATTATTGAGAAGGAAATGGTTAACTCTATATCGGCACAGCGTTCCCTGAAAGATATTTTTAATTGGGGGCTACCGGACCACACTGATAGTCCCCTGTTCACAGGGATTGTTGAGAAGTAAATGGTTAACTATATAGAGCACAGAGATCTCTGAAACAGCTTTTTAATTGGGGGCTCCTGAGGCCACACTGCCTGTCCCCTGCTCCCAGGGATTATTGAGCAGTAAATGGTTAACGAAAAACAGCACAGAGGTCTCTGAAACGGCTTTTTAATTGGGGGCTCCCGAGGCCACACTGCCTGACCCTTGCTCCCAGGGATTATTGAGCAGTAAATGGTTAACTATCTACAGCACAGAGGTCTGTGAAACAGCTATTTAATTGGGGGCTCCCGGACCACACTGCCTGTCCCCTGCTCCCAGGGATTATTGTGCAGTAAATGCAAACGACATACAGGCACAGAGGTCACTGAAACAGCTTTTTAAAAGGGGGCTCCCGAGGCCACACTGCCTGACTCCTGCTCCCTGGGATTATTGAGAAGGAAATGATTAACTATATACAGCACAGAGGTCAGAGTGTGCTCTGTATAACCCCTGCAGCTCCTGGTCAACATTCCCATCTCTGTGTGGCCAGGGTGTGCTCTGTATCAGCACAGCAGCTACTGGTCAACATTCCCATCTGTGTGGCCAGGGTGTACACTGTATACCCCTGCTCCTGGTCAACATTCCCATCTCTGTGTGTGGCCAGGGCGTGCTCTGTATAACCCCTGCATCTCCTGGTCAACATTCCCATCTCTGTGTGGCCACGATGTGCTCGGTATAACCCCTGCTGCTCCTGGTCAACATTTCCATCTCTGTGTGGCCAGGGTGTGCTCTGTATAACCCCTGCAGCTACTGGTCAACATTCCCATCTCTGTGTGGCCAGGGTGTGCTCTGTATAACCCCTGCAGCTACTGGTCAACATTCCCATCTGTGTGGCCAGGGTGTGCTCTGTATACCCCTGCTCTTAGTCAACATTCCCATCTCTGTGTGGCCAGGGTGTGCTCTGTATAACCCCTGCAGCTCCTGGTCAACATTCCCAATTCTGTGTGGCCAGGGTGTGTTCTTTATAACCCCTGCAGCTACTGGTCAACATTCCCATCTGTGTGGCCAGGGTGTGCTCTGTATACCCCTGCTCCTGGTCAACATTCCTATCTCTGTGAAGCCAGGGTGTGCTCTGTCTAAACCCAGTAGCTCCTGGTCAACATTCCCATCTCTGTGTGGCCAGGGTGTGCTCTGTATAACTCCTACAGCTCCTGGTCAACATTCCCATCACTGTGTGGCTAAGTAGTGCTCTGTATAACCCCTGCATCTCCTGGTCAACATTCCCATCTGTGTGGCCACGATGTGCTCTGTATAACCCCTGCAGCTCCTGGTCAACATTCCCATCTCTGTGTGGCCAGGGTGTGCTCTGTATAAACCCTGCTCCTGGTCAACATTCCCATCTCTGTGTGGTCATAGTGTGCTCTGTATAACCCCTGCTCCTGGTCAACATTCCCTTCTCTGTGTGGCCAGGGTGTGCTCTGTATAACCCCTGCAGCTCCTGGTCAAAATTCCCATACTGTGTGGCCAGGGTATGCTCTGTGTAACCCATGCAGCTCCTGGTCAACATTCGCATCTCTGTGTGGCCAGGATATGCTCTGTCTAACCCCAGCATCTCATGGTCAACATTCCCATCTCTGTGTGGCCAGGATGTGCTCTGCATAACCCCTGCAACTCCTGGTCAACATTCCCATCACTGTGTGGCCACGATGTGCTCTGTATAACCCGTGCAGCTGCTGGTCAACATTCCCATCTGTGTGTGGCCAGGGTGTGCTCTGTATAAACCCTGCTCTTGGTCAACATTCCCTTCTCTGTGTGGCCAGGGTGTGCTCTGTATAACCCCTGCAGCGCCTGGTCAACATTCCAATCTGTGTGTGGCCAGTGTGTGCTCTGTATAACCCCTGCATCTCCTGGTCAGCATTCGCAAATCTCTGTGGCCACGATGTGCTCTGTATAACCCCTGCAGCTCCTGGTCAACATTCCCATCTCTGTGTGGCCATGATGTGCTCTGCATAACCCCTGCTCCTGGTCAACATTCCCATCTCTGTGTGGCCAGGGTGTGCTCTGTATAACCCCTGCAGCTCATGGTCAACACTCCCATTTCTGTGTGGCCAGGATATGCACTGCATAACCCCTGCATCTCCTGGTGAACATTCCCATCTCTGTGTGGCCAGGGTGTGCTTTGTATAAACCCTGCTCCTGGTCAACATTCCCATCTCTGTGTGGCCAGGGTGTGCTATGTCTAACCCCAGCAGCTCCTGGTCAACATTCCCATCTGTGTGTGGCCAGGGTGTGCTCTGTCTAACCCCAGCAGCTCTTGGTCAATATTCCCATCTGTGTGTGGCCAGGGTGTGCTCTGTATACCCCTGCTGGTCCTGGTCAACATTCGCATCTCTGTGTGGCCAGGGTGTGCTCTGTATAACCCCTGCAGCTCCTGGTCAACATTCCCGTCTCTGTGTGGCCAGGGTGTGGTCTGTATAACCCCTGCAGCTCCTGGTCAACATTCGCATCTCTGTGTGGTCAGGGTGTGCTCTGTATAACTCATGCAGCTCATGGTCAACATTCCCATCTCTGTGTGGCCAGGGTGTGCTCTGTATAAACACTGCTCCTGGTCAACATTCCCATCTCTGTGTGGTTTGTGTGCTCTGTATAACCCCTGCTCCTGGTCAACATTCCCTTCTCTGTGTGGCCAGGGTGTGCTCTGTATAACCCCTGCAGCTCCTGGTCAATCTTTCCATCTCTGTGTGGCCAGAATGTGCTCTGCAGAACCCCTGCTCCTTGTCAACATTCCCATCTGTGTGGCCAGGGTGTGCTCTGTATAACCCCTGCAGCTCATGGTCAACATTCCCATCTCTGTGTGGCCAGGGTGTGCTCTGTATACCCCTGCTCCTCGTCAACATTCCCTTACTGTGTGGCCAGGGTGTGCTCTGTCTAACGCCAGCAGCTCCTGGTCAACATTCCCATCTGTGTGTGGCCAGGGTATGCTCTGTATAACCCCTGCAGCTCCTGGTCAACATTCGCATCTCTGTGTGGCCAGGGTGTGCTCTGTATAACCCCTGCAGCTCCTGGTCAACATTCCCATCTCTGTGTGTGGTCAGGGTGTGCTCTGTATAACCCCTGCTCCTGGTCAACATTCCCATCTCTGTGTGGCCAGGGTGTGCTCTGTATAACCCCTGCATCTCCTGGTCAAAATTCCCATACTGTGTGGCCAGGGTGTGCTCTGTATAACCCCTGCAGCTCCTGGTCAACATTCGCGTCTCTGTGTGGCCAGGATGTGCTCTGTATAACCCCTGCATCTCCTGGTCAACATTCCCATCTCTGTGTGGCCACGATGTGCTCTGTATAACCCCTGCAGCTCCTGGTCAACATTCCCATCTGTGTGTGGCCAGGGTGTGCTCTGTATAAACCCTGCATCTCCTGGTCAACATTCCCTTATCTGTGTGGCCAGGTTGTGCTCTGTATAACCCCTGCAGCGCCTGGTCAACATTCCAATCTGTGTGTGGCCAGGGTGTGCTCTGTATAACCCCTGCATCTCCTGGTCAGCATTCGCATCTCTGTGTGGCCACGATGTGCTCTGTATAAACCCTGCTCCTGGTCAACATTCCCATCTCTGTGTGGCCAGGATGTGCTCTGTATAACCCCTGCAGCTCATGGTCAACATTCCCATTTCTGTGTGGCCAGGATGTGTTCTGCATAACCCCTGCATCTCCTGGTGAACATTCCCATCTCTGTGTGGCCAGGGTGTGCTTTGTATAAACCCTGCTCCTGGTCAACATTCCCTTCTCTGTGTGGCCACGATGTGCTCTGTCTAACCCCAGCAGCTCCTGGCCAACATTCCCATCTGTGTGTGGCCAGGTTGTGCTCTGTATACCCCTGCAACTCCTGGTCAACATTCCCATCTCTGTGTTGCCAGGGTGTGCTCTGTATAAACCCTTCTCCTGGTCAACATTCCCATTTCTGTGTGTGGACAGGGTGTGCTCTGTATAACCCCTGCAGCTCCTGGTCAACATTCCCATCTCTGTGTTGCCAGGGTGTGCTCTGTATAAACCCTTCTCCTGGTCAACATTCCCATTTCTGTGTGTGGCCAGGGTGTGCTCTGTATAACCCCTGCTCCTGGTCAACATTCCCATCTCTGTGTGGCCAGGGTGTGCTCTGCATAACCCCTTCTCCTGGTCAACATTCCCATCTCTGTGTGGCCAGGGTGTGCTCTGTATAAACACTGCTCCTGGTCAACATTCCCATCTCTGTGTGGTCAGAGTGTGCTCTGTATAACCCCTGCTCCTGGTCAATATTCCCTTCTCTGTGTGGCCAGGGTGTGCTCTGTAAATCCCCTGCAGCTCCTGGTCAAACGTTCCATCTCTGTGTGGCCAGAATGTGCTCTGCAGAACCCCTGCTCCTGGTCAACATTCCCATCTCTGTGTGGCCAGGGTGTGCTCTGTATAACCCCTGCATCTCCTGGTCAACATTCCCATCTCTGTGTGGCCAGGATGTGCTCTGTATAACTCCTGCATCTCCTGGTCAACATTCCCATCTCTGTGTGGCCAGGGTGTGCTCTGTATAACCCCTGCTCCTGGTCAACATTCCCATCTCTGTGTGGCCAGGGTGTGCTCTGTATAACCCCTGCATCTCCTGGTCAACATTCCCATCTCTGTGTGGCCAGGATGTGCTCTGTATAACTCCTGCAGCTCATGGTCAACATTCCCATCTCTGTGTGGCCAGGATGTGCTCTGCATAACCCCTGCTCCTGGTCAACATTCCACACCCACATCAGACACCCAGCACACCGCACACCACTGACAGTACACAATGTACCACACCCCCATCAGACACCCAGCACACCGCACACCACTGACAGTACACAATGTACCACAGCCCCATCAGACACCCAGCACACCGCACACCACTGACAGTACACAATGTACCACACCCCCATCAGACACCCAGCACACCTCACACCACTGACAGTACACAATGTACCTCACCCACATCAGACACCCAGCACACCGCACACCACTGACAGTACACAATGTACCACACCCCCATCAGACACCCAGCACACCGCACACCACTGACAGTACACAATGTACCACAGCCCCATCAGACACCCAGCACACCGCACACCACTGACAGTACACAATGTACCACACCCACATCAGACACCCAGCACACCGCACACCACTGGCAGTCCACAATGTACCACAGTCCCATCAGACACCCAGCACACCGCACACCACTGACAGGACACAATGTACCACACCCCCATCAGGCACCCAGCACACCACTTGGGGGGCAGCACGGTGGCGCAGTGGTTAGCACTGCTGCCTACGGCGCTGAGGACCCGTGTTCAAATTCGGCCCCAGGTCACTGTCTGTGTGGAGTTTGCACATTTGCCCTTTGGATTTCGGCGGCAGCGGTGCGCAGGGGCCTTCATGGAGGTGAGTAGTGTATTTAAAAGCCACTTACCTTTACAGGAGCAGCCCTTTGGATTTCGGCGGCAGCAGTGCGCAGGGGCCTTCTTGGAGGTGAGTAGTGAGTTTAAAACCACTTACCTTTACAGGAGCAGCCCTTTGGATTTCGGCGGCAGCGGTGCGCAGGGGCCTTCTTGGAGGTGAGTAGTGAGTTTAAAACCACTTACCTTTACAGGAGCAGCCCTTTGGATTTCGGCGGCAGCGGTGCGCAGGGGCCTTCTGGGAGGTGAGTAGTGTGTTTAAAAACCTTACCTTTACGGGAGCAGCCCTTTGCATTTCGGCGGGAACCGGAAGTTCGACCTCTGGCAAGTTTCCCCCCCCCCCCCCCCCCCAACCAATAAATTCTGGTGGAGAGGAAACCCGAGACACTACACGTGTAGTGTCTCCCACCCACCCTCCTCCTCTAACCTAATAATAAGACCCATTGGTGTAAGGTAAGTGCCATATTATATTATTATATTATTAGCATTGTGCAGGTCAAGGATTGGAGGTGGAGGAGCAGTCTCTGTCAGCGAGAGAACCTGAGAACATCTCAGAAGGTAAGCAAGTGATTTTTACTTTTATACCTTTTTTTCAAATTGTGTGTGTCGGGGGGAAACTGAAGTGACATCACAGAAAAGCTGTGACCTGAGTGGCTGGTTGGGATTCTAACCTAAATTTTTTTGAGTATTTGGGAACTAATTAAACATAATAACTTAATTATAATTTAGAGGATATCGAAGCCAGAGATCGGAGAATATTATAGTTAGCTATCGCATTTCTATTAGAAATCTAGTGCTAGGAAACAGATAGTTGACAGTAACTTTGTAATTTAAAAAAAAAGTATTTAAAAAAAAAAAAGACAAATTTTAATTTTAATTAATTGACGCAATGTCAGTTAGAGGGGTGCTGTGCTCTGACTGTGAGATGTGGCAGGTCCGGGAGGCTTCCAGCGTCCCGGATGGCTTCATCTGCAGAAAGTGCACCCAACTGCAGCTCCTCACAGACCGCATGGTTCGGTTGGAGCAGCAATTGGATGCACTTAGGAGCATGCAGGTGGCGGGAAGCGTCATAGATCGCAGTTATGTAAGTGTGGTCACACCCAAGGTGCAGGCAGAGAAATGGGTGACCACCAGAAAGGGCAGGCAGTCAGTGCAGGAATCCCCTGTGGTTGTCCCCCTCTCGAACAGATATACCCCTTTGGATACTGTCGGGGGGGATAGCCTATCAGGGGAAAACAGCAGCAGCCAGAGCAGTGGCACCACGGCTGGCTCTGATGTTCAGAAGGGAGGGTCAAAGCGCAGAAGAGTAATAGTTATAGGGGACTCTATAGTCAGGGGCACAGATAGGCGCTTCTGTGGACGTGAAAGAGACTCCAGGATGGTATGTTGCCTCCCTGGTGCCAGGGTCCAGGATGTCTCCGAACGGGTAGAGGGAATCCTGAAGGGGGAGGGCAAACAGGCAGAGGTCGTTGTACATATTGGTACTAACGACATAGGCAGGAAGGGGCATGAGGTCCTGCAGCAGGAGTTCAGGGAGCTAGGCAGAAAGTTAAAAGACAGGACCTCGAGGGTTGTAATCTCGGGATTACTCCCTGTGCCACGTGCCAGTGAGGCTAGAAATAGGAAGATAGAGCAGACAAACACGTGGCTAAACAGCTGGTGTAGGAGGGAGGGTTTCTGTTATCTGGACCACTGGGAGCTCTTCCGGGGCAGGTGTGACCTGTATAAGATGGACGGGTTGCATCTAAACCGGAGAGGCATAAATATCCTGGCCGCGAGATTTGCTCGTGTCACACGGGAGGGTTTAAACTAGTATGGCAGGGGGGTGGGCACGGGAGCAATAGGTCAGAAGGTGAGAGCATTGAGGGAGAACTAGGGAATAGGGACAGTGTGGCTCTGAGGCAGAGCAGACGGGGAAAAGTTGCTGAACACAGCGGGTCTGGTGGCCTGAAGTGCATATGTTTTAATGCAAGGAGCATTACGGGTAAGGCAGATGAACTTAGAGCTTGGATTACTACTTGGAACTATGATGCTGTTGCCATTACAGAGACCTGGTTGAGGGAAGGGCAGGATTGGCAGCTAAACGTTCCAGGATTTAGATGTTTCAGGCGGGATAGAGGGGGATGTAAAAGGGGAGGCGGAGTTGCGCTACTTGTTCAGGAGAGTATCACAGCTATACAGCGAGAGGACACCTCAGAGGGCAATGAGGCTATATGGGTAGAGATCAGGAATAAGAAGGGTGCAGTCACAATGTTGGGGGTATACTACAGGCCTCCCAACAGCCAGCGGGAGATAGAGGAGCAGATAGGTAGACAGATTTTGGAAAAGAGTAAAAACAACAGGGTTGTGGTGATGGGAGACTTCAACTTCCCCAATATTGACTGGGACTCACTTAGTGCCAGGGGCTTAGACGGGGCAGAGTTTGTAAGGAGCATCCAGGAGGGCTTCTTAAAACAATATGTAAACAGTCCAACTAGGGAAGGGGCGGTACTGGACCTGGTATTGGGGAATGAGCCCGGCCAGGTGGTAGATGTTTCAGTAGGGGAGCATTTCGGTAACAGTGACCACAATTCAGTAAGTTTTAAAGTACTGGTGGACAAGGATAAGAGTGGTCCGAGGATGAATGTGCTAAATTGGGGGAAGGCTAATTATAACAATATTAGGCGGGAACTGAAGAACATAGATTGGGGGCGGATGTTTGAGGGCAAATCAACATCTGACATGTGGGAGGCTTTCAAGTGTCAGTTGAAAGGAATACAGGACAGGCATGTTCCTGTGAGGAAGAAAGATAAATACGGCAATTTTCGGGAACCTTGGATGACGAGTGATATTGTAGGCCTCGTCAAAAAGAAAAAGGAGGCATTTGTCAGGGCTAAAAGGCTGGGAACAGACGAAGCCTGTGTGGCATATAAGGAAAGTAGGAAGGAACTTAAGCAAGGAGTCAGGAGGGCTAGAAGGGGTCATGAAAAGTCATTGGCAAATAGGGTTAAGGAAAATCCCAAGGCTTTTTACACTTACATAAAAAGCAAGAGGGTAGCCAGGGAAAGGGTTGGCCCACTGAAGGATAGGCAAGGGAATCTATGTGTGGAGCCAGAGGAAATGGGCGAGGTACTAAATGAATACTTTGCATCAGTATTCACCAAAGAGAAGGAATTGGTAGATGTTGAGTCTGGAGAAGGGGGTGTAGATAGCCTGGGTCACATTGTGATCCAAAAAGACGAGGTGTTGGGTGTCTTAAAAAATATTAAGGTAGATAAGTCCCCAGGGCCGGATGGGATCTACCCCAGAATACTGAAGGAGGCTGGAGAGGAAATTGCTGAGGCCTTGACAGAAATCTTTGGATCCTCGCTGTCTTCAGGGGATGTCCCGGAGGACTGGAGAATAGCCAATGTTGTTCCTCTGTTTAAGAAGGGTGGCAGGGATAATCCCGGGAACTACAGGCCGGTGAGCCTTACTTCAGTGGTAGGGAAATTACTGGAGAGAATTCTTCGAGACAGGATCTACTCCCATTTGGAAGCAAATGGACGTATTAGTGAGAGGCAGCACGGTTTTGTGAAGGGGAGGTCGTGTCTCACTAACTTGATAGAGTTTTTCGAGGAGGTCACTAAGATGATTGATGCAGGTAGGGCAGTAGATGTTGTCTATATGGACTTCAGTAAGGCCTTTGACAAGGTCCCTCATGGTAGACTAGTACAAAAGGTGAAGTCACACGGGATCAGGGGTGAACTGGCAAGGTGGATACAGAACTGGCTAGGCCATAGAAGGCAGAGGGTAGCAATGGAGGGATGCTTTTCTAATTGGAGGGCTGTGACCAGTGGTGTTCCACAGGGATCAGTGCTGGGACCTTTGCTCTTTGTAGTATATATAAATGATTTGGAGGAAAATGTAACTGGTCTGATTAGTAAGTTTGCAGACGACACAAAGGTTGGTGGAATTGCGGATAGCGATGAGGACTGTCTGAGGATACAGCAGGATTTAGATTGGCTGGAGACTTGGGTGGAGGGATGGCAGATGGAGTTTAACCTGGACAAATGTGAGGTAATGCATTTTGGAAGGGCTAATGCAGGTAGGGAATATACAGTGAATGGTAGAACCCTCAAGAGTATTGAAAGTCAAAGAGATCTAGGAGTACAGGTCCACAGATCACTGAAAGGGGCTACACAGGTGGAGAAGGTAGTCAAGAAGGCATACGGCATGCTTGCCTTCATTGGCCGGGGCATTGAGTATAAGAATTGGCAAGTCATGTTGCAGCTGTATAGAACCTTAGTTAGGCCACACTTGGAGTATAGTGTTCAATTCTGGTCGCCACACTACCAGAAGGATGTGGAGGCTTTAGAGAGGGTGCAGAAGAGATTTACCAGAATGTTGCCTGGTATGGAGGGCATAAGCTATGAGGAGCGATTGAATAAACTCGGTTTGTTCTCACTGGAACGAAGGAGGTTGAGGGGCGACCTGATAGAGGTAAACAAAATTATGAGGGGCATAGACAGAGTGGATAGTCAGAGGCTTTTCCCCAGGGTAGAGGGGTCAATTACTAGGGGGCATAGGTTTAAGGTGAGAGGGGCAAAGTTTAGAGTAGATGTACGAGGCAAGTTTTTTACGCAGAGGGTAGTGGGTGCCTGGAACTCACTACCGGAGGAGGTAGTGGAGGCAGGGACGATAGGGACATTTAAGGGGCATCTTGACAAATATATGAATAGGATGGGAATAGAAGGATACGGACCCAGGAAGTGTAGAAGATTGTAGTTTAGTCGGGCAGTATGGTCGGCACGGGCTTGGAGGGCCGAAGGGCCTGTTCCTGTGCTGTACATTTCTTTGTTCTTTGTTTTTGTTCTTTGACAGTACCCAATGTACAACAGCCCCATCAGGCACACAGCACACAGCACACCACTGACAGTACACAATGTACCACACCCCCATCAGACACCCAGCACACCGCACACCACTGACAGTACACAATGTACCACACCCCCATCAGACACCCAGCACACCGCACACCACTGACAGTACACAATGTACCACACCCCCATCAGGCACCCAGCACACCACACACCACTGACAGTACACAATGTACCACAGTCCCATCAGACACTCAGCACACCACACACCACTGACAGTACACAATGTACCACACCCCCATCAGGCACCCAGCACACCACACACCACTGACAGTACACAATGTACCACACCCCCATCAGACACTCAGCACACCGCACACCACTGACAGTACACAATGTACCACACCCCCATCAGACACCCAGCACACCGCACACCACTGACAGTACACAATGTACCACATCCCCATCAGGCACCCAGCACACCGCACACCACTGACAGTACACAATGTACCACACCACCATCAGACACTCAGCACACCGCACACCACTGACAGTACACAATGTACCACACCCCAATCAGACACTCAGCACACCGCACACCACTGACAGTACCCAATGTACCACACCCCCATCAGGCACCCAGCACACCACACACCACTGACAGTACACAATGTACCACACCCCCATCAGACACCCAGCACACCACACACCACTGACAGTACACAATGTACCACACCCCCATCAGACACCCAGCAGACCGCACACCACTGACAGTACACAATGTACCACACCCCCATCAGATACCCAGCACACCGCACACCACTGACAGTACACAATGTACCACACCCCCATTAGACACTCAGCACACCGCACACCACTGACAGTACACAATGTACCACACCCCCCATCAGGCACACAGCACACAGCACACCACTGACAGTACACAATGTACCACACCCCCCATCAGGCACACAGCACACCGCACACCACTGACAGTACACAATGTACCACACCCCCATCAGGCACCCAGCACACCGCACACCACTGACAGTACACAATGTACCTCCCCCCTCATCAGACACCCAGCACACCACACACCACTGACAGTACACAATGTACCTCACCCCCATTAGACACCCAGCACACCGCACACCACTGACAGTACACAATGTACCTCACCCCCATCAGGCACCCAGCACACCGCAGACCACTGTCAGTACACAATGTACTACACCCCCATCAGGCACCCAGCACACCACACACCACTGACAGTACACAATGTACCTCACCCCCATCAGACACCCAGCACACCACACACCACTGACAGTACACAATGTACCACACCCACATCAGACATCCAGCACACTGCACACCACTGACAGTATACAATGTACCACAGCCCCATCAGGCACCCAGCACACCGCACACCACTGACACTACACAATGTACCACACCCCCATCAGACACCCAGCACATCACACACCACTGACAGTGCACAATGTACCACAGCCCCATCAGACACCCAGCACACCGCACACCACTGACAGTACACAATGTACCACACCCCCATCAGACACCCAGCACACCGCACACCACTGACAGTACACAATGTACCACACTCCCATCAGACATCCAGCACACCACACTCCACTGACAGTACACAATGTACCACACCCCCATCAGACACTCAGCACACCGCACACCTCTGACAGTACACAATGTACCACAGCCCCATCAGACACCCAGCGCACTGCACACCACTGACAGTACACAATGTACCACAGCCCCATCAGACACCCAGCACACCGCACACCACTGACAGTACACAATGTACCACACCCCCATCAGACACCCAGCAAACCGCACACCACTGACAGTACACAATGTACCACACCCCCATCAGACACCCAGCACACCGCACACCACTGACAGTACACAATGTACCACACCCCCATCAGGCACCCAGCACACCACACACCACTGACAGTACACAATGTACCACAGTCCCATCAGACACTCAGCACACCACACACCACTGACAGTACACAATGTACCACACCCCCATCAGGCACCCAGCACACCACACACCACTGACAGTACACAATGTACCACACCCCCATCAGACACTCAGCACACCGCACACCACTGACAGTACACAATGTACCACACCCCCATCAGACACCCAGCACACCGCACACCACTGACAGTACACAATGTACCACATCCCCATCAGGCACCCAGCACACCGCACACCACTGACAGTACACAATGTGCCACACCCCCCATCAGGCACACAGCACACCGCACACCACTGACAGTACACAATGTACCACACCCCCATCAGGCACCCAGCACACCGCACACCACTGACAGTACACAATGTACCTCCCCCCTCATCAGACACCCAGCACACCACACACCACTGACAGTACACAATGTACCTCACCCCCATCAGACACCCAGCACACCGCACACCACTGACAGTACACAATGTACCTCACCCCCATCAGGCACCCAGCACACCGCAGACCACTGTCAGTACACAATGTACTACACCCCCATCAGGCACCCAGCACACCACACACCACTGACAGTACACAATGTACCTCACCCCCATCAGACACCCAGCACACCACACACCACTGACAGTACACAATGTACCACACCCACATCAGACATCCAGCACACTGCACACCACTGACAGTATACAATGTACCACTGCCCCATCAGACACCCAGCACACCGCACACCACTGACAGTACACAATGTACCACACCCCCATCAGACACCCAGCACACCGCACACCACTGACAGTACACAATGTACCACACTCCCATCAGACATCCAGCACACCACACTCCACTGACAGTACACAATGTACCACACCCCCATCAGACACTCAGCACACCGCACACCTCTGACAGTACACAATGTACCACAGCCCCATCAGACACCCAGCGCACTGCACACCACTGACAGTACACAATGTACCACAGCCCCATCAGACACCCAGCACACCGCACACCACTGACAGTACACAATGTACCACACCCCCATCAGACACCCAGCACACCGCACACCACTGACAGTACACAATGTACCACACCCCCATCAGACACCCAGCACACCGCACACCACTGACAGTACACAATGTACCACACCCCCATCAGGCACCCAGCACACCACACACCACTGACAGTACACAATGTACCACAGTCCCATCAGACACTCAGCACACCACACACCACTGACAGTACACAATGTACCACACCCCCATCAGGCACCCAGCACACCACACACCACTGACAGTACACAATGTACCACACCCCCATCAGACACTCAGCACACCGCACACCACTGACAGTACACAATGTACCACACCCCCATCAGACACCCAGCACACCGCACACCACTGACAGTACACAATGTACCACATCCCCATCAGGCACCCAGCACACCGCACACCACTGACAGTACACAATGTACCACACCACCATCAGACACTCAGCACACCGCACACCACTGACAGTACACAATGTACCACACCCCAATCAGACACTCAGCACACCGCACACCACTGACAGTACCCAATGTACCACACCCCCATCAGGCACCCAGCACACCACACACCACTGACAGTACACAATGTACCACACCCCCATCAGACACCCAGCACACCACACACCACTGACAGTACACAATGTACCACACCCCCATCAGACACCCAGCACACCGCACACCACTGACAGTACACAATGTACCACAGCCCCATCAGACACCCAGCGCACCGCACACCACTGACAGTACACATTGTACCACACCCCCATCAGACACCCAGCACACCACACACCACTGACAGTACACAATGTACCACAGCCCCATCAGGCACCCAGCACACCACACACCACTGACAGTACACAATGTACCACACCCCCATCAGACACCCAGCACACCACACACCACTGACAGTACACAATGTACCACACCCCCATCAGACACCCAGCACACCGCACACCACTGACAGTACACAATGTACCACAGCCCCATCAGACACCCAGCACACTGCACACCACTGTCAGTACACAATGTACCACACCCCCATCAGACACCCAGAACACCGCCCACCACTGACAGTACACAATGTACCACACCCCCATCAGACACCTAGCACACCGCACACCACTGACAGTACACAATGTACCACACCCCCCATCAGGCACACAGCACACCGCACACCACTGACAGTACGCAATGTACCACACCCCCATCAGGCACCCAGCACACCGCAGACCACTGTCAGTACACAATGTACCACACCCCCATCAGGCACCCAGCACACCACACACCACTGACAGTACACAATGTACCTCACCCCCATGAGACACCCAGCACACCACACACCACTGACAGTACACAATGTACCACACCCCCATCAGACACCCAGCACACTGCACACCACTGACAGTATGCAATGTACCACAGCCCCATCAGGCACCCAGCACACCGCACACCACTGACACTACACAATGTACCACATCCCCATCAGACACCCAGCACAGCACACACCACTGACAGTGCACAATGTACCACAGCCCCATCAGACACCCAGCACACCGCACACCACTGACAGTACACAATGTACCACACCCCCACCAGACACACAGCACACCGCACACCACTGACAATACACAATGTACAACAGCCCCAGCAGACACCCAGCACACCGCACACCACTGGCAGTACACAATGTACCACACCCCCATCAGACACGCAGCACACCGCACACCACTGACAGTACACAATGTACCACACCCCCATCAGACACCCAGCACACCACACACGACTGACAGTACACAATGTACCACAGCCCCATCAGACACCCAGCACACCGCACACCACTGACAGTACACAATGTACCACATCCCCATCAGGCACCCAGCACACCGCACACCACTAACAGTACACAATGTACCACACCCCCATCAGGCACCCAGCACACCGCACACCACTGACAGTACACAATGTACCACACCCCCATCAGACACCCAGCACACCGCCCACCACTGACAGTACACAATATACCACACACCCATCAGACACCTAGCACACCGCACACCACTGACAGTAAACAATGTACCACACCCCCATCAGACACCCAGCACACCGCACACCACTGACAGTACACAATGTACCACACCCCCATCAGGCACCCAGCAGACCGCACACCACTGACAGTACACAATGTACCACACCCCCATTAGACACTCAGCACACCGCACACCACTGACAGTACACAATGTACCACACCCCCCATCAGGCACACGGCACACAGCACACCACTGACAGTACACAATGTACCACACCCCCCATCAGGCACACAGCACATCGCACACCACTGACAGTACACAATGTACCACACCCCCATCAGGCACCCAGCACACCACACACCACTGACAGTACACAATGTACCTCCCCCCCCCATCAGACACCCAGCACACCACACACCACTGACAGTACACAATGTACCTCACCCGCATCAGACACCCAGCACACCGCACACCACTGACAGTACACAATGTACCTCACCCCCATCAGGCACCCAGCACACCGCAGACCACTGTCAGTACACAATGTACTACACCCCCATCAGGCACCCAGCACACCACACACCACTGACAGTACACAATGTACCTCACCCCCATCAGACACCCAGCACACCACACACCACTGACAGTACACAATGTACCACACCCACATCAGACACCCAGCACACTGCACACCACTGACAGTATACAATGTACCACAGCCCCATCAGGCACCCAGCACACCGCACACCACTGACACTACACAATGTACCACACCCCCATCAGACACCCAGCACACCACACACCACTGACAGTGCACAATGTACCACAGCCCCATCAGACACCCAGCACACCGCACACCACTGACAGTACACAATGTACCACACCCCCATCAGACACCCAGCACACCGCACACCACTGACAGTACACAATGTACCACACTCCCATCAGACATCCAGCACACCACACTCCACTGACAGTACACAATGTACCACACCCCCATCAGACACTCAGCACACCGCACACCTCTGACAGTACACAATGTACCACAGCCCCATCAGACACCCAGCACACCGCACACCACTGACAGTACACAATGTACCACACCCCCTTCAGACACCCAGCACACCGCACACCACTGACAGTACACAATGTACCACACTCACATCAGACACCCAGCACACCACACACCACTGACAGTACACAATGTACCACACCCCCATCAGGCACCCAGCACACCGCACACCGCTGACAGTACAAAATGTACCACAGCCCCATCAGACACCCAGCACACCGCACACCACTGACAGTACACAATGTACCACACCCCCATCAGACACCCAGCACACCGCACACCACTGACAGTACACAATGTACCACAGTCCCATCAGGCACCCAGCACACCGCACACCACTGACAGTACACAATGTACCACACCACCATCAGGGACCCAGCACACCGCACACCACTGACAGTACACAATGTACAACAGCCCCCTCAGACACACAGCACACCGCACACCACTGACAGTACACAATGTACCACAGCCCCATCGGACACACAGCACACCGCACACCACTGACAGTACACAATGTTCCACAGCCCCATTAGACACCCAGCTCACCGCACACCACTGACAGGACACAATGTACCACACCCCCCATCAGGCACACATCACACAGCACACCACTGACAGTACACAATGTACCACACCCCCCATCAGGCACACAGCACATCGCACACCACTGACAGTACACAATGTACCACACCCCCATCAGGCACCCAGCACACCACACACCACTGACAGTACACAATGTACCTCCCCCCCCATCAGACACCCAGCACACCACACACCACTGACAGTACACAATGTACCTCACCCCCATCAGACACCCAGCACACCGCACACCACTGACAGTACACAATGTACCTCACCCCCATCAGGCACCCAGCACACCGCAGACCACTGTCAGTACACAATGTACTACACCCCCATCAGGCACCCAGCACACCACACACCACTGACAGTACACAATGTACCTCACCCCCATCAGACACCCAGCACACCACACACCACTGACAGTACACAATGTACCACACCCACATCAGACACCCAGCACACTGCACACCACTGACAGTATACAATGTACCACAGCCCCATCAGGCACCCAGCACACCGCACACCACTGACACTACACAATGTACCACACCCCCATCAGACACCCAGCACACCACACACCACTGACAGTGCACAATGTACCACAGCCCCATCAGACACCCAGCACACCGCACACCACTGACAGTACACAATGTACCACACCCCCATCAGACACCCAGCACACCGCACACCACTGACAGTACACAATGTACCACACTCCCATCAGACATCCAGCACACCACACTCCACTGACAGTACACAATGTACCACACCCCCATCAGACACTCAGCACACCGCACACCTCTGACAGTACACAATGTACCACAGCCCCATCAGACACCCAGCACACCGCACACCACTGACAGTACACAATGTACCACACCCCCTTCAGACACCCAGCACACCGCACACCACTGACAGTACACAATGTACCACACTCACATCAGACACCCAGCACACCACACACCACTGACAGTACACAATGTACCACACCCCCATCAGGCACCCAGCACACCGCACACCGCTGACAGTACAAAATGTACCACAGCCCCATCAGACACCCAGCACACCGCACACCACTGACAGTACACAATGTACCACACCCCCATCAGACACCCAGCACACCGCCCACCACTGACAGTACACAATGTACCACAGTCCCATCAGGCACCCAGCACACCGCACACGACTGACAGTACACAATGTACCACACCACCATCAGGGACCCAGCACACCGCACACCACTGACAGTACACAATGTACAACAGCCCCCTCAGACACACAGCACACCGCACACCACTGACAGTACACAATGTACCACAGCCCCATCGGACACACAGCACACCGCACACCACTGACAGTACACAATGTTCCACAGCCCCATTAGACACCCAGCTCACCGCACACCACTGACAGTACACAATGTACCACACCCCCATCAGACACCCAGCACACCGCAGACCACTGACAGTACACATTGTACCACACCCCCATCAGGCACCCAGCACACCGCACACCACTGACAGTACACAATGTACCACACCCCCATCAGACACCCAGCACACCGCACATCACTGACAGTACACAATGTACCACACCCCCATCAGACACCCAGCACACCGCAGACCACTGCCAGTACACATTGTACCACACCCCCATCAGGCACCCAGCACACCGCACACCACTGACAGTACACAATGTACCACACCCCCATCAGACACCCAGCACACCACACACCACTGACAGTACACAATGTACCACACCCCCATCAGGCACCCAGCACACCACACACCACTGACAGTACACAATGTACCACACCCCCATCAGACACCCAGCACACCACACACCACTGACAGTTCACAATGTACCACACCCCCATCAGACACCCAGCACACCGCACACCACTGACAGTACACAATGTACCACACCCCCATCAGACACCCAGCACACCGCACACCACTGACAGTACACAATGTACCACAGCCCCATCAGGGACCCAGCATACCACACACCACTGACAGTTCACAATGTACCACACCCCCATCAGGCACTCAGCACACCGCACACCACTGACAGTACACAATGTACCACACCCCCATCAGACACCCAGCACACCACACACCACTGACAGTACACAATGTACCACACCCCCATCAGACACCCAGCACACCACACACCACTGACAGTACACAATGTACCACACCCCCATCAGACACCCAGCACACCGCACACCACTGACAGTACACAATGTACCACAGCCCCATCAGACACCCAGCACACCGCACACCACTGACAGTACACAATGTACCACACCCTCATCAGACACCCAGCACACCACACACCACTGACAGTACACAATGTACAACAGCCCCATCAGGGACCCAGCATACCACACACCACTGACAGTTCACAATGTACCACAGTCCCATCAGACACCCAGCACACCTCACACCACTGTCAGTACACAATGTACCACACCCCCATCAGACACCCAGCACACCGCACACCACTGACAGTACACAATGTACCACAGCCCCATCAGACACCCAGCACACCGCACACCACTGACAGTACACAATGTACCACGCCCCCATCAGACACCCAGCACACCACACACCACTGACAGTACACAATGTACAACAGCCCCATCAGGGACCCAGCATACCACACACCACTGACAGTTCACAATGTACCATCAGTCCCATCAGACACCCAGCACACCTCACACCACTGTCAGTACACAATGTACCACACCCCCATCAGACACCCAGCACACCGCACACCACTGACAGTACACAATGTACCACACCCCCATCAGACACCCAGCACACCGCACACCACTGACAGTACACAATGTACCACACCCCCATCAGGCACCCAGCACACCGCACACCACTGACAGTACACAATGTACCACACCCCCATCAGGCACCCAGCACACCGCACACCACTGACAGTACACAATGTACCACACCCCCATCAGACACCCAGCACACCGCACACCACTGACAGTACACAATGTACCACATGCCCCATCAGGGACCCAGCATACCACACACCACTGACAGTTCACAATGTACCACACCCCCATCAGGCACTCAGCACACCGCACACCACTGACAGTACACAATGTACCACACCCCCATCAGACACCCAGCACACCACACACCACTGACAGTACACAATGTACCACACCCCCATCAGACACCCAGCACACCACACACCACTGACAGTACACAATGTACCACACCCCCATCAGACACCCAGCACACCGCACACCACTGACAGTACACAATGTACCACAGCCCCATCAGACACCCAGCACACCGCACACCACTGACAGTACACAATGTACCACACCCCCATCAGACACCCAGCACACCACACACCACTGACAGTACACAATGTACAACAGCCCCATCAGGGACCCAGCATACCACACACCACTGACAGTTCACAATGTACCACAGTCCCATCAGACACCCAGCACACCTCACACCACTGTCAGTACACAATGTACCACACCCCCATCAGACACCCAGCACACCGCACACCACTGACAGTACACAATGTACCACAGCCCCATCAGACACCCAGCACACCGCACACCACTGACAGTACACAATGTACCACGCCCCCATCAGACACCCAGCACACCACACACCACTGACAGTACACAATGTACAACAGCCCCATCAGGGACCCAGCATACCACACACCACTGACAGTTCACAATGTACCACAGTCCCATCAGACACCCAGCACGCCTCACACCACTGTCAGTACACAATGTACCACACCCCCATCAGACACCCAGCACACCGCACACCACTGACAGTACACAATGTACCACACCCCCATCAGACACCCAGCACACCGCACACCACTGACAGTACACAATGTACCACACCCCCATCAGACACCCAGCACACCTCACACCACTGTCAGTACACAATGTACCACACCCCCATCAGACACCCAGCACACCGCACACCACTGACAGTACACAATGTACCACACCCCCATCAGGCACCCAGCACACCGCACACCACTGACAGTACACAATGTACCACACCCCCATCAGGCACCCAGCACACCGCACACCACTGACAGTACACAATGTACCACACCCCCATCAGGCACCCAGCACACCGCACACCACTGACAGTACACAATGTACCACACCCCCATCAGACACCCAGCACACCGCACACCACTGACAGTACACAATGTACCACACCCCCATCAGGCACCCAGCACACCGCACACCACTGACAGTACACAATGTACCACACCCCCATCAGGCACCCAGCACACCACACACCACTGACAGTACACAATGTACCACAGCCCCATCAGGCACCCAGCACACCGCACACCACTGACAGTACACAATGTACCACACACCCCATCAGGGACACAGCACACCACACACCACTCACATTACACAATGTACCACAGTCCCATCAGGCACCCAGCACACCACACACCACTGACAGTTCACAATGTACCACACCCCCATCAGACACCCAGCACACCGCACACCACTGACAGTACACAATGTACCACACCCCCATCAGACACCCAGCACACCGCACACCACTGACAGTACACAATGTACCACACCCCCATCAGGCACCCAGCACACCGCACACCACTGACAGTACACAATGTACCACACCCCCATCAGGCACCCAGCACACCGCACACCACTGACAGTACACAATGTACCACACCCCCATCAGACACCCAGCACACCGCACACCACTGACAGTACACAATGTACCACATGCCCCATCAGGGACCCAGCATACCACACACCACTGACAGTTCACAATGTACCACACCCCCATCAGGCACTCAGCACACCGCACACCACTGACAGTACACAATGTACCACACCCCCATCAGACACCCAGCACACCACACACCACTGACAGTACACAATGTACCACACCCCCATCAGACACCCAGCACACCACACACCACTGACAGTACACAATGTACCACACCCCCATCAGACACCCAGCACACCGCACACCACTGACAGTACACAATGTACCACAGCCCCATCAGACACCCAGCACACCGCACACCACTGACAGTACACAATGTACCACACCCCCATCAGACACCCAGCACACCACACACCACTGACAGTACACAATGTACAACAGCCCCATCAGGGACCCAGCATACCACACACCACTGACAGTTCACAATGTACCACAGTCCCATCAGACACCCAGCACGCCTCACACCACTGTCAGTACACAATGTACCACACCCCCATCAGACACCCAGCACACCGCACACCACTGACAGTACACAATGTACCACACCCCCATCAGACACCCAGCACACCGCACACCACTGACAGTACACAATGTACCACACCCCCATCAGACACCCAGCACACCTCACACCACTGTCAGTACACAATGTACCACACCCCCATCAGACACCCAGCACACCGCACACCACTGACAGTACACAATGTACCACACCCCCATCAGGCACCCAGCACACCGCACACCACTGACAGTACACAATGTACCACACCCCCATCAGGCACCCAGCACACCGCACACCACTGACAGTACACAATGTACCACACCCCCATCAGGCACCCAGCACACCGCACACCACTGACAGTACACAATGTACCACACCCCCATCAGACACCCAGCACACCGCACACCACTGACAGTACACAATGTACCACACCCCCATCAGGCACCCAGCACACCGCACACCACTGACAGTACACAATGTACCACACCCCCATCAGGCACCCAGCACACCACACACCACTGACAGTACACAATGTACCACAGCCCCATCAGGCACCCAGCACACCGCACACCACTGACAGTACACAATGTACCACACACCCCATCAGGGACACAGCACACCACACACCACTCACATTACACAATGTACCACAGTCCCATCAGGCACCCAGCACACCACACACCACTGACAGTTCACAATGTACCACACCCCCATCAGACACCCAGCACACCGCACACCACTGACAGTACACAATGTACCACACCCCCATCAGACACCCAGCACACCGCACACCACTGACAGTACACAATGTACCACACCCCCATCAGGCACCCAGCACACCGCACACCACTGACAGTACACAATGTACCACACCCCCATCAGGCACCCAGCACACCGCACACCACTGACAGTACACAATGTACCACACCCCCATCAGACACCCAGCACACCGCACACCACTGACAGTACACAATGTACCACATGCCCCATCAGGGACCCAGCATACCACACACCACTGACAGTTCACAATGTACCACACCCCCATCAGGCACTCAGCACACCGCACACCACTGACAGTACACAATGTACCACACCCCCATCAGACACCCAGCACACCACACACCACTGACAGTACACAATGTACCACACCCCCATCAGACACCCAGCACACCACACACCACTGACAGTACACAATGTACCACACCCCCATCAGACACCAAGCACACCGCACACCACTGACAGTACACAATGTACCACAGCCCCATCAGACACCCAGCACACCGCACACCACTGACAGTACACAATGTACCACACCCCCATCAGACACCCAGCACACCACACACCACTGACAGTACACAATGTACAACAGCCCCATCAGGGACCCAGCATACCACACACCACTGACAGTTCACAATGTACCACAGTCCCATCAGACACCCAGCACACCTCACATCACTGTCAGTACACAATGTACCACACCCCCATCAGACACCCAGCACACCGCACACCACTGACAGTACACAATGTACCACAGCCCCATCAGACACCCAGCACACCGCACACCACTGACAGTACACAATGTACCACGCCCCCATCAGACACCCAGCACACCACACACCACTGACAGTACACAATGTACAACAGCCCCATCAGGGACCCAGCATACCACACACCACTGACAGTTCACAATGTACCACAGTCCCATCAGACACCCAGCACGCCTCACACCACTGTCAGTACACAATGTACCACACCCCCATCAGACACCCAGCACACCGCACACCACTGACAGTACACAATGTACCACACCCCCATCAGACACCCAGCACACCGCACACCACTGACAGTACACAATGTACCACACCCCCATCAGACACCCAGCACACCTCACACCACTGTCAGTACACAATGTACCACACCCCCATCAGACACCCAGCACACCGCACACCACTGGCAGTACACAATGTACCACACCCCCATCAGGCACCCAGCACACCGCACACCACTGACAGTACACAATGTACCACACCCCCATCAGGCACCCAGCACACCGCACACCACTGACAGTACACAATGTACCACACCACCATCAGGCACCCAGCACACCGCACACCACTGACAGTACACAATGTACCACACCCCCATCAGACACCCAGCACACCGCACACCACTGACAGTACACAATGTACCACACCCCCATCAGGCACCCAGCACACCGCACACCACTGACAGTACACAATGTACCACACCCCCATCAGGCACCCAGCACACCACACACCACTGACAGTACACAATGTACCACAGCCCCATCAGGCACCCAGCACACCGCACACCACTGACAGTACACAATGTACCACACACCCCATCAGGGACACAGCACACCACACACCACTCACATTACACAATGTACCACAGTCCCATCAGGCACCCAGCACACCACACACCACTGACAGTTCACAATGTACCACACCCCCATCAGACACCCAGCACACCGCACACCACTGACAGTACACAATGTACCACACCCCCATCAGACACCCAGCACACCGCACACCACTGACAGTACACAATGTACCACAGCCCCATCAGGGACCCAGCATACCACACACCACTGACAGTTCACAATGTACCACACCCCCATCAGGCACTCAGCACACCGCACACCACTGACAGTACACAATGTACCACAGCCCCATCAGACACCCAGCACACCGCACACCACTGACAGTACACAATGTACCACACCCCCATCAGACACCCAGCACACCACACACCACTGACAGTACATAATGTACAACAGCCCCATCAGGGACCCAGCATACCACACACCATTGACAGTTCACAATGTACCACAGTCCCATCAGACACCCAGCACACCTCACACCACTGTCAGTACACAATGTACCACACCCCCATCAGACACCCAGCACACCGCACACCACTGACAGTACACAATGTACCACACCCCCATCAGGCACCCAGCACACCGCACACCACTGTCAGTACACAATGTACCACACCCCCATCAGACACCCAGCACACCTCACACCACTGTCAGTACACAATGTACCACACCCCCATCAGACACCCAGCACACCGCACACCACTGAAAGTACACAATGTACCACACCCCCATCAGGCACCCAGCACACCGCACACCACTGACAGTACACAATGTACCACACCCCCATCAGGCACCCAGCACACCGCACACCACTGACAGTACACAATGTACCACACCCCCATCAGGCACCCAGCACACCGCACACCACTGACAGTACACAATGTACCACACCCCCATCAGACACCCAGCACACCGCACACCACTGACAGTACACAATGTACCACACCCCCATCAGGCACCCAGCACACCGCACACCACTGACAGTACACAATGTACCACACCCCCATCAGGCACCCAGCACACCACACACCACTGACAGTACACAATGTACCGCAGCCCCATCAGGCACCCAGCACACCGCACACCACTGACACTACACAATGTACCACACCCCCCATCAGGGACACAGCACACCACACACCACTGACATTACACAATGTACCACAGTCCCATCAGGCACCCAGCACACCACACACCACTGACAGTACACAATGTACCACATCCCCATCAGGCACCCAGCACACCGCAGACCACTGACAGTACACATTGTACCACACCCCCATCAGGCACCCAGCACACCGCACACCACTGACAGTACACAATGTACCACACCCCCATCAGACACCCAGCACACCGCACATCACTGACAGTACACAATGTACCACACCCCCATCAGACACCCAGCACACCGCAGACCACTGCCAGTACACATTGTACCACACCCCCATCAGGCACCCATCACACCGCACACCACTGACAGTACACAATGTACCACACCCCCATCAGACACCCAGCACACCACACACCACTGACAGTACACAATGTACCACACCCCCATCAGGCACCCAGCACACCACACACCACTGACAGTACACAATGTACCACACCCCCATCAGACACCCAGCACACCACACACCACTGACAGTTCACAATGTACCACACCCCCATCAGACACCCAGCACACCGCACACCACTGACAGTACACAATGTACCACACCCCCATCAGACACCCAGCACACCGCACACCACTGACAGTACACAATGTACCACAGCCCCATCAGGGACCCAGCATACCACACACCACTGACAGTTCACAATGTACCACACCCCCATCAGGCACCCAGCACACCGCACACCACTGACAGTACACAATGTACCACACCCCCATCAGACACCCAGCACACCACACACCACTGACAGTACACAATGTACCACACCCCCATCAGACACCCAGCACACCGCACACCACTGACAGTACACAATGTACCACACCCCCATCAGACACCCAGCACACCACACACCACTGACAGTACACAATGTACAACAGCCCCATCAGGGACCCAGCATACCACACACCACTGACAGTACACAATGTACCACACCCCCATCAGGCACCCAGCACACCGCACACCACTGACAGTACACAATGTACCACACCCCCATCAGGCACCCAGCACACCGCACACCACTGACAGTACACAATGTACCACACCCCCATCAGGCACCCAGCACACCGCACACCACTGACAGTACACAATGTACCACACCCCCATCAGACACCCAGCACACCGCACACCACTGACAGTACACAATGTACCACACCCCCATCAGGCACCCAGCACACCGCACACCACTGACAGTACACAATGTACCACACCCCCATCAGGCACCCAGCACACCACACACCACTGACAGTACACAATGTACCACAGCCCCATCAGGCACCCAGCACACCGCACACCACTGACACTACACAATGTACCACACCCCCCATCAGGGACACAGCACACCACACACCACTGACATTACACAATGTACCACAGTCCCATCAGGCACCCAGCACACCACACACCACTGACAGTACACAATGTACCACATCCCCATCAGGCACCCAGCACACCGCACTCCACTGACAGTACACAATGTACCACACCCTCATCAGACACCCAGCACACCGCACACAACTGAGAGTACACAATGTACCACACCCCCATCAGACACCCAGCACACCGCACACAACTGACAGTACACAATGTACCACAGCCCCATCAGACACCCAGCACACCACACACCACTGACAGTACACAATGTACCACACCCCCATCAGACACCCAGCACATCGCACACCACTGAAAGTACACAATGTACCACACCCCCATCAGACACCCAGCACACCGCACACCACTGACAGTACACAATGTACCACACCCCCATCAGACACCCAGCACACCACACACCACTGACAGTACACAATGTACCACAGCCCCATCTGACACCCAGCACACCGCACACCACTGACAGTACACAATGTACCACAGCCCCATCAGGAACCCAGCGCACCGCACACCACTGACAGTACACAATGTACCACACCCCCATCAGACACCCAGCATACCGCACACCACTGACAGTACACAATGTACCACAGCCCCATCAGACACCCAGCGCACCGCACACCACTGACAGTACACAATGTACCACACCTCCATCAGACACCCAGCACACCGCACACCACTGACAGTACACAATGTACCACACCCCCATCAGACACCCAGCACACCACACACCACGGACAGTACACAATGTACCACACCACCATCAGACACCCCGCACACCGCACACCACTGACAGTACACAATGTACCACACCCCCATCAGACACCCAGCACACAACACACCACTGACAGTACACAATGTACCACATCCCCATCAGACACCCAGCACACCGCACACCACTGACAGTACACAATGTACCACACCCCCATCAGACACCCAGCACACCACACACCACTGACAGTACACAATGTACCACAGCCCCATCAGACACCCAGCACACCGCACACCACTGACAGTACACAATGTACCACACCCCCATCAGACACCCAGCACACCACACACCACTGACAGTTCACAATGTACCACACCCCCATCAGGGACCCAGCACACCGCACACCACTGACAGTACACAATGTACCACACCCCCATCAGGCACTCAGCACACCGCACACCACTGACAGTACACAATGTACCTCACCCCCATCAGACACCCAGCACACAACACACCACTGACAGTACACAATGTACCACATCCCCATCAGACACCCAGCACACCGCACACCACTGACAGTACACAATGTACCACACCCCCATCAGACACCCAGCACACCACACACCACTGACAGTACACAATGTACCACAGCCCCATCAGACACCCAGCACACCGCACACCACTGACAGTACACAATGTACCACACCCCCATCAGACACCCAGCACACCACACACCACTGACAGTTCACAATGTACCACACCCCCATCAGGGACCCAGCACACCGCACACCACTGACAGTACACAATGTACCACACCCCCATCAGGCACTCAGCACACCGCACACCACTGACAGTACACAATGTACCTCACCCCCATCAGACACCCAGCACACCACACACCACTGACAGTACACAATGTACCACAGTCCCAGCAGACACCCAGCACACCTCACACCACTGTCAGTACACAATGTACCACACCCCCATCAGACACCCAGCACACCGCACACCACTGACAGTACACAATGTACCACACCCCCATCAGGCACCCAGCACACCGCACACCACTGACAGTACACAATGTACCACACCCCCATCAGGCACCCAGCACACCGCACACCACTGACAGTACACAATGTACCACACCCCCATCAGGCACCCCGCACACCGCACACCACTGACAGTACACAATGTACCACTCCCCCATCAGACACCCAGCACACCGCACACCACTGACAGTACACAATGTACCACAGCCCCATCAGACACCCAGCACACCGCACACCACTGACAGTACGCAATGTACCACACCCCCCATCAGGGACACAGCACACCACACACCACTGACATTACACAATGTAAAACAGTCCCATCAGGCACCCAGCACACCACACACCACTGACAGTACACAATGTACCACATCCCCATCAGGCACCCAGCACACCGCACACCACTGACAGTACACAATGTACCACACCCTCATCAGACACCCAGCACACCGCACACCACTGACAGTACACAATGTACCACACCCCCATCAGACACCCAGCACACCGCACACCACTGACAGTACACAATGTACCACAGCCCCATCAGACACCCAGCACACCACACAACACTGACAGTACACAATGTACCACACCCCCATCAGACACCCAGCACATCGCACACCACTGAAAGTACACAATGTACCACACCCCCATCAGACACCCAGCACACCGCACACCACTGACAGTACACAATGTACCACACCCCCATCAGACACCCAGCACACCGCACACCACTGACAGTACACAATGTACCACACCCCCATCAGACACCCAGCACACCGCACACCACTGACAGTACACAATGTACCACACCCCCATCAGACACCCAGCACACCGCACACCACTGACAGTACACAATGTACCACACCCCCATCAGACACCCAGCACACCGCACACCACTGACAGTACACAATGTACCACACCCCCATAAGACACCCAGCACACCGCACACCACTGACAGTACACAATGTACCACACCCCCATCAGACACCCAGCACACCGCACACCACTGACTGTACACAATGTACCACAGCCCCATCAGACACCCAGCATACCGCACACCACTGACAGTACACAATGTACCACAGCCCCATCTGACACCCAGCACACCGCACACCACTGACAGTACACAATGTACCACAGCCCCATCAGGAACCCAGCGCACCGAACACCACTGGCAGTACACAATGTACCACTCCCCCATCAGACACCCAGCATACCGCACACCACTGACAGTACACAATGTACCACAGCCCCATCAGACACCCAGCACACCGCACAGCACTGACAGTACACAATGTACCACACCCCCCATCAGGGACACAGCACACCACACACCACTGACATTACACAATGTACCACAGTCCCATCAGGCACCCAGCACACCACACACCACTGACAGGACACAATGTACCACATCCCCATCAGGCACCCAGCACACCACTGACAGTACACAATGTACCACACCCTCATCAGACACCCAGCACACCGCACACCACTGACAGTACACAATGTACCACACCCCCATCAGACACCCAGCACACCGCACACCACTGACAGTACACAATGTACCACAGCCCCATCAGACACCCAGCACACCACACACCACTGACAGTACACAATGTACCACACCCCCATCAGACACCCAGCACATCGCACACCACTGAAAGTACACAATGTACCACACCCCCATCAGACACCCAGCACACCGCACACCACTGACAGTACACAATGTACCACACCCCCATCAGACACCAAGCACACCGCACACCACTGACAGTACACAATGTACCACAGCCCCATCAGACACCCAGCACACCGCACACCACTGACATTACACAATGTACCACACCCCCATCAGACACCCAGCACACCGCACACCACTGACAGTACACAATGTACCACAGCCCCATCAGACACCCAGCACACCGCACACCACTGACATTACACAATGTACCACACCCCCATCAGACACCCAGCACACCGCACACCACTGACAGTACACAATGTACCACAGCCCCATCAGACACCCAGCACACCACACACCACTGACAGTACACAATGTACCACACCCCCATCAGACACCCAGCACACCGCACACCACTGAGAGTACACAATGTACCACACCCCCATCAGACACCAGCACACCGCACACCACTGACAGTACACAATGTACCACACCCCCATCAGACACCCAGCACACCGCACACCACTGACAGTACACAATGTACCACACCCCCATCAGACACCCAGCACACCGCACACCACTGACTGTACACAATGTACCACAGCCCCATCAGACACCCAGCATACCGCACACCACTGACAGTACACAATGTACCACAGCCCCATCAGGAACCCAGCGCACCGCACACCACTGACAGTACACAATGTACCACAACTCCATCAGACACCCAGCACACCGCACACCACTGACAGTACACAATGTACCACAACACCATCAGACACCCAGCTCACCGCACACCACTGACAGTACACAATGTACCACAGCCCCATCAGGCTCCCAGCACACCGCACACCACTGACAGTACACAATGTACCACAGCCCCATCAGACACCCAGCTCACCGCACACCACTGACAGTACACAATGTACCACAGCCCCATCAGGCACCCAGCTCACCGCACACCACTGACAGTACACAATGTACCACACCCCCATCAGACACCAAGCACACCGCACACCACTGACAGTACACAATGTACCACACCCCCATCAGACACCCAGCACACCACACACCACTGACAGTACACAATGTACCACACCCCCATCAGACACTCAGCTCACTGCACACCACTGACAGTACACAATGTACCACACCCCCATTAGACACCCAGCACACCACACACCACTGACAGTACACAATGTACCACAGCCCCATGAGACACACAGCACACCGCACACCACTGACAGTACACAATGTACCACACCCCCATCAGACACCCAGCACACCGCACACCACTGACAGTACACAATGTACCACACCCCCATCAGACACCCAGCACACCACACACCACTGACAGTACACAATGTACCACAGCCCCATGAGACACACAGCACACCGCACTCCACTGACAGTACACAATGTACCACACCCCCATCAGACACCCAGCACACCACACACCACTGACAGTACACAATGTACCACACCCCCATTAGACACCCAGCACACCGCACAACACCGACAGTACACAATGTACCACACCCCCATCAGATACCAAGCTCACCGCACACCACTGACAGTACTCAATGTACCACACACCCATCAGGCACCCAGCACACCACACACCACTGACAGTACACAATGTCCCACACCCACATCAGACACCCAGCACACCGCAAACCACTGACAGTACACAATGTACCACACCCCCATCGGACACCCAGCACACGGCACACCACTGACAGTACACAATGTACCACAACCCCATCAGATACACAGCACACTGCACACCACTGACAGTACACAATGTACCACAGCCCCATGAGACACACAGCACACCGCACTCCACTGACAGTACACAATGTACCACACCCCCATCAGACACCCAGCACACCGCACACCACTGACAGTACACGATGTACCACACCCCCATCAGACACCCAGCACACTGCACACCACTGACAGTACACAATGTACCACACCCCCATCAGACACTCAGCACACCGCACACCACTGACAGTACACAATGTACCACAGCCCCATCAGACACCCAGCTCACCACACACCACTGACAGTACACAATGTACCACAGCCCCATCAGACACCCAGCACACTGCACACCACTGACAGTACACAATGTACCACACCCCCATCAGACACTCAGCACACCGCACACCACTGACAGTACACAATGTACCTCACCCCCATCAGGCACACAGCACACCACACACCCCTGACAGTACACAATGTACCACACCCCCATCAGACACCCAGCACACCGCACACCACTGACAGGACACAATGTACCACACCCCCATCAGGCACCCAGCACACCGCACACCACTGACATTACACAATGTGCCACACCCCCATCAGACACCCAGCACACCACACACCACTGACAGTATACAATGTACCACACCCCCATCAGACACCCAGCACACCGCACACCACTGACATTTCATAATGTACCACACCCCCATCAGACACCCAGCACACCACACACCACTGACAGTACACAATGTACCACACCCCATCAGACACCCAGCACACCACACACCACTAACAGTACACAATGTACCACACCCACATCAGACACTCAGCACACCGCACACCACTGACAGAACACAATGTACCACACCCCATCAGACACCCAGCACACCACATACCACTAACAGTACACAATGTACCACACCCACATCAGACACTCAGCACACCGCACACCACTGACAGTACACAATGTACCACACCCCGATCAGACACCCAGCACACCACACACCACTGACAGTACACAATGTACCACACCCACATCAGACACTCAGCACACCGCACACCACTGACAGTACACAATGTACCTCACCCCCATCAGACACCCAGCACACCGCGCACCACTGACAGTACACAATGTACCACACCCCCATCAGACACCCAGCTCACCGCACACCACTGACAGTACACAATGTACCACACCCCATCAGACACCCAGCACACCACACACCACCGACAGTACACAATGTACCACACCCCCATCAGGCACCCAGCACACCGCACACCACTGACATTACACAATGTACCACACCCCCATCAGACAACCAGCACACCACACACCACTGACAGTATACAATGTACCACACCCCCATCAGACACCCAGCACACCGCACACCACTGACATTTCATAATGTACCACACCCCCATCAGACACCCAGCACACCACACACCACTGACAGTACACAATGTACCACACCCCCATCAGACACCCAGCACACCACACACCACTGACAGTACACAATGTACCACACCCCCATCAGGCACCCAGCACACCGCACACCACTGACATTACACAATGTACCACACCCCCATCAGACACCCAGCACACCACACACCACTGACAGTATACAATGTACCACACCCCCATCAGACACCCAGCACACCGCACACCACTGACATTTCATAATGTACCACACCCCCATCAGACACCCAGCACACCACACACCACTGACAGTACACAATGTACCACAGCCCCATCAGGCACCCAGCACACCGCACACCACTGACAGTACACAATGTACCACACCCCCATCAGACACTCAGCACACCGCACACCACTGACAGTACACAATGTACCACACCCCCATCAGACACCCAACACACCGCACACCACTGACAGAACACAATGTACCACACCCCCATCAGACACCCAGCACACCGCACACCACTGACAGTACACAATGTACCACACCCCCATCAGACACTCAGCACACCGCACACCACTGACAGTACACAATGTACCACACCCACATCAGACACTCAGCACACCGCACACCACTGAAAGTACACAATGTACCTCACCCCCATCAGACACCCAGCACACCGCACACCACTGACAGTACACAATGTACCACACCCCCATCAGACACCCAGCTCACCGCACACGACTGACAGTACACAATGTACCACACCCCATCAGACACCCAGCACACCACACACCACTGACAGAACACAATGTACCACACCACCATCAGGCACCCAGCACACCGCACACCACTGACATTACACAATGTACCACACCCCCATCAGACACCCAGCACACCACACACCACTGACAGTATACAATGTACCACACCCCCATCAGACACCCAGCACACCGCACACCACTGACATTTCATAATGTACCACACCCCCATCAGACACCCAGCACACCGCACACCACTGACAGTACACAATATACCACACCCCCATCAGACACCCAGCACACCGCACACCACTGACAGTACACAATGTACCACACCCCCATCAGACACCCAGCACACCACACACCTCTGACAGTACACAATGTACCACAGCCCCATCAGGCACCCAGCACACCGCACACCACTGACAGTACACAATGTACCACAGCCCCATCAGACACCCAGCACACCACACACCACTGACAGTACACAATGTACCACACCCCCATCAGGCACCCAGCACACCACACACCACTGACAGTACACAATGTACCACACCCCCATCAGACACCCAGCACACCACACACCACTGACAGTACACAATGTACCACACCCCCATCAGGCACCCAGCACACCGCACACCACTGACATTACACAATGTACCACACCCCCATCAGACACCCAGCACACCACACACCACTGACAGTATACAATGTACCACACCCCCATCAGACACCCAGCACACCGCACACCACTGACATTTCATAATGTACCACACCCCCATCAGAAACCCAGCACACCACACACCACTGACAGTACACAATGTACCACACCCTCATCAGGCACCCAGCACACCGCACACCACTGACATTACACAATGTACCACACCCCCATCAGACACCCAGCACACCACACACCACTGACAGTATACAATGTACCACACCCCCATCAGACACCCAGCACACCGCACACCACTGACATTTCATAATGTACCACACCCCCATCAGACACCCAGCAGACCACACACCACTGACAGTACACAATGTGCCACACCCTCATCAGACACCCAGCACACCGCACACCACTGACAGTACACAATGTACCACACCCCCATCAGACACCCAGCACACCACACACCACTGATAGTACACAATGTACCACACCCCCATCAGACACCCAGCACACCACACACCACTGACAGTACACAATGTACCACACCCCCATCAGACACCCAGCACACCACACACCACTAACAGTACACAATGTACCACACCCACATCAGACACCCAGCACACCACACACCACTGACAGTACACAATGTACCACACCCACATCAGACACTCAGCACACCGCACACCACTGACAGTACACAATGTACCACAGCCCCATCAGACACCCAGCACACCGCACACCACTGACAGTACACAATGTACCACACCCCCATGAGATACCCAGCACACCGCACACCACTGACAGTAAACAATGTACCACACACCCATCAGACACCCAGCACACGACTGACAGTACACAATGTACCACAGCCCCATCAGGCTCCCAGCACACCGCACACCACTGACAGTACATAATGTACCACAGCCGCATCAGGCACCCAGCTCACCGCACACCACTGACAGTACACAATGTACCACACCCCCATCAGACACCAAGCACACCGCACACCACTGACAGTACACAATGTACCACACCCCCATCAGACACCCAGCACACCGCACACCACTGAGAGTACACAATGTACCACACCCCCATCAGGCACTGAGCTCACCGCACACCACTGACAGTACACAATGTACCACACCCCCATCAGGCACCCAGCATACCACACACCACTGAGAGTACACAATGTATCACACCCCCATCAGACACCCAGCACACCAAACACCACTGACAGTACACAATGTACCACAGCCCCATGAGACACACAGCACACCGCACACCACTGACAGTACACAATGTACCACACCCCCATCAGACACCCAGCACACCGCACACCACTGACAGTACACAATGTACCACACCCCCATCAGACACCCAGCACACCACACACCACTGACAGTACACAATGTACCACAGCCCCATGAGACACACAGCACACCGCACTCCACTGACAGTACACAATGTACCACACCCCCATCAGACACCCAGCACACCGCACACCACTGGCAGTACACAATGTACCACATCCCCATCAAACACCCAGCACACCGCACACCACTGACAGTACACAATGTACCACATCCCCATCAAACACCCAGCACACCGCACACCACTGACAGTACACAATGTACCACACCCCCATCAGGCACCCAGCACACCACACACCACTGACAGTACACAATGTACCACACCCCCATCAGACACCCAGCACACCGCACACCACTGACAGTACACAATGTACCACACCCCCATCAGACACCCACCACACCGCACACCACTGACAGTACACAATGTACCACACCCCCTTCAGACACCCAGCACACTGCACACCACTGACAGTACACAATGTACCACACCCCCATCAGACACCCAGCACACCACACACCACTGACAGTACACAATGTACCACACACCCATCAGACACACAGCACACCACACACCACTGACAGTACACAATGTACCACAACCCCATCTGAAACCCAGCACACCGCACACCACTGACAGTACACAATGTACCACACCCCCATCTGACACCCAGCACACCGCACACCACTGACAGTACACAATGTTCCACAGCCCCATCAGACACCCAGCACACCGCACAACACTGACAGTAAACAATGTACCACACCCCCATCAGGCACCCAGCACACCGCACACCACTGGCAGTACACAATGTACCACACCCCCATCAGGCACGAAGCACACCGCACACCACTGAGAGTACATAATGTACCACACCCCCATCAGACACCCAGCACACCACACACCACTGACAGTGCAAAATGTTACACACCCCCATCAGACACCCAGCACACCGCACACCACTGACAGTACACAATGTACCACACCCCCATCAGACACCCAGCACACCACACACCACTGACAGTACACAATGTACCACACCCCCATCAGACACCCAGCACACCACACACCACTGACAGTACACAATGTACCACAGCCCCATCAGACACCCAGCACACCGCACACCACTGACAGTACACAATGTACCACACCCCCATCAGGCACCCTGCGCACCGCACACCACTGACAGCACACAATGTACCACACCCCCATCAGGCACTCAGCACACCACACACCACTGACAGTATACAATGTACCACAACCCCATCAGACACCCAGCACACCGCACACCACTGACATTTCATAATGTACCACACCCCCATCAGACACCCAGCACACCGCACACCACTGACAGTACACAATGTACCACACCCCCATCAGACACCCAGCACACCGCACACCACTGACAGCACACAATGTACCACACCCCCATCCGGCACCCAGCACACAGCACACCACTGACAGTGCACAATGTACCACAGCCCCATCAGGCACCCAGCACACCGCACACCACTGACGTTACACAATGTACCACACCCCCATCAGGCACCCAGCACACCACACACCACTGACAGTACACAATGTACCACACCCCATCAGACACCCAGCACACCACACACCACTGACAGTACACAATGTACCACAGCCCCATCAGACACCCAGCACACCGCACACCACTAACAGTACACAATGTACCACACCCCCATCAGGCACCCTGCGCACCGCACACCACTGACAGCACACAATGTACCACACCCCCATCAGACACCCAGCACACCGCACACCACTGACAGTACACAATGTACCACACCCCCATCAGGCACCCAGCACACCGCACACTGCTGACAGTACACAATGTACCACACCCCCATCAGACACCCAGCACACCGCACACCACTGACAGTACACAATGTACCACAGCCCCATCAGACACCCAGCACACCGCACACCACTGACAGTACACAATGTACCACAGCCCCATCAGACACCCAGCTCACCACACACCACTGACAGTACACAATGTACCACACCCCCATCAGACACCCAGCACACCGCACACCACTGACAGTACACAATGTACCACACCCCCATCAGACACCCAGCACACCGCACACCACTGACAGTACACAATGTACCACAGCCCCATCAGACACCCAGCACACCGCACACCACTGACATTTCATAATGTACCACACCGCCATCAGACACCCAGCACACCGCACACCACTGACAGTACACAATGTACCACACCCCCATCAGACACTCAGCACACCACACACCACTGACAGTACACAATGTACCACACCCCCATCAGGCACCCAGTACACCACACACCACTGACAGTACACAATGTACCACACCCCCATCAGACACCCGGCACACCGCACACCACTGACAGCACACAATGTACCACACCCCCATCCGGCACCCAGCACACAGCACACCACTGACAGTACACAATGTACCACATCCCCATCAGGCACCCAGCACACCGCACACCACTGACAGTACACACTGTACCACACCCCCATCAGACACCCAGCACACCACACACCACTGACAGTACACAATGTACCACACCCCCATCAGACACCCAGCACACCGCACACCACTGACAGTACACAATGTACCACACCCACATCAGACACTCAGCACACCACACACCACTGACACAACACAATGTACCACAGCCCCATCAGGCACCCTGCACACCACACACCACTGACAGTACACAATGTACCACAGCCCCATCAGGCACCCTGCACACCACACACCACTGACAGTACACAATGTACCACAGCCCCATCAGACACCCAGCACACCGCACACCACTGACAGTACACAATGTACCACACCCCCCATCAGACACCCAGCACACCGCACACCACTGACAGTACACAATGTACCACAGCTCCATCAGACACCCAGCACACCGCACACCACTGACAGTAAACAATGTACCACACACCCATCAGACACCCAGCACACCACTGACAGTACAGAATGTACCACAGCCCCATCAGGCTCCCAGCACACCGCACACCACTGACAGTACACAATGTACCACAGCCTCATCAGGCACCCAGCTCACCGCACACCACTGACAGTACACAATGTACCACACCCCCATCAGACACCCAGCACACCACACACCACTGACAGTACACAAAGTACCACACCCCCATCAGACACCCAGCTCACCGCACACCACTGACAGTACACAATGTACCACACCCCCATCAGACACCCAGCACACCACACACCACTGACCGTACACAATGTACCACAGCCCCATGAGACACACAGCACACCGCACACCACTGACAGTACACAATGTACCACACCCCCATCAGACACCCAGCACACCACACACCACTGACAGTACAAAATGTTACACACCCCCATCAGACACCCAGCACACCGCACACCACTGACATTACACAATGTACCACACCCCCATCAGACACCCAGCACACCACACACCACTGACTGTACACAATGTACCACACCCCCATCAGACACCCAGCACACCACACACCACTGACAGTACACAATGTACCACAGCCCCATCAGACACCCAGCACACCGCACACCACTGACAGCACACAATGTACCACACCCCCATCAGACACCCAGCACACCGCACACCACTGACAGTACACAATGTACCACATCCCCATCAGACACCCAGCACACCGCACACCACTGACAGTAAACAATGTACCACACCCCCATCAGACACCCAGCACACCGCACACCACTGACAGTACACAATGTACCACAGCCCCATCAGACACCCAGCACACCGCACACCACTGACAGTACACAATGTACCACAGCCCCATCAGACACGCAGCACACCGCACACCACTGACAGTACACAATGTACCACAGTCCCATCAAGCACCCAGCGCACCGCAAACTACTGACAGTACACAATGTACCACACCCCCATCAGACACCCAGCACACCACACACCACTGACAGTACACAATGTACCACAGTCCCATCAGGCACCAAGCGCACCACAAACTACTGACAGTACACAATGTACCACACCCCCATCAGACACCCAGCACACCACACACCACTGACAGTACACAGTGTACCACACCCCCATCAGACACCCAGCACACCGCACACCACTGACAGTACACAATGTACCACAGCCCCATCAGGCACCCAGCTCACCACACACCACTGACAGTACACAATGTACCACACCCCCATCAGACACCCAGCACACCGCACACCACTGACAGTACACAATGTACCACAGCCCCATCAGGCACCCAGCACACCGCACACCACTGACAGTACACAATGTACCTCAGCCCCATCAGACACCCAGCACACCGCACACCACTGACAGTACACAATGTACCACAGCCCCACCAGACACCCAGCACACCGCACACCACTGACAGTACACAATGTACCACAGCCCCATCAGGCACCCAGCTCACCACACACCACTGACAGTACACAATGTACCACAGTCCCATCAGACACCCAGCACCCCGCACACCAGTGACAGTACACAATGTACCACACCCCCATCAGACACCCAGCACACCGCACACCACTGACAGTACACAATGTACCACAGCCCCATCAGGCACCCAGCACACCGCACACCACTGACAGTACACAATGTACCACAGCCCCATCAGGCACCCAGCACCCCGCACACCAGTGACAGTACACAATGTACCACACCCCCATCAGACACCCAGCACACCGCACACCACTGACAGTACACAATGTACCACACCCCCATCAGGCACCCAGCACACCGCACACCACTGACAGTACACAATGTACCACACCCCCACCAGACACCCAGCACACCGCACACCACTGACAGTACACAATGTACCACACCCCCATCAGACACCCAGCTCACCACACACCACTGACAATACACAATGTACCACACCCCCATCAGGCACCCAGCACACCACTGACAGTACACAATGTACCACACCCCCATCAGGCACCCAGCTCACCACACACCACTGACAGTAAACAATGTACCACACCCCCATCAGGGACCCAGCACACCACACACCACTGACAGTACACAATGTACCACACCCCCATCAGACACCCAGCACACCGCACACCACTGGCAGTACACAATGTACCACATCCCCATCAAACACCCAGCACACCGCACACCACTGACAGTACACAATGTACCACACCCCCATCAGACACCCAGCACACCGCACACCACTGGCAGTACACAATGTACCACATCCCCATCAAACACCCAGCACACCGCACACCACTGACAGTACACAATGTACCACATCCCCATCAAACACCCAGCACACCGCACACCACTGACAGTACACAATGTACCACACCCCCATCAGACACCCAGCACACCACACACCACTGACAGTACACAATGTACCACAGCCCCATCAGACACCCAGCACACCGCACACCACTGACAGTACACAATGTACCACACCCCCATCAGGCACCCTGCGCACCGCACACCACTGACAGCACACAATGTACCACACCCCCATCAGACACCCAGCCCACCGCACACCACTGACAGTACACAATGCACCACATCCCCATCAGACACCCAGCACACCGCACACCACTGACAGTAAACAATGTACCACACCCCCATCAGACACCCAGCACACCGCACACCACTGACAGTACACAATGTACCACAGCCCCATCAGACACCCAGCACACCGCACACCACTGACAGTACACAATGTACCACAGCCCCATCAGACACCCAGCACACCGCACACCACTGACAGTACACAATGTACCACAGTCCCATCAGGCACACAGCACACCGCACACCACTGACAGTACACAATGTACCACACCCCCATCAGACACCCTGCACACCGCACACCACTGACAGTACACAATGTACCACAGCCCCATCAGGCACCCAGCTCACCACACACCACTGACAGTACATAATGTGCCACACCCCCATCAGACACCCAGCACACCGCACACCACTGACAGTACACAATGTACCACAGCCCCATCAGGCACCCAGCTCACCACACACCACTGACAGTACATAATGTGCCACAGCCCCATCAGACACCCAGCACACCGCACACAACTGACAGTACACAATGTACCACAGTCCCATCAGACACCCAGCACCCCACACACCACTGACAGTACACAATGTACCACACCACCATCAGACACCCAGCACACCGCACACCACTGACAGTACACAATGTACCACACCCTCATCAGACACCCAGGTCACCACACACCACTGACAATACACAATGTACCACACCCCCATCAGGCACCCAGCACACCACTGACAGTACACAATGTACCACACCCCCACCAGACACCCAGCACACCGCACACCACTGACAGTACACAATGTACCACACCCTCATCAGACACCCAGCTCACCACACACCACTGACAATACACAATGTACCACACCCCCATCAGGCACCCAGCTCACCGCACACCACTGACAGTAAACAATGTACCACACCCCCATCAGGGACCCAGCACACCACACACCACTGACAGTACACAATGTACCACACCCCCATCAGACACCCAGCACACCGCACACCACTGGCAGTACACAATGTACCACATCCCCATCAAACACCCAGCACACCGCACACCACTGACAGTACACAATGTACCACACCCCCATCAGACACCCAGCACACCGCACACCACTGGCAATACACAATGTACCACATCCCCATCAAACACCCAGCACACCGCACACCACTGACAGTACACAATGTACCACACCCCCATCAGGCACCCAGCACACCACACACCACTGACAGTACACAATGTACCACACCCCCATCAGACACCCAGCACACCGCACACCACTGACAGTACACAATGTACCACACCCCCATCAGACACCCAGCACACCGCACACCACTGATAGAACACAATGTACCACACCCCCATCAGACACCCAGCACACTGCACACCACTGACAGTACACAATGTACCACACCCCCATCAGACACCCAGCACACCACACACCACTGACAGTACACAATGTACCACACACCAATCAGACACACAGCACACCACACACCACTGACAGTACACAATGTACCACAACCCCATCTGAAACCCAGCACACCGCACACCACTGACAGTACACAATATACCACACCCCCATCAGGCAACCAGCACACCGCACACCACTGACAGTACACAATGTACCACAACCCCATCTGACACCCAGCACACCGCACACCACTGACAGTACACAATGTTCCACAGCCCCATCAGACACCCACCACACCGCACACCACTGACAGTACACAATGTACCACAGCCCCATCAGGCACCCAGCTCACCACACACCACTGACAGTACACAATGTACCACAGTCCCATCAGACACCCAGCACCCCGCACACCAGTGACAGTACACAATGTACCACACCCCCATCAGACACCCAGCACACCGCACACCACTGACAGTACACAATGTACCACAGCCCCATCAGGCACCCAGCACACCGCACACCACTGACAGTACACAATGTACCACAGCCCCATCAGGCACCCAGCACCCCGCACACCAGTGACAGTACACAATGTACCACACCCCCATCAGACACCCAGCACACCGCACACCACTGACAGTACACAATGTACCACACCCCCATCAGGCACCCAGCACACCGCACACCACTGACAGTACACAATGTACCACACCCCCACCAGACACCCAGCACACCGCACACCACTGACAGTACACAATGTACCACACCCCCATCAGACACCCAGCTCACCACACACCACTGACAATACACAATGTACCACACCCCCATCAGGCACCCAGCACACCACTGACAGTACACAATGTACCACACCCCCATCAGGCACCCAGCTCACCACACACCACTGACAGTAAACAATGTACCACACCCCCATCAGGGACCCAGCACACCACACACCACTGACAGTACACAATGTACCACACCCCCATCAGACACCCAGCACACCGCACACCACTGGCAGTACACAATGTACCACATCCCCATCAAACACCCAGCACACCGCACACCACTGACAGTACACAATGTACCACACCCCCATCAGACACCCAGCACACCGCACACCACTGGCAGTACACAATGTACCACATCCCCATCAAACACCCAGCACACCGCACACCACTGACAGTACACAATGTACCACATCCCCATCAAACACCCAGCACACCGCACACCACTGACAGTACACAATGTACCACACCCCCATCAGACACCCAGAACACCACACACCACTGACAGTACACAATGTACCACAGCCCCATCAGACACCCAGCACACCGCACACCACTGACAGTACACAATGTACCACACCCCCATCAGGCACCCTGCGCACCGCACACCACTGACAGCACACAATGTACCACACCCCCATCAGACACCCAGCACACCGCACACCACTGACAGTACACAATGCACCACATCCCCATCAGACACCCAGCACACCGCACACCACTGACAGTAAACAATGTACCACACCCCCATCAGACACCCAGCACACCGCACACCACTGACAGTACACAATGTACCACAGCCCCATCAGACACCCAGCACACCGCACACCACTGACAGTACACAATGTACCACAGCCCCATCAGACACCCAGCACACCGCACACCACTGACAGTACACAATGTACCACAGTCCCATCAGGCACACAGCACACCGCACACCACTGACAGTACACAATGTACCACACCCCCATCAGACACCCTGCACACCGCACACCACTGACAGTACACAATGTACCACAGCCCCATCAGGCACCCAGCTCACCACACACCACTGACAGTACATAATGTGCCACACCCCCATCAGACACCCAGCACACCGCACAACACTGACAGTACACAATGTACCACAGCCCCATCAGGCACCCAGCTCACCACACACCACTGACAGTACATAATGTGCCACAGCCCCATCAGACACCCAGCACACCGCACACAACTGACAGTACACAATGTACCACAGTCCCATCAGACACCCAGCACCCCACACACCACTGACAGTACACAATGTACCACACCACCATCAGACACCCAGCACACCGCACACCACTGACAGTACACAATGTACCACACCCTCATCAGACACCCAGGTCACCACACACCACTGACAATACACAATGTACCACACCCCCATCAGGCACCCAGCACACCACTGACAGTACACAATGTACCACACCCCCACCAGACACCCAGCACACCGCACACCACTGACAGTACACAATGTACCACACCCTCATCAGACACCCAGCTCACCACACACCACTGACAATACACAATGTACCACACCCCCATCAGGCACCCAGCACACCACTGACAGTACACAATGTACCACTCCCCCATCAGGCACCCAGCTCACCGCTCACCACTGACAGTAAACAATGTACCACACCCCCATCAGGGACCCAGCACACCACACACCACTGACAGTACACAATGTACCACACCCCCATCAGACACCCAGCACACCGCACACCACTGGCAGTACACAATGTACCACATCCCCATCAAACACCCAGCACACCGCACACCACTGACAGTACACAATGTACCACACCCCCATCAGACACCCAGCACACCGCACACCACTGGCAATACACAATGTACCACATCCCCATCAAATACCCAGCACACCGCACACCACTGACAGTACACAATGTACCACACCCCCATCAGGCACCCAGCACACCACACACCACTGACAGTACACAATGTACCACACCCCCATCAGACACCCAGCACACCGCACACCACTGACAGTACACAATGTACCACACCCCCATCAGACACCCAGCACACCGCACACCACTGATAGAACACAATGTACCACACCCCCATCAGACACCCAGCACACTGCACACCACTGACAGTACACAATGTACCACACCCCCATCAGACACCCAGCACACCACACACCACTGACAGTACACAATGTACCACACACCAATCAGACACACAGCACACCACACACCACTGACAGTACACAATGTACCACAACCCCATCTGAAACCCAGCACACCGCACACCACTGACAGTACACAATGTACCACACCCCCATCAGGCAACCAGCACACCGCACACCACTGACAGTACACAATGTACCACAACCCCATCTGACACCCAGCACACCGCACACCACTGACAGTACACAATGTTCCACAGCCCCATCAGACACCCACCACACCGCACAACACTGACAGTAAACAATGTACCACACACCCATCAGACACCCAGCACACCACTGACAGTACACAATGTACCACACCCCCATCAGACACCCAGCACACCGCACATAACTGACAGTACACAATGTACCACACCCCCATCAGGCACGAAGCACACCGCACACCACTGAGAGTACACAATGTACCACACCCCCATCAGACACTCAGCACACCACACACCACTGACAGTACAGAATGTACCACACCCCCATCAGACACCCAGCACATCGCACACCACTGACAGTACACAATGTACCACACCCCCATCAGACACACAGCACACCGCACACCACTGACAGTACACAATGTACCACATCCCCATCAGACACCCAGCACACCGCACACCACTGACAGTAAACAATATACCACACCCCCATCAGACACCCAGCACACCGCACACCACTGACAGTACACAATGTACCACAGCCCCATCAGACACCCAGCACACCGCACACCACTGACAGTACACAATGTACCACAGCCCCATCAGGCTCCCAGCACACCGCACACCACTGACAGTACACAATGTACCACAGCCCCATCAGGCACCCAGCTCACCGCACACCACTGACAGAACACAATGTACCACACCCCCATCAGACACCCAGCACACCGCACACCACTGACAGTACACAATGTACCACAGCCCCATCAGGCACCCAGCACACCGCACATCACTGACAGTACACAATGTACCACACCCCCATCAGAACACCCAGCACACCGCACACCACTGACAGTACACAATGTGCCACACCCCCATCAGACACCCAGCACACCACACACCACTGACAGTACACAATGTACCACAGCCCCATGAGACACACAGCACACCGCACACCACTGACAGTACACAATGTACCACACCCCCATCAGACACCAAGCACACCACACACCACTGACAGTACAAAATGTTACACACCCCCATCAGCCACCCAGCACACCGCACACCACTGACAGTACACAATGTACCACATCCCCATCAGACACCCAGCACACCGCACACCACTGACAGTAAACAATGTACCACAACCCCATCAGACACCCAGCACACCGCACACCACTGACAGTACACAATGTACCACAGCCCCATCAGACACCCAGCACACCGCACACCACTGACAGTACACAATGTACCACAGCCCCATCAGACACCCAGCACACCGCACACCACTGACAGTACACAATGTACCACAGTCCCATCAGGCACACAGCACACCGCACACCACTGACAGTACACAATGTACCACACCCCCATCTGGCACACAGCACACCGCACACCACTGACAGTACACAATGTACCACACCCCCATGAGACACCCAGCACACCGCACACCACTGACAGTACACAATGTACCACACCCCCATCAGACACCCAGCACACCGCACACCACTGACAGTACACAATGTACCACACCCCCATCAGACACCCTGCACACCGCACACCACTGACAGTACACAATGTACCACAGCCCCATCAGGCACCCAGCTCACCACACACCACTGACAGGACATAATGTGCCACACCCCCATCAGACTCCCAGCACACCGCACACCACTGACAGTACACAATGTACCACAGTCCCATCAGACACCCAGCACCCCGCACACCAGTGGCAGTACACAATGTACCACACCCCCATCAGATACCCAGCACACCGCACACCACTGACAGTACACAATGTACCACACCCCCATCAGACACCCAGCTCACCACACACCACTGACAATACACAATGTACCACACCCCCATCAGGCACCCAGCACACCACTGACAGTACACAATGTACCACACCCCCATCAGGCACCCAGCTCACCACACACCACTGACAGTACACAATGTACCACACCCCCATCAGACACCCAGCACACCACACACCACTGACAGTACACAATGTACCACACCCCCATCAGACACCCAGCACACCGCACACCACTGGCGGTACACAATGTACCACATCCCCATCAAACACCCAGTACACCGCACACCACTGACAGTACACAATGTACCACACCCCCATCAGACACCCAGCACACCGCACACCACTGGCAGTACACAATGTACCACATCCCCATCAAACACCCAGCACACCGCACACCACTGACAGTACACAATGTACCACACCCCCATCAGGCACCCAGCACACTGCACACCACTGACAGTACACAATGTACCACACCCCCATCAGACACCCAGCACACCGCACACCACTGACAGTACACAATGTACCACAACCCCATCTGACACCCAGCACACCGCACACCACTGACAGTACACAATGTTCCACAGCCCCATCAGACACCCAGCACACCGCACAACACTGACAGTAAACAATGTACCACACACCCATCAGACACCCAGCACACCACTGACAGTACACAATGTACCACACCCCCATCAGACACCCAGCACACCGCACATAACTGACAGTACACAATGTACCACACCCCCATCAGGGACGAAGCACACCGCACACCACTGAGAGTACACAATGTACCACACCCCCATCAGACACCCAGCACACCACACACCACTGACAGTACAAAATGTTACACACCCCCATCAGACACCCAGCACACCACACACCACTGACAGTACACAATGTACCACACCCCTATCAGACACCCAGCACACCACACACCACTGACAGTACACAATGTACCACAGCCCCATCAGACACCCAGCACACCGCACACCACTGACAGTACACAATGTACCACACCCCTATCAGGCACCCTGCGCACCGCACACCACTGACAGCACACAATGTACCATACCCCCATCAGACACCCAGCACACCGCACACCACTGACAGTACAAAATGTACCACATCCCCATCAGACACCCAGCACACCGCACACCACTGACAGTAAACAATATACCACACCCCCATCAGACACCCAGCACACCGCACACCACTGACAGTACACAATGTACCACAGCCCCATCAGGCTCCCAGCACACCGCACACCACTGACAGTACACAATGTACCACAGCCCCATCAGGCACCCAGCTCACCGCACACCACTGACAGTACACAATGTACCACACCCCCATCAGACACCCAGCACACCGCACACCACTGACAGTACACAATGTGCCACACCCCCATGAGACACCCAGCACACCACACACCACTGACAGTACACAATGTACCACAGCCCCATGAGACACACAGCACACCGCACACCACTGACAGTACACAATGTACCACACCCCCATCAGACACCCAGCACACCACACACCACTGACAGTACAAAATGTTACACACCCCCATCAGACACCCAGCACACCGCACACCACTGACAGTACACAATGTACCACACCCCAATCAGACACCCAGCACACCACACACCACTGACAGTACACAATGTACCACACCCCATCAGACACCCAGCACACCACACACCACTGACAGTACACAATGTACCACAGCCCCATCAGACACCCAGCACACCGCACACCACTGACAGTACACAATGTACCACACCCCCATCAGGCACCCTGCGCACCGCACACCACTGACAGCACACAATGTACCACACCCCCATCAGACACCCAGCACACCGCACACCACTGACAGTACACAATGTACCACATCCCCATCAGACACCCAGCACACCGCACACCACTGACATTAAACAATGTACCACACCCCCATCAGACACCCAGCACACCGCACACCACTGACAGGACACAATGTACCACAGCCCCATCAGACACCCAGCACACCGCACACCACTGACAGTACACAATGTACCACAGCCCCATCAGACACCCAGCACACCGCACACCACTGACAGTACACAATGTACCACAGTCCCATCAGGCACACAGCACACCGCACACCACTGACAGTACACAATGTACCACACCCCCATCAGGCACCCAGCACACCGCACACCACTGACAGTACACAATGTACCACACCCCCATCAGACACCCAGCACAACGCACACCACTGACAGTACACAATGTACCACACCCCCATCAGACACCCTGCACACCGCACACCACTGACAGTACACAATGTACCACAGCCCCATCAGGCACCCAGCACACTGCACACCACTGACAGAACACAATGTACCTCAGCCCCATCAGACACCCAGCACACCGCACACCACTGACAGTACAGAATGTACCACACCCCATCAGACACCCAGCACACCACACACCACTGACAGTACACAATGTACCACAGCCCCATCAGACACCCAGCACACCGCACACCACTGACAGTACACAATGTACCACACCCCCATCAGGCACCCTGCGCACCACACACCACTGACAGCACACAATGTACCACACCCCCATCAGACACCCAGCACACCGCACACCACTGACAGTACACAATGTACCACATCCCCATCAGACACACAGCACACCGCACACCACTGACAGTAAACAATGTACCACACCCCCATCAGACACCCAGCACACCGCACACCACTGACAGTACACAATGTACCACACCCCCATCAGACACCCAGCACACCGCACACCACTGACAGTACACAATGTGCCACACGCCCATGAGACACCCAGCACACCACACACCACTGACAGTACACAATGTACCACAGCCCCATCAGGCACCCTGCGCACCGCACACCACTGACAGCACACAATGTACCACACCCCCATCAGACACCCAGCACACCGCACACCACTGACAGTACACAATGTACCACATCCCCATCAGACACCCAGCACACCGCACACCACTGACATTAAACAATGTACCAGACCCCCATCAGACACCCAGCACACCGCACACCACTGACAGGACACAATGTACCACAGCCCCATCAGACACCCAGCACACCGCACACCACTGACAGTACACAATGTACCACAGCCCCATCAGACACCCAGCACACCGCACACCACTGACAGTACACAATGTACCACAGTCCCATCAGGCACACAGCACACCGCACACCACTGACAGTACACAATGTACCACACCCCCATCAGACACCCAGCACACCGCACACCACTGACAGTACACAATGTACCACACCCCCATCAGACACCCAGCACACCGCACACCACTGACAGTACACAATGTACCACACCCCCATCAGACACCCTGCACACCGCACACCACTGACAGTACACAATGTACCACAGCCCCATCAGGCACCCAGCATACTGCACACCACTGACAGAACACAATGTACCTCAGCCCCATCAGACACCCAGCACACCGCACACCACTGACAGTACAGAATGTACCACACCCCATCAGACACCCAGCACACCACACACCACTGACAGTACACAATGTACCACAGCCCCATCAGACACCCAGCACACCGCACACCACTGACAGTACACAATGTACCACACCCCCATCAGGCACCCTGCGCACCACACACCACTGACAGCACACAATGTACCACACCCCCATCAGACACCCAGCACACCGCACACCACTGACAGTACACAATGTACCACACCCCCATCAGACACCCAGCACACCGCACACCACTGACAGTACACAATGTACCACACCCCCATCAGACACCCAGCACACCGCACACCACTGACAGTACACAATGTACCACACCCACATCAGACACCCAGCACACCGCACACCACACACAGTACACAATGGACCACACCCCCATCAGGCACCCAGCACACCGCACACCACTGACAGTACACAATGTACCACACCCCCATCAGGCACACAGCACACCGCACACCACTGACACTACACAATGTACCACACCCCATCAGACACCCAGCACACCACACACCACTGACAGTACACAATGTACCACAGCCCCATCAGGCACCCAGCACACCACACACCACTGACAGTACACAATGTACCACTGCCCCATCAGGCACCCAGCACACCACACACCACTGACAGTACACAATGTACCACATCCCCATCAGGCACACAGCACACCGCAGACCACTGACAGTACACAATGTACCACTGCCCCATCAGGCACCCAGCACACCACACACCACTGACAGTACACAATGTACCACTGCCCCATCAGGCACCCAGCACACCACACACCACTGACAGTACACAATGTACCACTGCCCCATCAGGCACCCAGCACGATACACACCACTGACAGTACACAATGTACCACATCCCCATCAGGCACACAGCACACCGCACACCACTGACAGTACACAATGTACCACACACCCATCAGACACCCAGAACACCGCACACCACTGACAGTACACAATGTACCACACCCCCATCAGGCACCCAGCACACCGCACACCACTGATTGTACACAATGTACCACACCCACATCAGACACCCAGCACATCGCACACCACTGACAGTACACAATGTACCACACCCCCATCAGACACCCAGCACACCGCACACCACTGACAGTACACAATGTACCTCACCCCCATCAGACACCCAGCACACCACACACCACTGACAGTACACAATGTACCACACCCCCATCAGGCACCCAGCACACCGCACACCACTGACAGTACACAATGTACCACCGCCCCATCAGACACCCAGCACACCGCACACCACTGACAGTACACAATGTACCACACCCCCATCAGACACCCAGCACACCACACACCACTTACAGGACACAATGTACCACAGCCCCATCAGACACCCAGCACACCGCACACCACTGACAGTACACAATGTACCATACCCCCATCAGGCACCCTGCGCACCGCACACCATTGACAGCACACAATGTACCACACCCCCATCAGACACCCAGCACACCGCACACCACTGACAGTACACAATGTACCACATCTCCATCAGACACCCAGCACACCGCACACCACTGACAGTAAACAATGAACCACACCCCCTTCAGACACCCAGCACACCGCACACCACTGACAGTACACAATGTACCACAGCCCCATCAGACACCCAGCACACCGCACACCACTGACAGTACACAATGTACCACAGCCCCATCAGACACCCAGCACACCGCACACCACTGACAGTACACAATGTACGACAGTCCCATCAGGCACACAGCACACCGCACACCACTGACAGTACACAATGCACCACACCCCCATCAGGCACCCAGCACACCACACACCACTGACAGTACACAATGTACCACACCCCCATCAGGCACCCTGCGCACCGCACACCACTGACAGCACACAATGTACCACACCCCCATCAGACACCCAGCACACCGCACACCACTGACAGTACACAATGTACCACACCCCCATCAGACACCCAGCACACCGCACACCACTGACAGTACACAATGTACCACAGCCCCATCAGACACCCAGCACACCACACACCACTGACAGTACACAATGTACCACAGCCCCATCAGACACCCAGCACACCGCACACCACTGACAGTACACAATGTACCACAGTCCCATCAGGCACACAGCACACCGCACACCACTGACAGTACACAATGTACCACACCCCCATCAGACACCCTGAACACCGCACACCACTGACAGTACACAATGTACCACAGCCCCATCAGGCACCCAGCACACTGCACACCACTGACAGTACACAATGTACCTCAGCCTCATCAGACACCCAGCACACCGCACACCACTGACAGTACACAATGTACCACACCCCCATCAGGCACCCAGCACACCGCACACCACTGACAGTACACAATGTACCACACCCTCATCAGGCACCCAGCACACCGCACACCACTGACAGTACACATTGTACCACACCCCCATCAGACACCCAGCACATCACACACCACTGACAGTACACAATGTACCACAGTCCCATCAGACACCCAGCACCCCGCACACCACTGACAGTACACAATGTACCACACCCCCATCAGATACCCAGCACACCGCACACCACTGACAGTACACAATGTACCACACCCCCATCAGGCACCCAGCACACCACTGACAGTACACAATGTACCACACCCTCATCAGGCACCCAGCACACCGCACACCACTGACAGTACACATTGTACCACACCCCCATCAGACACCCAGCACATCACACACCACTGACAGTACACAATGTACCACAGTCCCATCAGACACCCAGCACCCCGCACACCACTGACAGTACACAATGTACCACACCCCCATCAGATACCCAGCACACCGCACACCACTGACAGTACACAATGTACCACACCCCCATCAGGCACCCAGCACACCACTGACATTACACAATGTACCACACCCCCATCAGGCTCCCAGCACATCACACACCACTGACAGTACACAATGTACCACACCCCCATCAGACACCCAGCACACCGCACACAACTGACAGTACACAATGTACCACATCCCCATCAGACACCCAGCACACCGCACACCACTGACAGTACACAATGTACCACACCCCCATCAGACACCCAGCACACTGCACACCACTGACAGTACACAATGTACCACACCCCCATCAGACACCCAGCACACCGCACACCACTGACAGTACACAATGTTCCACAGCCCCATCAGACACCCAGCACACCACACACCACTGACAGTACACAATGTACCACAGCCCCATTAGACACCCAGCACACAGCACACCACTGACAGTACACAATGTACCACACTCCCATCAGACACCCAGCACACCGCACACCACTGACAGTACACAATGTCCCACACCCCCATCAGGCACCCAGCTCGCCACACACCACTGACAGTACACAATGTACCACACCCCCATCAGACACACAGCACACCGCACACCACTGACAGTACACAATGTACCACACCCACATCAGACACCCAGCACACCGCACACCACTGACAGTACACAATGGACCACACCCCCATCAGGCACCCAGCACACCGCACACCACTGACAGTACACAATGTACCACAGCCCCATCAGGCACCCAGCACACCACACACCACTGACAGTACACAATGTACCACATCCCCATCAGGCACACAGCACACCGCAGACCACTGACAGTACACAATGTACCACTGCCCCATCAGGCACCCAGCACACCACACACCACTGACAGTACACAATGTACCACTGCACCATCAGGCACCCAGCACACCACACACCACTGACAGTACACAATGTACCACACCCCCATCAGACACCCAGCTCACCGCACACCACTGACAGTACACAATGTACCACAGCCCCATCAGACACCCAACACACCGCACACCACTGACAGTACACAATGTACCACACCCCCATCAGACACCCAGCTCACCGCACACCACTGACAGTACACAATGTACCACTGCCCCATCAGGCACCCAGCACACCACACACCTCTGACAGTACACAATGTACCACTGCCCCATCAGGCACCCAGCACGCCACACACCACTGACAGTACACAATGTACCACATCCCCATCAGGCACACAGCACACCGCACACCACTGACAGTACACAATGTACCACACCCCCATCAGACACCCAGCAAACCGCACACCACTGACAGTACACAATGTACCACACCCCCATCAGACACCCAGAACACCATACACCACTGACAGTACACAATGTACCACACCCCCATCAGGCACCCAGCACATCGCACACCACTGACAGTACACAATGTACCACACCCACATCAGACACCCAGCACATCGCACACCACTGACAGTACACAATGTACCACACCCCCATCAGACACCCAGCACACCGCACACCACTGACAGTACACAATGTACCTCACCCCCATCAGACACCCAGCACACCACACACCACTGACAGTACACAATGTACCACACCCCCATCAGGCACCCAGCACACCGCACACCACTGACAGTACACAATGTACCACAGCCCCATCAGACACCCAGCACACCGCACACCACTGACAGTACACAATGTACCACACCCCCATCAGACACCCAGCACACCACACACCACTTACAGGACACAATGTACCACAGCCCCATCAGACACCCAGCACACCACACACCACTGACAGTACACAATGTACCACAGTCCCATCAGGCACACAGCACACCGCACACCACTGACAGTACACAATGTACCACACCCCCATCAGGCACCCAGCACACCGCACACCACTGACAGTACACACTGTACCACAGCCACATCAGACACCCAGCACACCACACACCACTGACAGTACACAATGTACCACACCCCCATCAGGCACCCAGCACACCGCACACCACTGACAGTACACAATGTACCACACCCCCATCAGGCACCCTGCGCACCGCACACCACTGACAGCACACAATGTACCACACCCCCATCAGACTCCCAGCACACCGCACACCACTGACAGTACACAATGTACCACACCCCCATCAGACACCCAGCACACCGCACACCACTGACAGTACACAATGTACCACAGCCCCATCAGACACCCAGCACACCGCACACCACTGACAGTACACAATGTACCACAGCCCCATCAGACACCCAGCACACCGCACACCACTGACAGTACACAATGTACCACAGTCCCATCAGGCACACAGCACACCGCACACCACTGACAGTACACAATGTACCATACCCCCATCAGACACCCAGCACACCACACACCACTGACAGTACACAATGTACCACACCCCCATCAGACACCCAGCACACCGCACACCACTGACAGTACACAATGTACCACAGCCCCATCAGGCACACAGCACACTGCACACTACTGACAGTACACAATGTACCTCAGCCCCATCAGACACCCAGCACACCGCACACCACTGACAGTACACAATGTACCACAGCCCCATCAGACACCCAGCACACCGCACACCACTGACAGTACACAATGTTCCACAGCCCCATCAGGCACCCAGCTCACCACACACCACTGACAGTACACAATGTGCCACACCCCCATCAGACACCCAGCACACCGCACACCAATGACAGTACACAATGTACCACACCCCCATCAGGCACCCAGCACACCGCACACCACTGACAGTACACAATGTACCACACCCTCATCAGGCACCCAGCACACCGCACACCACTGACAGTACACATTGTACCACACCCTCATCAGACACCCAGCACATCACACACCACTGACAGTACACAATGTACCACAGCCCCATCAGACACCCAGCACACCGCACACCACTGACAGTACACAATGTACCACACCCACATCAGACACCCAGCACATCGCACACCACTGACAGTACACAATATACCACACCCCCATCAGACACCCAGCACACCGCACACCACTGACAGTACACAATGTACCTCACCCCCATCAGACACCCAGCACACCACACACCACTGACAGTACACAATGTACCACACCCCCATCAGGCACCCAGCACACCGCACACCACTGACAGTACACAATGTACCACAGCCCCATCAGACACCCAGCACACCGCACACCACTGACAGTACACAATGTACCACACCCCCATCAGACACCCAGCACACCACACACCACTTACAGGACACAATGTACCACAGCCCCATCAGACACCCAGCACACCACACACCACTGACAGTACACAATGTACCACACCCCCATCAGGCACCCAGCACACCACACACCACTGACAGTACACAATGTACCACAGCCACATCAGACACCCAGCACACCGCACACCACTGACAGTACACAATGTACCACACCCCCATCAGACACCCAGCACACCACACACCGCTTACAGGACACAATGTACCACAGCCACCCAGCACACCACACACCACTGACAGTACACAATGTACCACAGCCCCATCAGACACCCAGAACACCATACACCACTGACAGTACACAATGTACCACACCCCCATCAGGCACCCAGCACATCGCACACCACTGACAGTACACAATGTACCACACCCACATCAGACACCCAGCACATCGCACACCACTGACAGTACACAATGTACCACACCCCCATCAGACACCCAGCACACCGCACACCACTGACAGTACACAATGTACCTCACCCCCATCAGACACCCAGCACACCACACACCACTGACAGTACACAATGTACCACACCCCCATCAGGCACCCAGCACACCGCACACCACTGACAGTACACAATGTACCACAGCCCCATCAGACACCCAGCACACCGCACACCACTGACAGTACACAATGTACCACACCCCCATCAGACACCCAGCACACCACACACCACTTACAGGACACAATGTACCACAGCCCCATCAGACACCCAGCACACCACACACCACTGACAGTACACAATGTACCACAGTCCCATCAGGCACACAGCACACCGCACACCACTGACAGTACACAATGTACCACACCCCCATCAGGCACCCAGCACACCGCACACCACTGACAGTACACACTGTACCACAGCCACATCAGACACCCAGCACACCACACACCACTGACAGTACACAATGTACCACACCCCCATCAGGCACCCAGCACACCGCACACCACTGACAGTACACAATGTACCACACCCCCATCAGGCACCCTGCGCACCGCACACCACTGACAGCACACAATGTACCACACCCCCATCAGACACCCAGCACACCGCACACCACTGACAGTACACAATGTACCACACCCCCATCAGACACCCAGCACACCGCACACCACTGACAGTACACAATGTACCACAGCCCCATCAGACACCCAGCACACCGCACACCACTGACAGTACACAATGTACCACAGCCCCATCAGACACCCAGCACACCGCACACCACTGACAGTACACAATGTACCACAGTCCCATCAGGCACACAGCACACCGCACACCACTGACAGTACACAATGTACCATACCCCCATCAGACACCCAGCACACCACACACCACTGACAGTACACAATGTACCACACCCCCATCAGACACCCAGCACACCGCACACCACTGACAGTACACAATGTACCACAGCCCCATCAGGCACACAGCACACTGCACACTACTGACAGTACACAATGTACCTCAGCCCCATCAGACACCCAGCACACCGCACACCACTGACAGTACACAATGTACCACAGCCCCATCAGACACCCAGCACACCGCACACCACTGACAGTACACAATGTTCCACAGCCCCATCAGGCACCCAGCTCACCACACACCACTGACAGTACACAATGTGCCACACCCCCATCAGACACCCAGCACACCGCACACCAATGACAGTACACAATGTACCACACCCCCATCAGGCACCCAGCACACCGCACACCACTGACAGTACACAATGTACCACACCCTCATCAGGCACCCAGCACACCGCACACCACTGACAGTACACATTGTACCACACCCTCATCAGACACCCAGCACATCACACACCACTGACAGTACACAATGTACCACAGCCCCATCAGACACCCAGCACACCGCACACCACTGACAGTACACAATGTACCACACCCACATCAGACACCCAGCACATCGCACACCACTGACAGTACACAATATACCACACCCCCATCAGACACCCAGCACACCGCACACCACTGACAGTACACAATGTACCTCACCCCCATCAGACACCCAGCACACCACACACCACTGACAGTACACAATGTACCACACCCCCATCAGGCACCCAGCACACCGCACACCACTGACAGTACACAATGTACCACAGCCCCATCAGACACCCAGCACACCGCACACCACTGACAGTACACAATGTACCACACCCCCATCAGACACCCAGCACACCACACACCACTTACAGGACACAATGTACCACAGCCCCATCAGACACCCAGCACACCACACACCACTGACAGTACACAATGTACCACACCCCCATCAGGCACCCAGCACACCACACACCACTGACAGTACACAATGTACCACAGCCACATCAGACACCCAGCACACCGCACACCACTGACAGTACACAATGTACCACACCCCCATCAGACACCCAGCACACCACACACCGCTTACAGGACACAATGTACCACAGCCACCCAGCACACCACACACCACTGACAGTACACAATGTACCACAGCCCCATCAGACACCCAGCACCCCGCACACCACTGACAGTACACAATGTACCACATCCCCATCAGACACCCAGCACACCGCACACCACTGACAGTACACAATGTACCACACCCCCATCAGACACCCAGCACACTGCACACCACTGACAGTACAGAATGTACCACACCCCCATCAGACACCCAGCACACCACACACCACTGACAGTACACAATGTACCACACACCCATCAGACACACAGTACACCACACACCACTGACAGTACACAATGTACCACAACCCCATCTGAAACCCAGCACACCGCACACCACTGACAGTACACAATGTAGCACACCCCCATCAGGCAACCAGCACACCGCACACCACTGACAGTACACAATGTTCCACAGCCCCATCAGACACCCAGCACACCGCACAACACTGACAGTACACAATGTTCCACAGCCCCATCAGACACCCAGCACACCGCACACCACTGACAGTACACAATGTACCACACCCCCATCAGACACCCAGCACACCACACACCACTGACAGTACACAGTGTACCTCACCCCCATCAGACACCCAGCACACCGCACACCACTGACAGTACACAATGTTCCACAGCCCCATCAGACACCCAGCACACCACACACCACTGACAGTACACAATGGACCACACCCCCATCAGACACCCAGAACACCATACACCACTGACAGTACACAATGTACCACACCCCCATCAGGCACCCAGCACACCGCACACCACTGACAGTACACAATGTACCACAGCCCCATCAGACACCCAGCACACCGCACACCACTGACAGTACACAATGTACCACACCCCCATCAGACACCCAGCACACCACACACCACTTACAGGACACAATGTACCACAGCCCCATCAGACAGACAGCACACCACACACCACTGACAGTACACAATTTACCACACCCCCATCAGGCACCCAGCACACCACACACCACTGACAGTACACAATGTACCACAGCCACATCAGACACCCAGCACACCGCACACCACTGACAGTACACAATGTACCACACCCCCATCAGACACCCAGCACACCACACACCACTTACAGGACACAATGTACGACAGCCACCCAGCACATCACACACCACTGACAGTACACAATGTACCACAGCCCCATCAGACACCCAGCACACCGCACACCACTGACAGTACACAATGTACCACTCCCCCATCAGACACCCAGCTCACCGCACACCACTGACAGTACACAATGTACCACACCCCCATCAGGCACCCAGCACACCGCACACCACTGACAGTACACAATGTACCACACCCCCATCACGCACCCAGCAGACCGTACACCACTGACAGTACACAATGTACCACACCCCCATCGGACACCCAGCACACCGCACACCACTGACAGTACACAATGTACCACACCCCCATCAGACACCCAGCACACCGCACACCACTGACAGTACACAATGTACCACACACCCTTCAGACACCCAGCACACCCCACACCACTGACAGTACACAATGTACCACACCCCCATCAGGCACCCAGCACACCGAACACCACTGACAGTACACAATGTACCACACCCCCATCAGACACCCAGCACACCGCACACCACTGACAGTACACAATGTACCACAACCCCATCAGGCACCCAGCACACCGCACACCACTGACAGTACACAATGTACCACAACCCAATCAGACACACAGCACACCGCACTCCACTGACAGTACACAATTTACCACACCCCCCATCAGACACCCAGCACACCACACACCACTTACAGTACACAATGTACCTCACCCCCATCAGACACCCAGCACACCGCACACCACTGACAGTACACAATGTACCACAACCCCATCAGACACCCAGCACACCGCACACCAATGACAGTACACAATGTACCACAGCCCCATCAGGCACCCAGCACACCGCACACCACTGACAGTACACAATGTACCACATACCCATCAGGCACCCAGCACACCACACACCACTGACAGTACACAATGTACCACACCCCCATCAGACACCCAGCACACCACACACCACTGACATTACACAGTGTACCACACCCCCATCAGACACCCAGCACACCGCACACCACTGACAGTACACAATGTACCACACCCCCATCAGGCACCCAGCACACCTCACACCACTGACAGTACACAATGTACCACACCCCCATCAGATACCCAGCTCACCGCACTCCACTGACAGTACACAATGTACCACACCCCCATCAGATACCCAGCTCACCGCACTCCACTGACAGTACACAATGTACCACACCCTCATCAGGCACCCAGCACACCTCACACCACTGACAGTACACAATGTACCACAGCCCCATCAGACACCCAGCACACCGCACACCACTGACAGTACACAATGTTCCACAGCCCCATCAGGCACCCAGCTCACCACACACCACTGACAGTACACAATGTGCCACACCCCCATCAGACACCCAGCACACCGCACACCAATGACAGTACACAATGTACCACACCCCCATCAGGCACCCAGCACACCGCACACCACTGACAGTACACAATGTACCACACCCTCATCAGGCACCCAGCACACCGCACACCACTGACAGTACACATTGTACCACACCCTCATCAGACACCCAGCACATCACACACCACTGACAGTACACAATGTACCACAGCCCCATCAGACACCCAGCACACCGCACACCACTGACAGTACACAATGTACCACACCCACATCAGACACCCAGCACATCGCACACCACTGACAGTACACAATATACCACACCCCCATCAGACACCCAGCACACCGCACACCACTGACAGTACACAATGTACCTCACCCCCATCAGACACCCAGCACACCACACACCACTGACAGTACACAATGTACCACACCCCCATCAGGCACCCAGCACACCGCACACCACTGACAGTACACAATGTACCACAGCCCCATCAGACACCCAGCACACCGCACACCACTGACAGTACACAATGTACCACACCCCCATCAGACACCCAGCACACCACACACCACTTACAGGACACAATGTACCACAGCCCCATCAGACACCCAGCACACCACACACCACTGACAGTACACAATGTACCACACCCCCATCAGGCACCCAGCACACCACACACCACTGACAGTACACAATGTACCACAGCCACATCAGACACCCAGCACACCGCACACCACTGACAGTACACAATGTACCACACCCCCATCAGACACCCAGCACACCACACACCGCTTACAGGACACAATGTACCACAGCCACCCAGCACACCACACACCACTGACAGTACACAATGTACCACAGCCCCATCAGACACCCAGCACCCCGCACACCACTGACAGTACACAATGTACCACATCCCCATCAGACACCCAGCACACCGCACACCACTGACAGTACACAATGTACCACACCCCCATCAGACACCCAGCACACTGCACACCACTGACAGTACAGAATGTACCACACCCCCATCAGACACCCAGCACACCACACACCACTGACAGTACACAATGTACCACACACCCATCAGACACACAGTACACCACACACCACTGACAGTACACAATGTACCACAACCCCATCTGAAACCCAGCACACCGCACACCACTGACAGTACACAATGTAGCACACCCCCATCAGGCAACCAGCACACCGCACACCACTGACAGTACACAATGTTCCACAGCCCCATCAGACACCCAGCACACCGCACAACACTGACAGTACACAATGTTCCACAGCCCCATCAGACACCCAGCACACCGCACACCACTGACAGTACACAATGTACCACACCCCCATCAGACACCCAGCACACCACACACCACTGACAGTACACAATGTACCACACCCCCATCAGACACCCAGCACACCGCACACCACTGACAGTACACAATGTACCACACCCCCATCAGACACCCAGCACACCACACACCACTGACAGTACACAATGTACCACACCCCCATCAGACACCCAGCACACCACACACCACTGACAGTACACAGTGTACCTCACCCCCATCAGACACCCAGCACACCGCACACCACTGACAGTACACAATGTTCCACAGCCCCATCAGACACCCAGCACACCACACACCACTGACAGTACACAATGGACCACACCCCCATCAGACACCCAGAACACCATACACCACTGACAGTACACAATGTACCACACCCCCATCAGGCACCCAGCACACCGCACACCACTGACAGTACACAATGTACCACAGCCCCATCAGACACCCAGCACACCGCACACCACTGACAGTACACAATGTACCACACCCCCATCAGACACCCAGCACACCACACACCACTTACAGGACACAATGTACCACAGCCCCATCAGACAGACAGCACACCACACACCACTGACAGTACACAATTTACCACACCCCCATCAGGCACCCAGCACACCACACACCACTGACAGTACACAATGTACCACAGCCACATCAGACACCCAGCACACCGCACACCACTGACAGTACACAATGTACCACACCCCCATCAGACACCCAGCACACCACACACCACTTACAGGACACAATGTACGACAGCCACCCAGCACATCACACACCACTGACAGTACACAATGTACCACAGCCCCATCAGACACCCAGCACACCGCACACCACTGACAGTACACAATGTACCACTCCCCCATCAGACACCCAGCTCACCGCACACCACTGACAGTACACAATGTACCACACCCCCATCAGGCACCCAGCACACCGCACACCACTGACAGTACACAATGTACCACACCCCCATCACGCACCCAGCAGACCGTACACCACTGACAGTACACAATGTACCACGCCCCCATCGGACACCCAGCACACCGCACACCACTGACAGTACACAATGTACCACACCCCCATCAGACACCCAGCACACCGCACACCACTGACAGTACACAATGTACCACACACCCTTCAGACACCCAGCACACCCCACACCACTGACAGTACACAATGTACCACACCCCCATCAGGCACCCAGCACACCGAACACCACTGACAGTACACAATGTACCACACCCCCATCAGACACCCAGCACACCGCACACCACTGACAGTACACAATGTACCACAACCCCATCAGGCACCCAGCACACCGCACACCACTGACAGTACACAATGTACCACAACCCAATCAGACACACAGCACACCGCACTCCACTGACAGTACACAATTTACCACACCCCCCATCAGACACCCAGCACACCACACACCACTTACAGTACACAATGTACCTCACCCCCATCAGACACCCAGCACACCGCACACCACTGACAGTACACAATGTACCACAACCCCATCAGACACCCAGCACACCGCACACCAATGACAGTACACAATGTACCACAGCCCCATCAGGCACCCAGCACACCGCACACCACTGACAGTACACAATGTACCACATACCCATCAGGCACCCAGCACACCACACACCACTGACAGTACACAATGTACCACACCCCCATCAGACACCCAGCACACCACACACCACTGACATTACACAGTGTACCACACCCCCATCAGACACCCAGCACACCGCACACCACTGACAGTACACAATGTACCACACCCCCATCAGGCACCCAGCACACCTCACACCACTGACAGTACACAATGTACCACACCCCCATCAGATACCCAGCTCACCGCACTCCACTGACAGTACACAATGTACCACACCCCCATCAGATACCCAGCTCACCGCACTCCACTGACAGTACACAATGTACCACACCCTCATCAGGCACCCAGCACACCTCACACCACTGACAGTACACAATGTACCACAGCCCCATCAGGCACCCAGCACACCGCACACCACTGACAGTACACAATGTACCACAGCCCCATCAGATACCCAGCTCACCGCACTCCACTGACAGTACACAATGTACCACACCCCCATCAGACACCCAGCACACCGCACACCACTGACAGTACATAATGTACCACACCCCTATCAGACACCCAGAACATCGCACACCACTGACAGTACACAATGTACCACACCCCCATCAGACACCCAGCACACCACACACCACTGACAGTACACAATGTACCACACCCCCATCAGGGACACAGCACACCGCACACCACTGACAGTACACAATGTACCACACCCCCATCAGACACCCAGCACACCGCACACCACTGACAGTACATAATGTACCACACCCCCATAAGACACCCATCACACCGTACACCACTGACAGTACACAATGTACCACACCCCCATCAGATACCCAGCACACCGCACACCACTGACAAGACACAATGTACCACACCCCCATCAGACACCCAGCACACCGCACACCACTGACAGTACACAATGTACCACACCCACGTTAGACACCCAGCACACCGCACAACACTGACAGTACACAATGTACCACAGCCCCATCAGACCCCCAGCACACCGCACACCACTGACAGTACACAATGTTCCACAGCCCCATCAGGCACCCAGCACACCGCACAACACTGACAGTACACAATGTACCACACCCCCATCAGACACCCAGCACACCACACACCACTGACAGTACACAATGTACCATATCCCCATCAGACACCCAGCACGCCGCACACCACTGACAGTACACAATGTACCACACCCCCATCAGACACCCAGCACACCACACACCACTGACAGTATACAATGTACCACAGTCCCATCAGACACCCAGCACACCGCACACCACTGACAGTACACAATGTACCACAGTCCCATCAGACACCCAGCACACCGCACACCACTGACAGTACACAATGTACCACACCCCCATCAGACACTCAGCACACCGCACACCACTGACAGTACACAATGTACCACAGTCCCATCAGACACCCAGCACACCGCACACCACTGACAGTACACAATGTACCACACCACCATCAGACACCCAGCACACCGCACACCACTGACAGTACACAGTGTACCACAGCCCCATCAGACACCCAGCACACCGCACACCACTGACAGTACACAATGTACCACACCCCCATCAGACACCCAGCACACCGCACACCACTGACAGTACACAATGTACCACAGCCCCATCAGACACCCAGCACACCGCACACCACTGACAGTACACAATGTACCACACCCCCATCAGACACTCAGCACACCGCACACCACTGACAGTACACAATGTACCACACCCCCATCAGACAACCAGCACACCTCACACCACTGACAGTACACAATGTACCACAGCCCCATCAGACATCCAGCACACCGCACACCACTGACAGTACACAATGTACCACAGCCCCATCAGACACCCAGCACACCGTACACCACTGACAGTACACAATGTACCACACCCCCATCAGGCACCCAGCACACCGCACACCACTGACAGTACACAATGTACCACAGCCCCATCAGACACCCAGCACACCAAACGCCACTGACTGTACACAATGTACCACACACCCATCGGACACCCAGCACACCGCACACCACTGACAGTACACAATGTACCACACCCCCATCAGACACCCAGCACACCGCACACCACTGACAGTACACAATGTACCACACCCCCATCAGGCACCCAGCACACCGCACACCACTGAGAGTACACAATGTACCACAGCCCCATCAGACACCCAGCACACCGCACACCACTGACAGTACACAATGTACCACAGCCCCATCAGACACCCAGCACACCAAACACCACTGACAGTACACAATGTACCACACCCCCATCAGACACCCAGCACACCGCACACCACTGACAGTACACAATGTACCACACCCCCATCAGGCACCCAGCACACCGCACACCACTGACAGTACACAATGTACCACACCCCCATCAGGCACCCAGCACACCGCACACCACTGACAGTACACAATGTACCACAGCCCCATCAGACACACAGCACACCACACACCACTGACAGTACACAATGTACCACAGCCTCATCAGACACCCAGCACACCGCACACCACTGACAGTACACACTGTACCACACCCCCGTCAGGCACCCAGCACACAGCACACCACTGACAGTACACAATGTACCACACCCCCATCAGACACCCAGCACACCTCACACCACTGACAGTACACAATGTACCACAGCCCCATCAGACACCCAGCACACCAAACTCCACTGACAGTACACAATGTACCACAGCCCCATCAGACACACAGCACACCACACACGACTGACAGTACACAATGTACCACACCCCCATCAGGCACCCAGCACAACGCACACCACTGACAGTATACAATGTACCACAGCCCCATCAGATACCCAGCTCACCGCACTCCACTGACAGTACACAATGTACCACACCCCCATCAGACACCCAGCACACCGCACACCACTGACAGTACATAATGTACCACACCCCTATCAGACACCCAGAACATCGCACACCACTGACAGTACACAATGTACCACACCCCCATCAGACACCCAGCACACCACACACCACTGACAGTACACAATGTACCACACCCCCATCAGGGACACAGCACACCGCACACCACTGACAGTACACAATGTACCACACCCCCATCAGACACCCAGCACACCGCACACCACTGACAGTACATAATGTACCACACCCCCATAAGACACCCATCACACCGTACACCACTGACAGTACACAATGTACCACACCCCCATCAGATACCCAGCACACCGCACACCACTGACAAGACACAATGTACCACACCCCCATCAGACACCCAGCACACCGCACACCACTGACAGTACACAATGTACCACACCCACGTTAGACACCCAGCACACCGCACAACACTGACAGTACACAATGTACCACAGCCCCATCAGACCCCCAGCACACCGCACACCACTGACAGTACACAATGTTCCACAGCCCCATCAGGCACCCAGCACACCGCACAACACTGACAGTACACAATGTACCACACCCCCATCAGACACCCAGCACACCACACACCACTGACAGTACACAATGTACCATATCCCCATCAGACACCCAGCACGCCGCACACCACTGACAGTACACAATGTACCACACCCCCATCAGACACCCAGCACACCACACACCACTGACAGTATAGAATGTACCACAGTCCCATCAGACACCCAGCACACCGCACACCACTGACAGTACACAATGTACCACAGTCCCATCAGACACCCAGCACACCGCACACCACTGACAGTACACAATGTACCACACCCCCATCAGACACTCAGCACACCGCACACCACTGACAGTACACAATGTACCACAGTCCCATCAGACACCCAGCACACCGCACACCACTGACAGTACACAATGTACCACACCACCATCAGACACCCAGCACACCGCACACCACTGACAGTACACAGTGTACCACAGCCCCATCAGACACCCAGCACACCGCACACCACTGACAGTACACAATGTACCACACCCCCATCAGACACCCAGCACACCGCACACCACTGACAGTACACAATGTACCACAGCCCCATCAGACACCCAGCACACCGCACACCACTGACAGTACACAATGTACCACACCCCCATCAGACACTCAGCACACCGCACACCACTGACAGTACACAATGTACCACACCCCCATCAGACAACCAGCACACCTCACACCACTGACAGTACACAATGTACCACAGCCCCATCAGACATCCAGCACACCGCACACCACTGACAGTTCACAATGTACCACAGCCCCATCAGACACCCAGCACACCGTACACCACTGACAGTACACAATGTACCACACCCCCATCAGGCACCCAGCACACCGCACACCACTGACAGTACACAATGTACCACAGCCCCATCAGACACCCAGCACACCAAACGCCACTGACTGTACACAATGTACCACACACCCATCGGACACCCAGCACACCGCACACCACTGACAGTACACAATGTACCACACCCCCATCAGACACCCAGCACACCGCACACCACTGACAGTACACAATGTACCACACCCCCATCAGGCACCCAGCACACCGCACACCACTGAGAGTACACAATGTACCACAGCCCCATCAGACACCCAGCACACCGCACACCACTGACAGTACACAATGTACCACAGCCCCATCAGACACCCAGCACACCAAACACCACTGACAGTACACAATGTACCACACCCCCATCAGACACCCAGCACACCGCACACCACTGACAGTACACAATGTACCACACCCCCATCAGGCACCCAGCACACCGCACACCACTGACAGTACACAATGTACCACACCCCCATCAGGCACCCAGCACACCGCACACCACTGACAGTACACAATGTACCACAGCCCCATCAGACACACAGCACACCACACACCACTGACAGTACACAATGTACCACAGCCTCATCAGACACCCAGCACACCGCACACCACTGACAGTACACACTGTACCACACCCCCGTCAGGCACCCAGCACACAGCACACCACTGACAGTACACAATGTACCACACCCCCATCAGACACCCAGCACACCTCACACCACTGACAGTACACAATGTACCACAGCCCCATCAGACACCCAGCACACCAAACTCCACTGACAGTACACAATGTACCACAGCCCCATCAGACACACAGCACACCACACACGACTGACAGTACACAATGTACCACACCCCCATCAGGCACCCAGCACAACGCACACCACTGACAGTATACAATGTACCACAGCCCCATCAGGCACCCAGCACACCGCACACCACTGACAGCACACAATGTACCACACCCCCATCAGGCACCCAGCACACCACACACCACTGACAGTACACAATGTACCACAGCCCCATCAGACACCCAGCGCACCAAACTCCACTGACAGTACACAATGTACCACAGCCCCATCAGACACACAGCACACCACACACCACTGACAGTAAACAATGTACCACACACCCATCAGACATCCAGCACACCGCACACCACTGACAGTACACAATGTACCACAGCCTCATCAGACACCCAGCACACCGCACACCACTGACAGTACACACTGTACCACACCCCCATCAGGCACCCAGCACACAGCACACCACTGACAGTACACAATGTACCCCCCCTCCATCAGACACCCAGCACACCGCACACCACTGACAGTACACAAAGTACCACAGCCCCATCAGACACACAGCACACCGGACACCACTGACAGTACACAATTTACCACACCCCCATCAGACACCCAGCACACCGCACACCACTGTCAGTTCACAATGTACCACACGCCCATCAGACACCCAGCACACCGCACACCACTGACAGTACACAATGTACCACACCCCCATCAGACACCCAGCACACCGCACACCACTGACAGTACACAATGTACCACACCACCATCAGACACCCAGCACACCGCACACCACTGACAGTACACACTGTACCACACCCCCATCAGACACCCAGCACACCGCACACCACTGACAGTACACAATGTACCACACCCCCATCAGACACCCAGCACACCGCACACCACTGACAGTACACACTGTACCACACCCCCATCAGACACCCAGCACACCGCACACCACTGACAGTACACAATGTACCTCACTCCCATTAGACACCCAGCACACCGCACACCACTGACAGTACACAATGTACCACAGCCCCATCAGACACCCAGCACACCGCACACCACTGACAGTTCACAATGTACCACAGCCCCATCAGACACCCAGCACACCGTACACCACTGACAGTACACAATGTACCACACCCCCATCAGGCACCCAGCACACCGCACACCACTGACAGTACACAATGTACCACAGCCCCATCAGACACCCAGCACACCAAACGCCACTGACTGTACACAATGTACCACACACCCATCGGACACCCAGCACACCGCACACCACTGACAGTACACAATGTACCACACCCCCATCAGACACCCAGCACACCGCACACCACTGACAGTACACAATGTACCACACCCCCATCAGGCACCCAGCACACCGCACACCACTGAGAGTACACAATGTACCACAGCCCCATCAGACACCCAGCACACCGCACACCACTGACAGTACACAATGTACCACAGCCCCATCAGACACCCAGCACACCAAACACCACTGACAGTACACAATGTACCACACCCCCATCAGACACCCAGCACACCGCACACCACTGACAGTACACAATGTACCACACCCCCATCAGGCACCCAGCACACCGCACACCACTGACAGTACACAATGTACCACACCCCCATCAGGCACCCAGCACACCGCACACCACTGACAGTACACAATGTACCACAGCCCCATCAGACACACAGCACACCACACACCACTGACAGTACACAATGTACCACAGCCTCATCAGACACCCAGCACACCGCACACCACTGACAGTACACACTGTACCACACCCCCGTCAGGCACCCAGCACACAGCACACCACTGACAGTACACAATGTACCACACCCCCATCAGACACCCAGCACACCTCACACCACTGACAGTACACAATGTACCACAGCCCCATCAGACACCCAGCACACCAAACTCCACTGACAGTACACAATGTACCACAGCCCCATCAGACACACAGCACACCACACACGACTGACAGTACACAATGTACCACACCCCCATCAGGCACCCAGCACAACGCACACCACTGACAGTATACAATGTACCACAGCCCCATCAGGCACCCAGCACACCGCACACCACTGACAGCACACAATGTACCACACCCCCATCAGGCACCCAGCACACCACACACCACTGACAGTACACAATGTACCACAGCCCCATCAGACACCCAGCGCACCAAACTCCACTGACAGTACACAATGTACCACAGCCCCATCAGACACACAGCACACCACACACCACTGACAGTAAACAATGTACCACACACCCATCAGACATCCAGCACACCGCACACCACTGACAGTACACAATGTACCACAGCCTCATCAGACACCCAGCACACCGCACACCACTGACAGTACACACTGTACCACACCCCCATCAGGCACCCAGCACACAGCACACCACTGACAGTACACAATGTACCCCCCCTCCATCAGACACCCAGCACACCGCACACCACTGACAGTACACAAAGTACCACAGCCCCATCAGACACACAGCACACCGGACACCACTGACAGTACACAATTTACCACACCCCCATCAGACACCCAGCACACCGCACACCACTGTCAGTTCACAATGTACCACACGCCCATCAGACACCCAGCACACCGCACACCACTGACAGTACACAATGTACCACACCCCCATCAGACACCCAGCACACCGCACACCACTGACAGTACACAATGTACCACACCACCATCAGACACCCAGCACACCGCACACCACTGACAGTACACACTGTACCACACCCCCATCAGACACCCAGCACACCGCACACCACTGACAGTACACAATGTACCACACCCCCATCAGACACCCAGCACACCGCACACCACTGACAGTACACACTGTACCACACCCCCATCAGACACCCAGCACACCGCACACCACTGACAGTACACAATGTACCTCACTCCCATTAGACACCCAGCACACCGCACACCACTGACAGTACACAATGTACCACACCCCCATCAGGCACCCAGCACACCGCACACCACTGACAGTACACAATGTCGCACAACCCCATCAGACACCCAGCACACCGCACACCACTGACAGTACACAATGTACCACACCCCCATCAGGCACCCAGCACACCACACACCACTGACAGTACACAATGTACCACAGCCCCATCAGACACCCAGCACACCGCACACCACTGACAGTACACAATGTACCACAGCCCCATCAGGCACCCAGCACACCGCACACCACTGACAGTACACAATGTACCACACCCCCATCAGGCACCCAGCACACCGCACACCACTGACAGCACACAATATACCACACCCCCATCAGACACCCAGCACACCACACACCACTGACAGTACACAATGTACCACAGACCCATCAGACACCCAGCACACCACACACCACTGACAGTACACAATGTACCACACCCCCATCAGACACCCAGCACACCACACACCACTGACAGTACACAATGTACCACACACCCATCAGACACCCAGCTCACCACACCCCACTGACAGTACACATTGTACCACACCCCCATCAGACACCCAGCACACCACACACCACTGACAGTACACAATGTACCACAGCCCCATCAGGCACCCAGCACACCGCACACCACTGACAGCACACAATGTACCACACCCCCATCAGACACCCAGCACACCGCACACCACTGACAGTGCACAATGTACCACACCCCCATCAGACACCCAGCACACCGCACACCACTGAGAGTACACAATGTACCACACCCCCATCAGACACCCAGCACACCGCACACCACTGACAGTACACAATGTTCCACACCCCCATCAGACACCCAGCACACCGCACACCACTGACAGTACACACTGTACCACACCCCCATCAGACACCCAGCACACCGCACACCACTGACAGTACACAATGTACCACACGCACATCAGACACACAGCACACCACACACCACTGACAGTACACAATGTACCACACCCCCATCAGACACCCAGCACACCGCACACCACTGACAGTACACAATGTCCCACACCCACATCAGACACCCAGCACACCACACACCACTGACAGTACACAATGTCCCACACCCACATCAGACACCCAGCACACCACACACCACTGACAGTACACAATGTACCACACCCCCATCAGGCACCCAGCACACCGCACACCACTGACATTACACAATGTCCCACACCCACAACAGACACCCTGCACACCACACACCACTGACAGTACACAATGTACCACAGCCCCATCAGACACCCAGCACACCGCACACCACTGACAGTACACAATGTACCACACCCCCATCAGACACCCAGCACACAGCACACCGCTGACAGTACACAATGTACCACACCTCCATCAGGGACCCAGCACACCACACACCACTGACAGTACACAATGTACCACACCCACATCAGACACCCAGCACACCACACACCACTGACAGTACACAATGTACCACACCCACATCAGACACCCAGCACACCACACACCACTGACAGTACACAATGTACCACAGTCCCATCAGACACCCAGCACACCGCACACCACTGACAGTACAAAATGTACCACACCCCCATCAGACACCCAGCACACAGCACACCACTGACAGTACACAATGTACCACAGCCCCATCAGGCACACAGCACACCACACACCACTGACAGTACACAATGTACCACAACCCCATCAGACACCCAGCACACCACACACCACTGACAGTACACAATGTACCACACCCCCATCAGGCACCCAGCACACCACACACCACTGACAGTACACAATGTACCACAGCCCCATCAGACACCCAGCACACTGCACACCACTGACAGTACACAATGTATCACACCCCCATCAGACACCCAGCACACCACACACCACTGACAGTACACAATGTACCACAGCCCCATCAGACACCCAGAACACCACACACCACTGACAGTACACAATGTACCACACCCCCATCAGACACCCAGCACACCGCACACCACTGACAGTACACAATGTACCACACCCCCATCAGACACCCAGCACACCGCACACCACTGACAGTACACAATGTACCACACCCCCATCAGACACTCAGCATACTGCACACCACTGACAGTACACAATGTACCACACCCACATCAGACACCCAGCACACCACACACCACTGACAGTACACAATGTACCACACCCCCATCAGACACCCAGCACACCGCACACCACTGAGTGTCTGTGTGTGTATTACAGTGTGTGTGTGTGTGTGTTAGTGTCTGTGTGTGTGTGAGTGTATTACTGTCTCTGTCTGTGCGTGTAAGTGTATTACTGTATGTGTGTGTGTGAGTGTGTGTCAGTGTCTGTGTTTGTGTTAGTGTCTGTGTGCGTGTGTGTGAGTGTATTACTGTGTGTGTGTGTTACTCTCTCTGTATGTGTGTGTTTGTGTGTCAGTGTCTGTGTGCGTGTGTGTGTTACTGTCTCTGTGAGTGTGCGTGTGTGTGTGTTACTGTCTTTGTGTGTGTGTGTGTATCAGTGTGTGTGTGTTACTGTCTCTGTCTGTGTGTGTGCAAGTGTATTACTGTATGTGTGTGTGTGAGTGTGTGTCAGTGTATGTATGTGTGAGTGTGTTTTTGTCTGTGTGTGTGAGTGTATTACTGTGTGTGTGTGTGTGTTAGTGTCTGTGTGTGTGTCAGTGTATTACTGTGTGTGTGTGTGAGTGTGTCAGTGTCTGTGTGCGTGTTACTGTCTCTGTATGTATGTGTGTGTGTGTGAGTGTGTTACTGTCTCTGTATGTATGTGCGTGTGTGTGTGTGTGTGTGTTACTGTCTCTGTATGTATGTGTTTGTGTGTCAGTGTGTGTGTGTGTGTGTGTTACTGTCTCTGTATGTGTGTGTTTGTGTGTCAGTGTCTGTGTGTGTGTGTTACTGTCTCTGTATGTATGTCTGTGTGTGTGAGTGTGTGTTACTGTCTGTGTGTGTGTGTGTGAGTGTGTGTTACTGTCTCTGTGTGTGTGTGAGTGTGGTACTGTCTCTGTATGTATGTGTTTGTGTGTCAGTGTCTGTGTGTGTGTGTGTTACTGTCTGTATGTATGTCTGTGTGTGTGAGTGTGTGTTACTGTCTGTGTGTGTGTGTGTGTGAGTGTGTGTTACTGTCTCTGTATGTGTGTGTGAGTGTGTGTTACTGTCTGTGTGTGTGAGTGTGAGTGTGTTAGTTTGTCTGTGTGTGAGTGTGTGTGTGTGTATTACTGTCTGTGTGTGTGTGAGTGTATTACTGGGTGTGTGTGTGAGTGTGTTACTGTCTCTGTATGTGTGAGTGTGTGTGTGTGAGTGTGTGTTACTGTGTCTGTGTCTGTGTGAGTGTGTGTTACTGTCTCTGTATGTGTGTGTGTGTGTATTAGTATATATTTATTTCACTCCCTCCACACCACGCTGACCATACTTGTGATGTCTTTCCCAGGCTGATGTATAATTTCATTGTGTATTTCCCTCCCTCACAGTGAACCTCATCACAATTGTGGTCCTGAAGAGAAGAAACTGTGGGCTGTCCAAATGTGTGACTTGTTACCTGTTGGCCATGGCAGTGGGGGATCTCCTGGTCGTGATTCTCGACCTGATATTCAGACACATTCCCATTGTTTTTAGGGAACAGTTTTATTTCCTGTGGTCCATCCCCGTGTGTAATATCCACGCCGTCCTGCTTTATGCAGCCACTGACTGTTCTGTCTGGTTCACCGTCACTTTCACCTTTGATCGATTTGTGGCCATTTGTTGCCCGAGGCTGAAAAGTAAATATTGCAGCGAGAAAGCGGCGGCTGTGGTTCTGGGAACAGTGGCTGTGCTGAGCTGTCTGAAGGACATTTCCTGGGGGGTGAAGCTGTCCGGTGGGTATCGGCTGTGGAACGACCCCTGGTTTTGTGATGTCACAGAGGGTGTTCAGTCCTCTCCGGTCTGGGGACCAATCGAGTTCCTCCACCACATTCTAACCCCGTGTGTTCCATTCGCCCTGATTCTGCTGCTCAATGTTCTCACCGTCAGACACATTGTCCTGAGCAGCAGGGCCCGCAGGAGACTCCGGGCTCACAGCAGTGGGCACAGTGCCAGAGACCCGGAGATGGAGAGTCGGAGCAAATCCATCATCTTACTCTTCGTTATCTCCGCCAACTTCATCCTGTTATGGTCAACGTTAATGGTTTATTCTATATGGTACCGGATGTCGTGGCTGGGGTATGACTCTGTATGGTTAGATGATTATGTTCTGGAATTGGGCTTCATGCTGCAGCTCCTGAGTTGCTGCACAAACACTGCGATTTACGCCGTGACACAGACTCAGTTCAGGCAGCAGTTGAAAAATGTGCTGAAAGTTCCCTTTCGTTCAATTCTTCAATTCATTAAATCCTGAGAGGAAACCCCACCCACTCGGCATCTCTCTCCTCGCGTTGCCGGTAAAACTGACCCTCCCAAGCCAGCCTCACCTTGATTTACCATTCGGGATGACCAGAACTATCGGTGGGTGGGTGTGACTCCCCCCATTGCCGATCAGCTGGGTGTGTGCTTCCCCCCATTGCCGATCAGCTGGGAGTGTGCTCCCCCCCCCATCGCCGATCAGCTGGGTGTGTGCTTCCCCCCATTGCCGATCAGCTGGGTGTGACTCCCCCCATTGCCGATCAGCTGGGTGTGTGCTTCCCCCCATTGCCGATCAGCTGGGTGTGTCCTTCCCCGCATTGCCGGTCAGCTGGGTGTGTGCTTCCCCCCATTGCCGATCAGCTGGGTGTGTGCTTCCCCCCATTGCCGATCAGCTGGGTCTGTCCTTCCCCCCATTGCCGATCAACTGGGTGTGTGCTTCCCCCCATTGCCGATCAGCTGGGTGTGTGCTTCCCCCCATTGCCGATCAGCTGGGTCTGTCCTTCCCCCCATTGCCGATCAGCTGGGTGTGTGCTTCCCCCCATTGCCGATCAGCTGGGTATGTGCTTCACCCCATTGCCGATCAGCTGGGTGTGTGCTTCCCCCCATTGCCGGTCAGCTGGGTGTGTGCTTCCCCCCATTGCCGATCAGCTGGGTGTGTGCTTCCCCCCATTGCCGATCAGCTGGGTCTGTCCTTCCCCCCATTGCCGATCAACTGGGTGTGTGCTTCCCCCCATTGCCGATCAGCTGGGTGTGTGCTTCCCCCCATTGCCGATCAGCTGGGTCTGTCCTTCCCCCCATTGCCGATCAGCTGGGTGTGTGCTTCCCCCCATTGCCGATCAGCTGGGTATGTCCTTCCCGCCATTGCCGATCAGCTGGGTCTGTCCTTCCCCCCATTGCCGAACAGCTGGGTGGGTGCCCCCACCATGGCCGATCAGCTGGGTGTGTGTGACTCTCGCAATGCCGATCAGCTGGGTGGGTGCCTCACACCTAAACACAGTCTGTGCAGCAAAATGTGCCCCAGACAGAGACAGAGACTGAGACACAGACAGACACAGAGACACAGACAGAGACAGGGACACAGACAGAGACACAGACAGAGACACAGATAGAGACAAACACACAGAAACAGACAGATACACAGACAGAGACACAGACAGACACAGAGACACAGACAGAGGTACAGGGAGACACAGACAGAAACAGGGACACAGACAGAGACACAGACAGAGACACAGATAGAGACAAACACACAGAAACAGACAGAGACACAGACAGAGACAGAGGCAGTGACACAGACAGAGACACAGACAGAGGTACAGAGAGACACAGACAGAGACACAGACAGAAACAGAGACACAGACAGAGGTACAGGGAGACACAGACAGAAACAGGGACACAGACAGAGACACAGACAGAGACAGAGACAGAGACACAGACAGAGGCAGAGACAGAGACACAGACAGAGACACAGACAGAGGTACAGGGAGACACAGACAGAAACAGGGACACAGACAGAGACACAGATAGAGGCAAACACACAGAAACAGACAGAGACACAGACAGGGACAGAGGCAGTGACACAGACAGAGACACAGACAGAGGTACAGAGAGACACAGACAGAGACACAGACAGACACAGACAGAGGTACAGAGAGACACAGACAGAGACACAGGTAGAGACACAGACAGACACAGAGACACAGACAGAGGTACAGGGAGACACAGACAGAAACAGGGACACAGACAGAGACACAGACAGAGACATAGACTCAGACTGAGGCAGAGACAGAGACAGAGGCAGTGACACAGACAGAGACACAGACAGAGGTACAGAGAGACACAGACACAGACAGAGACACAGACAGAGACACAGATAGAGAAAAACACACAGAAACAGACAGAGACACAGACAGAGACAGAGGCAGTGACACAGACAGAGACACAGACAGAGGTACAGAGAGACACAGGCAGAGACACAGACAGACACAGAGACACAGACAGAGGTACAGGGAGACACAGACAGAAACAGGGACACAGACAAAGACACAGACAGAGACACAGACAGAGACAGAGACACAGACAGAGACACAGACAGACACAGAGACACAGGCAGAGGTAGAGACAGAGACACAGACAGAGACACAGACAGAGACACAGATAGAGACAAACACACAGTAACAGACAGATACAGAGGCAGTGACACAGACAGAGACACAGACAGAGGTACAGAGAGACACAGACAGAGACACAGACAGACACAGAGACACAGACAGAGGTACAGGGAGACACAGACAGAAACAGGGACACAGACAGAGACACAGACAGAGACACTGACAGAGACACAGATAGAGACATAGACACAGACTGAGGCAGAGACAGAGACAGAGGCAGTGACACAGACAGAGACACAGACAGAGGTACAGAGAGACACAGACAGAGACACAGACAGACACAGAGACACAGACAGAGGTACAGGGAGACACAGACAGAAACAGGGACACAGACAGAGACACAGACAGAGACAGAGACAGAGACAGAGACAGAGACAGAGACAGAGACTGAGGCAGAGACTGAGGCAGAGACAGAGACAGAGGCAGTGACACAGACAGACACAGACAGAGGTACAGAGAGACACAGACAGAGACACAGATAGAGACACAGACAGACACAGAGACACAGACAGAGGTACAGGGAGACACAGACAGAAACAGGGACACAGACAGAGACACAGACAGAGACATAGACTCAGACTGAGGCAGAGACAGAGACAGAGACAGTGACACAGACAGAGACACAGACAGAGGTACAGAGAGACACAGACAGAGACACAGATAGAGAAAAACACACAGAAACAGACAGAGACACAGACAGAGACAGAGGCAGTGACACAGACAGAGACACAGACAGAGGTACAGAGAGACACAGGCAGAGACACAGACAGACACAGAGACACAGACAGAGGTACAGGGAGACACAGACAGAAACAGGGACACAGACAGAGACACAGACAGAGACACAGACAGAGACAGAGACACAGACAGAGACACAGACAGAGACACAGACAGACACAGAGACACAGACAGAGGCAGAGACAGAGACACAGACAGAGACACAGACAGAGACACAGACAGAGACACAGATAGAGACAAACACACAGTAACAGACAGAGACAGAGGCAGTGACACAGACAGAGACACAGACAGAGATACAGAGACAGAGTAACAGACAGATACAGAGGCAGTGACACAGACAGAGACACAGACAGAGGTACAGAGAGACACAGACAGAGACACAGACAGACACAGAGACACAGACAGAGGTACAGGGAGACACAGACAGAAACAGGGACACAGACAGAGACACAGACAGAGACACTGACAGAGACACAGATAGAGACATAGACACAGACTGAGGCAGAGACAGAGACAGAGGCAGTGACACAGACAGAGACACAGACAGAGGTACAGAGAGACACAGACAGAGACACAGACAGACACAGAGACACAGACAGAGGTACAGGGAGACACAGACAGAAACAGGGACACAGACAGAGACACAGACAGAGACAGAGACAGAGACTGAGGCAGAGACAGAGACAGAGGCAGTGACACAGACAGACACAGACAGAGGTACAGAGAGACACAGACAGAGACACAGATAGAGACACAGACAGACACAGAGACACAGACAGAGGTACAGGGAGACACAGACAGAAACAGGGACACAGACAGAGACACAGACAGAGACATAGACTCAGACTGAGGCAGAGACAGAGACAGAGACAGTGACACAGACAGAGACACAGACAGAGGTACAGAGAGACACAGGCAGAGACACAGACAGATACAGAGGCAGTGACACAGACAGAGACACAGACAGAGGTACAGAGAGACACAGACAGAGACACAGACAGACACAGAGACACAGACAGAGGTACAGGGAGACACAGACAGAAACAGGGACACAGACAGAGACACAGACAGAGACAGAGACACAGACAGAGACACAGACAGACACAGAGACACAGACAGAGGCAGAGACAGAGACACAGACAGAGACACAGACAGAGACACAGATAGAGACAAACACACAGTAACAGACAGAGACAGAGGCAGTGACACAGACAGAGACACAGACAGATACAGAGGCAGTGACACAGACAGAGACACAGACAGAGGTACAGAGAGACACAGACAGAGACACAGACAGACACAGAGACACAGACAGAGGTACAGGGAGACACAGACAGAAACAGGGACACAGACAGAGACACAGACAGAGACACAGACAGAGACACTGACAGAGACACAGATAGAGACATAGACACAGACTGAGGCAGAGACAGAGACAGAGGCAGTGACACAGACAGAGACACAGACAGAGGTACAGAGAGACACAGACAGAGACACAGACAGACACAGAGACACAGACAGAGGTACAGGGAGACACAGACAGAGGTACAGGGAGACACAGACAGAAACAGGGACACAGACAGAGACACAGACAGAGACAGAGACACAGACAGAGACACAGACAGACACAGAGACACAGACAGAGGTACAGGGAGACACAGACAGAAACAGGGACACAGACATAGACACAGACAGAGACACAGACAGACACAGAGACACAGACACAGACAGAGACACAGACAGAGACAGAGGCAGTGACACAGACAGAGACACAGACAGAGGTACAGAGAGACACAGACAGAGACACAGACAGACACAGAGACACAGACAGAGGTACAGAGAGACACAGACAGACACAGGGACACAGACAGAGACACAGACACAGACAGAGACACAGACACAGACAGAGGCAGAGACAGAGACACAGACAGAGACACAGACAGAGACACAGACACAGACAGAGGCAGAGGCAGAGACACAGACACAGAGACACAGACAGAGATACAGACAGAGACAAACACACAGATATAGACAGAGACACAGACAGAGACACAGACACAGACAGAGGCAGAGACAGAGACACAGACAGAGACACAGGCAGAGACATAGACACAGACAGAGGCAGAGACAGAGACAGAGACACAGACAGAGACACAGATAGAGACAAACACACAGAAACAGACAGAGACAGAGGCAGTGACACAGACAGAGATACAGACAGACATACAGAGAGACACAGACAGAGACACAGACAGAGACACAGACAGAGGTACAGGGAGACACAGACAGAGACACAGACAGAGGTACAGGGAGACACAGACAGAGACACAGGCAGAGACAGAGACACAGACTGAGGCAGAGACAGAGACACAGACAGAGACACAGACAGAGACACAGACAGAGGTACAGGGAGACACAGACAGAAACAGGGACACAGACAGAGACACAGGCAGAGACAGAGACACAGACTGAGGCAGAGACAGAGACACAGACAGAGACACAGACAGAGACACAGACAGAGGTACAGAGAGACACAGACAGAGACACAGACAGAGACACAGACAGACACAGAGACACAGACAGAGGTACAGGGAGACACAGACAGAAACAGGGACACAGACAGAGACACAGACAGAGACATAGACAAAGACTGAGGCAGAGACAGAGACACAGACAGAGACACAGACAGACACAGAGACACAGACAGAGGTACAGGGAGACACAGACAGAAACAGGGACACAGACAGAGACACAGACAGACACAGAGACACAGGCAGAGACACAGACAGACACAGAGACACAGGCAGAGGCAGAGACAGAGACACAGACAGAGACACAGACAGAGACACAGATAGAGACAAACACACAGTAACAGACAGAGACAGAGGCAGTGACACAGACAGAGACACAGAAAGAGGTACAGAGAGACACAGACAGAAACAGGGACACAGACAGAGACACAGACACAGACACAGACAGAGGCAGATACACAGACAGAGACACAGACAGAGACACAGACAGAGACACAGAGAGAGACACAGACAGAGACACAGACAGAGACACAGACAGAGACACAGACAGAGACACAGACAGAGACACAGGCAGAGGCAGAGGCAGAGGCAGAGACACAGACACAGACAGAGACACAGACAGAGACAGAGACATAGACAGAGACACAGATAGAGACAAACACAAAGAAACAGACAGAGACAGAGGCAGTGACACAGGCAGAGACACAGAGACAGACACAGACACAGACAGAGACAAACACACAGAAACAGACAGCGACAGAGGCAGAGACACAGACAGAGACACAGACAGAGGTACAGAGACACAGACAGAGGCAGAGACACAGACACAGACAGAGGCATAGACGCAGATAGAGACACAAACACAGAAACCGACAGAGACAGAGGCAATGACACAGACAGAGACACAGACAGAGGTACAGAGAGACACAGACAGAAACACAGACAGACATAGAGACACAGACAGAGATACAGAGACAGACACGGACAGAGACACAGACAGAGATACAGAGACAGACACGGACAGAGAAAGAGACACTGCCAGAGACACAGACAGAAACACAGACAGAGATACAGATAGAGACACGGACACAGACACAGATAGAGACACAGGGAGAGACACTGACACAGCCTCAACAGGGACACAGACACAGAGAGACACAGGCACAGACAGAGACACAGACAGAGACGGAGACACAGCGAGAGATACAGACCGACACAGAGACACAGACAGAGACACAGACAGAGACAGACACAGACAGAGACACAGACAGAAACACAGACAGAGAGAGAATTGGACAGATACAGGCAGAGGCACAGGCAGAGATTTACCATTCTGCATTACCAGGAGAGACTGTCGGTGGGTGGGTGTGACTCCCCCATGGCCGATCAGCTGGGTCAGTGTGACTCCCCCATGGCCGATCAGCTGGGTCAGTGTGACTCCCCCATTGCCGATCAGCTGGGTATGTGTGACTCCCCCATGGCCGATCAGCTGGGTCAGTGTGACTCCCCCATGGCCGATCAGCTGGGTGTGTGTGACTCCCCCATTGCCGATCAGCTGGGAGTGTCCTTCCCCCCATTGCCGATCAGCTGGGAGTGTCCTTCCCCCCATTGCCGATCAGCTGGGCCTGTCCTTCCCCCCATTGCCGATCAGCTGGGTGTGTGCTTCCCTCCATTGCCGATCAGCTGGGTGTGTGTGATTCCCCGCATTGCCGATCAGCTGGGTCTGTCCTTCCCCCCATTGCCGAACGGCTGGGTTTGTGCTTCCCCCCATTGCCGATCAGCTGGGAGTGTGCTTCCCCCCATTGCCGATCAGCTGGGTGTGTGCTTCCCCCCAATGCCGATCAGCTGGGAGTGTGCTTCCCCACATTGCCGATCAGCTGGGAGTGTCCTTCCCCACATTGCCGACCAGCGGGGAGTGTTCTTCCCCCCATTGCCGATCAGCTGGGTGACTGCTTCCCCCATTGCCGATCAGCTGGGTCTGTCCTTCCCCGCATTGCCGATCAGCTGGGTGTGTGCTTCCCCACATTGCCGATCAGCTGGGTCTGTCCTTCCCCCCATTGCCGATCAGCGGGGAGTGTGCTTCCCCCCATTGCCGATCAGCTGGGTGTCTGCTTCCCCCATTGCCGATCAGCTGGGTCTGTCCTTCCCCGCATTGCCGATCAGTTGGGAGTGTGCTTCCCCGCATTGCCGATCAGCTGGGTGCGTGCTTCCCCGCATTGCCGATCAGCTGGGTCTGCCCTTCCCCGCATTGCCGATCAGCTGGGTGTGTGCTTCCCCGCATTGCCGATCAGCTGGGTATGCCCTTCCCCGCATTGCCGATCAGCTGGGTGTGTGCTTCCCCGCATTGCCGATCAGCTGGGTGTGTGCTTCCCCACATTGCCGATCAGCTGGGTGTGTGCTTCCCCCCATTGCCGATCAGCTGGGAGTGTCCTTCCCCCCATTGCCGATCAGCTGGGAGTGTCCTTCCCCCATTGCCGATCAGCTGGGAGTGTCCTTCCCCGCATTGCCGATCAGCTGGGCGTGTGCTTCCCCCCATTGCCGATCAGCTGGGTGTGTGCCTCCCCCCATTGCCGATCAGCTGGGAGTGTACTTCCCCCCATTGCCGATCAGCTGGGTGTGTGCTTCCCCCCATTGCCGATCATAGGGTGTGTGCTTCCCCCCATTGCCGATCAGCTGGGAGTGTGCTTCCCCGCATTGCCGATCAGCTGGGTGTGTGCTTTCCCCCATTGCCGATCAGCTGGGTGTGTGCTTCCCCCCATTGCCGATCAGCTGGGTGTGACCTTCCCCACATTGCCGATCAGCTGGGAGTGTACTTCCCCGCATTGCTGATCAGCTGGGTCTATCCTCCCCCCCATTGCCGATCAGCTGGGTGTGTGCTTCCCCCCATTGCCGATCAGCTGTGTGTGTGCTTTCTCCGCATTGCCGATCAGCTGGGTGTGTCCTTCCCCGCATTGCCGATCAGCTGGGTGTGTCCTTCCCCGCATTGCCGATCAGCTGGGTGTTTCCTTCCCCGCATTGCCGATTAGATGGGAGTGTGCCTCCACCATGGCCGATCAGCTGGGTGTGTGTGACTCTCCCAATGCCGATCAGCTGGGTGGGTGCCTCACACCAAAACACAGTCTGTGCAGCAAAATGTGCCCCAGACAGAGACAGAGACACAGACAGACACAGAGACACAGACAGAGGTACAGGGAGACACAGACAGAGACAGGGACACAGACAGAGACACAGACAGAGACATAGGCACAGACTGAGGCAGAGACAGAGACACAGACAGAGACACAGACAGAGTTTGGCGGGAGCATTTCCAGTGCTGGCTGTGTTTGGGGGAGCACTGACAGTGATGTCTGTGTGGCGAGAACTGACAGTGCTAGCTGTGTGGCGGGAGCACTGACAGTGCTGGCTGTGTGGGGGGAACACTGACAGTGCTGGCTGTATCGGGGGAGCACTGACAGCGCTGGCTGTGTGGGGGAGCACGGACAGTGCTGGCTGTGTGGTGGGAGCACTGACAGTGCTGGCTGTGTGGTGGGAGCACTGACAGTGCTGGCTGTGTGGTGGGAGCACTGACAGTGCTGGCTGTGTGGTGGGAGCACTGACAGTGCTGGCTGTATGGGGGGAGCACAGACAGTGCTGGCTGTGTGGGGTAGAACTGGAAGTGCTGGCAGTATGGGGGGAGCACTGACAGTGCTGGCTGTGTGGGGAGCACTGGCAGTGCTGGCTTTGTGGTGGGAGCACTGACAGTGTTGGCTGTATGGGGGGAGCACTGACAGTGCTGGCTGTGTGGTGGGAGCACTGACAGTGCTGGCTGTGTGGGGGAGCACTGACATTGCTGGCTCTGTGTGGGGAGCACTGACATTGCTGGTTGTGTGGTGGGAGCACTGACACTGCTGGCTGTGTGGGGGGAGCACTGACAGTGCTGGCTGTGTGGTGGGAGCACTGACAGTGCTGGCTGTGTGGGGGGAGCATTGACAGTGCTGGCTGTGTGGGGGAGCACTGACAGTGCTGGCTGTGTGGTGGGAGCACTGCCAGTGCTGGCTGTATGGGGGAGCACTGACAGTGCTGGCTGTGTGGGGGGAGCACTGACAGCGCTGGCTGTGTGGGGGAGCACTGCCAGTGGTGGCAGTGTGGGGGGAGGACTGACAGTGCTGGCTGTGTGGTGGGAGCACCGACAGTGCTGGCTGTGTAGTGGGAGCACTGACAGTGCTGGCTGTGTGGGGGGAGCACAGACAGTGCTGGCTGTGTGGTGGGAGCACTGACAATGCTGGCCGTGTGGTGGGAGCACTGACAGTGCTGGTTGTGTGGTGGGAGCACTGACAGTGCTGGCTCTGTGGGGGAGCACTGACAGTGCTAGCTCTGAGGGAGAGCACTGGCAGTGCTGGCAGTGTGGTGGGAGCACTGACAGTGCTGGCTGTGTGGTGGGAGCACTGACAGTGCTGGCTGTGTGGGGGGAGCACAGACAGTGCTGGCTGTGTGGTGGGAGCACTGACAATGCTGGCCGTGTGGTGGGAGCACTGACAGTGCTGGTTGTGTGGTGGGAGCACTGACAGTGCTGGCTCTGTGGGGGAGCACTGACAGTGCTAGCTCTGAGGGAGAGCACTGGCAGTGCTGGCTGTGTGGGACGCACTCTCAGAGCTGGCTGTGGGTGGAGAACTGGCAGTGCTGGCTGTGTGGTGGGAGCACTGACAATGCTGGCTGTGGGGGAGCACTGACAGTGCTGGCTGTGTGGGGTGGGGGCACTGACAGTGCTGGCTGTGTGGGGGAACACTGACAGTGCTGGCTGTGTGGTGGGTGCACTGGCAGTGCTCGCTATGTGGTGAGAGCACTGACAGTGCTGGCTGTGTGGGGGAGCACTGACAGTGCTGGCTGTGTTGTGGGAGCACTGACAGTGCTGGCTCTGTGGGGGGGGGGGCACTGAGAGTGCTGGTTGTGTGGGGGAGCACTGACATTGCTGGCTCTGTGTGGGGAGCACTGACATTGCTGGTTGTGTGGTGGGAGCACTGACACTGCTGGCTGTGTGGGGGGAGCACTGACAGTGCTGGCTGTGTGGTGGGAGCACTGACAGTGCTGGCTGTGTGGGGGGAGCATTGACAGTGCTGGCTGTGTGGGGAGCACTGACAGTGCTGGCTGTGTGGTGGGAGCACTGCTAGTGCTGGCTGTATGGGGGAGCACTGACAGTGCTGGCTGTGTGGGGGGAGCACTGACAGCGCTGGCTGTGTGGGGGAGCACTGCCAGTGGTGGCAGTGTGGGGGGAGGACTGACAGTGCTGGCTGTGTGGTGGGAGCACCGACAGTGCTGGCTGTGTGGTGGGAGCACTGACAGTGCTGGCTGTGTGGGGGGAGCACAGACAGTGCTGGCTGTGTGGTGGGAGCACTGACAATGCTGGCCGTGTGGTGGGAGCACTGACAGTGCTGGTTGTGTGGTGGGAGCACTGACAGTGCTGGCTCTGTGGGGGAGCACTGACAGTGCTAGCTCTGAGGGAGAGCACTGGCAGTGCTGGCAGTGTGGTGGGAGCACTGACAGTGCTGGCTGTGTGGTGGGAGCACTGACAGTGCTGGCTGTGTGGGGGGAGCACAGACAGTGCTGGCTGTGTGGTGGGAGCACTGACAATGCTGGCCGTGTGGTGGGAGCACTGACAGTGCTGGTTGTGTGGTGGGAGCACTGACAGTGCTGGCTCTGTGGGGGAGCACTGACAGTGCTAGCTCTGAGGGAGAGCACTGGCAGTGCTGGCTGTGTGGGACGCACTCTCAGAGCTGGCTGTGGGTGGAGAACTGGCAGTGCTGGCTGTGTGGTGGGAGCACTGACAATGCTGGCTGTGGGGAGCACTGACAGTGCTGGCTGTGTGGGGTGGGGGCACTGACAGTGCTGGCTGTGTGGGGGAACACTGACAGTGCTGGCTGTGTGGTGGGTGCACTGGCAGTGCTCGCTATGTGGTGAGAGCACTGACAGTGCTGGCTGTGTGGGGGAGCACTGACAGTGCTGGCTGTGTTGTGGGAGCACTGACAGTGCTGGCTCTGTGGGGGGGGGCACTGAGAGTGCTGGTTGTGTGTGGGGATCACTGACAGTGCTGGCTGTGTGGTGGGAGCACTGGCAATGCTGGCTGTGTGGGGGGAGCACTGACAGTGCTGGCTGTGGGGGGAGCACTGACAGGGCTGGCTGTGTGGGGGAATCACGGACAGTGCAGGCTGTGTGGGGGAGCACTGACAGTGCTGGCTGTGTGGGGGGAGCACTGACAGTGCTGGCTGTGTGGGGGAGCACTGACAGTGCTGGCTGTGTGGGGTGGGAGCACTGACAGTGCTGGCTGTGTGAGGAGCATTTACAGTGCTGGCTGTGTGGTGGGAGCACTGACCGTGTTGGCTGTGTGGGGGGAGAACTGAGAGTGCTGGCTGTGTGGGGGAGCACTGACAGTGCTGGCTGTGTGGTGGGAGCACTGACAGTGCTGGCTGTGTGGGGGGAGGGCTGACAGTGCTGGCTGTGTGGTGGGAGCACTGACAGTGCTGGCTGTGTGGGGGAGCACTGACAGTGCTGGCTGAATGGGGGGGAGCACTGACAGTGCTGGCTGTGTGGGGGGAGCACTGACAGTGCTGGCTGTGTGGGGGGAGCACTGACAGTGCTGGCTGTGTGTTGGGAGCACTGACAGTGCTGCCTGTGTGGGGGTGCACTGACAGTGCTGGCTGTGTGGTGGGAGCACTGACAGTGCTGGTTGTGTGGTGGGAGCACTGACACTGCTAGCTCTGTGGGACGGCACTGCCAGTGCCGGCTGTGTGGGGGAGCACTGACAGTGCTTGCTGTGTGGGGGGAGCACTGACATCGCTGGCTGTGTGGGGGAGCACTGCCAGTGCTGGCAGTGTGGGGGGAGGACTGACAGTGCTGGCTGTGTGGTGGGAGCACTGACAGTGCTGGCTGTGTGGGGGGAGCACAGACAGTGCTGGCTGTGTGGTGGGAGCACTGACAATGCTGGCCGTGTGGTGGGAGCACTGACAGTGCTGGTTGTGTGGTGGGAGCACTGACAGTGCTGGCTCTGTGGGGGAGCACTGACAGTGCTAGCTCTGAGGGAGAGCACTGGCAGTGCTGGCAGTGTGGTGGGAGCACTGACAGTGCTGGCTGTGTGGTGGGAGCACTGACAGTGCTGGCTGTATGGGGGGGAGCACCGACAGTGCTGGCTGTGTGGGGTAGCACTGACAGTGCTGGCTGTGTGGGGGGAGCACAGACAGTGCTGGCAGTGTGGTGGGAGCACTGACAGTGCTGGCTGTGTGGTGGGAGCACTGACAGTGCTGTCTGTGTGGTGGGAGCACTGACAGTGCTGGCTGTGTGGTGGGAGCACTGACAGTGCTGGTTGTGTGGTGGGAGCACTGACAGTGCTGGCTGTGTGTGGATAACTGGCAGTGCTGGCTGTGTGGTGGGAGCACTGACAATGCTGGCTGTGGGGGAGCACTGACAGTGCTGGCAGTGTGGGGTGGGGGCACTGACAGTGCTGGCTGTGTGGGGGAGCACTGACAGTCCTGGCTGTGTGGGGGAGCACTGACAGTGCTGGCTGTGTAGTGGGAGCACTGACAGTGCTGGCTCTGTGGGGGGGGGGGGGCACTGAGAGTGCTGGCTGTGTGTGGGGAGCACTGACAGTTCTGCCTGTGTGGGGGAGCACTGACAGTTCTGGCTGTGTGGGGGGAACACTGACAGTGCTGGCTGTGTGGGGGAGCACTGACAGTGCTGGCTGTGTGGTGGGAGCACTGACAGTGCTGGCTGTGTGGTGGGAGCACTGACAGTGCTCCCTGTGTGGGGAAGCACTCACAGTGCTGGCTGTGTGGTGGGAGCACTGACAGTGCTGCCTGTGTGGGCGGAGCACTGACAGTGCTGGCTGTATGGGGGGGGGAGCACTGACAGTGCTGGCTGTGTGGTGGGAGCACTGACAGTGCTGGTTGTGTGGTGGGAGCACTGACAGTGCTGGCTGTGTGGGGGAGCACTGACACTGCTAGCTCTTTGGGAGGGCACTGGCAGTGCTGGCTGTGTGGGGCGCAATCTCAGTGCTGGCTGTGTGGGGGAGCACTGACAGTGCTGGCTGTGTGGTGGGAGCACTGACAGTGCTGGCAGTGTGGGGGGAGCACTGACAGTGCTGGCTGTAGGGGGAGAACTGCCAGTGCTGGCTGTGTGGTAGGAGCACGGACAGTGCTGGCAGTGTGGGGGAGCACAGACAGTGCTGGCTGTGTGGGGGAGCACTGACAGTGCTGGCTGTGTGGTGGGAGCACTGAGAGTGCTGGCTGTGAGGGTGGAGCACTGACAGTGCTGGCTGTGTGGTGGGAGCACTGGCAGTGCTGGCTGTGTGGGTGGAGCACTGACAGTGCTGGCTGTGTGGGGAGCACTGACAGTGCTGGCTGTTTGGGGGAGCACTGACAGTGCTGGATTTGTGGGGGAGCACTGGCAGTGCTGGCTGTATGGGGAGCACTGACAGTGCTGGCTGTGTGGTGGGAGCACTGACAGTGCTGGCTGTGTGGTGGAGCACTTACAGTGCTGGCTGTGTGGTGGGAGCACTGGCAGTGCTGGCTGTGTGGTGGGAGCACTGACAATGCTGGCTGTGCGGGGAGCACTGACAGTGCTGGCCAAGTGGGGGAGCACTGACAGTGCTGGCTGTGTGGGGAGAACTGACAGTGCTGGCTGTGTGGTGGGAGCACTGACAGTGCTGGCTGTGTGGGGGGCACTGACACTGCTGGCTGTGTGGGGGAGCACTGACAGTGCTGGCTGTGTGGGGGAGCACAGACAGTGCTGGCTGTGTGGGGGAGCACTGACAGTGCTGGCAGTGTGGTGGGAGCACTGACAGTGCTGGCTGTGTGGTGGGAGCACTGACAGGTCTGGCTGTGTGGTGGGAGCACTGACAGTGCTGGCTGTGTTGGGGGAGCACTGACAGTGCTGGCTGTGTGGGGGAGCACTGACAGTGCTGGCTGTGTGGTGGGAGCACTGACAGGTCTGGCTGTGAGGTAGGAGCACTGACAGTGCTGGCTGTGTGGGGGGAGCACTGACAGTGCTGGCTGTGTGGTGGGAGCACTGACAGTGCTGTCTGTGAGGGGAGCACTGTCAGTGCTGGCTGTGTGGTGGGAGCACTGACGTTGCTGGCTGTGTGTGTGGGAGCACTGACAGTGCTGGCTGTGTGGGGGAGCACTGACAGTGCTGGCTGTGTGGGGGGAGGATGACTGTGCTGGCTGTGTGGGGTAGGAGCACTGACTGTGCTGGCTGTGTGGCGGGTGCACTGACAGTGCGGGATGTGTGGTGGAAGCACTGACAGTGATGGCTGTGTGGGGTAGGAGCACTGAAAGTGCTGGCTGTGTGGGAGAGCACTGGCAGTGCTGGCTGTGTGGGGAGCACTGACAGTGCTGGCTGTGTGGGGGGAGCACTGACAGTGCTGGCTGTGTGGGGAGCACTGACAGTGCTGGCTGTGTGTGGGGAGCACTGACAGTGCTGCCTATGTGGGGGAGCACTGACAGTGCTGGCTGTGTGCGGTAGGAGCACTGACAGTGCTGGCTGTGTGGGAGAGCACTGGCAGTGCTGGCTGTGTGGGGAGCACTGACAGTGCTGGCTGTGTGGGGAGCACTGACAGTGCTGCCAATGTGGGGGGAGCACTGACAGTGCTGGCTGTGTGCGGTAGGAACACTAACAGTGCTGGCTGTGTGGGGAGCATTGACAGTGCTGGCTGTGTGCGGTAGGAGCACTGACAGTGCTGGCTGTGTGGTGGGAGCACTGACAGTGCTGGCTGTGTGCGGTAGGAGCACTGACGGTGCTGGCTGTGTGGTGGGAGCACTGACAGTGCTGGCTGTGTGGGAGAGCACTGACAGTGCTGGCTGTGTGGTGGGAGCACTAACAGTGCTCGCTGTGTGGTGAGAGCACTGACAGTCCTGGCTGTTTGGGGGAGCACTGACAGTGCTGGCTGTGTAGTGGGAGCACTGACAGTGCTGGCTCTGTGGGGGGGGGGGCACTGAGAGTGCTGGCTGTGTGTGGGGAGCACTGACAGTTCTGCCTGTGTGGGTGGAGCACTGACAGTGCTGGCTGTGTGGGGGAACACTGGCAATGCTGGCTGTGTGGGGGGAGCACTGACAGTGCTGGCTGTGGGGGGAGGACTGACAGGGCTGGCTGTGTGGGGGGATCACTGAGAGTGCTGGCTGTGTGGGGGAGCACTGACAGTGCTTGCTGTGTGGGGGAGCACTGACAGTTCTGGCTGTGTGGGGGGAGCACTGACAGTGCTGGCTGTGTGGGGAAGCACTGACAGTGCTGGCTGTGTGGTGGGAGCACTGACAGTGCTGGCTGTGTGGTGGGAGCACTGACAGTGCTGCCTGTGTGGGCGGAGCACTGACAGTGCTGGCTGTATGGGGGGGGGGGAGCACTGACAGTGCTGGCTGTGTGGTGGGAGCACTGACAGTGCTGCCTGTGTGGGCGGAGCACTGACAGTGCTGGCTGTGTGCGGGGAGCACTGACAGTGCTGGCTGTGTGGGGGAACACTGACAGTGCTGGCTGTGTGGGGGTACACTGACAGTGCTGGCTGTGTGGTGGGAGCACTGACAGTGCTGGTTGTGTGGTGGGAGCACTGACAGTGCTGGCTGTGTGGGGGAGCACTGACACTGCTAGCTCTTTGGGAGGGCACTGGCAGTGCTGGCTGTGTGGGTCGCACTCTCAGTGCTGGCTGTGTGGGGGAGCACTGACAGTGCTGGCTGTGTGGTGGGAGCACTGACAGTGCTGGCAGTGTGGGGGGAGCACTGACAGTGCTGGCTGTGGGGGGGAGAACTGCCAGTGCTGGCTTTGTGGTAGGAGCACTGACAGTGCTGGCAGTGTGGGGGAGCACAGACAGTGCTGGCTGTGTGGGGGAGCACTGACAGTGCTGGCTGTGTGGTGGCAGCACTGAGAGTGCTGGCTGTGAGGGTGGAGCACTGACAGTGCTGGCTGTGTGGTGGGAGCACTGGCAGTGCTGGCTGTGTGGGTGGAGCACTGACAGTGCTGGCTGTGTGGGGAGCACTGACAGTGCTGGCTGTTTGGGGGAGCACTGACAGTGCTGGATTTGTGGGGGAGCACTGGCAGTGCTGGCTGTATGGGGAGCACTGACAGTGCTGGCTGTGTGGTGGGAGCACTGACAGTGCTGGCTGTGTGGTGGAGCACTTACAGTGCTGGCTGTGTGGTGGGAGCACTGGCAGTGCTGGCTGTGTGGTGGGAGCACTGACAATGCTGGCTGTGCGGGGAGCACTGACAGTGCTGGCTATGTGGGGGAGCACTGACAGTGCTGGCTGTGTGGGGGAGAACTGACAGTGCTGGCTGTGTGGTGGGAGCACTGACAGTGCTGGCTGTGTGGGGGGCACTGACACTGCTGGCTGTGTGGGGGAGCACTGACAGTGCTGGCTGTGTGGGGGAGCACAGACAGTGCTGGCTGTGTGGGGGAGCACTGACAGTGCTGGCAGTGTGGTGGGAGCACTGACAGTGCTGGCTGTGTGGTGGGAGCACTGACAGGTCTGGCTGTGTGGTGGGAGCACTGACAGTGCTGGCTGTGTGGGGGGAGCACTGACAGTGCTGGCTGTGTGGGGAAGCACTGACAGTGCTGGCTGTGTGGTGGGAGCACTGACAGGTCTGGCTGTGTGGTGGGAGCACTGACAGTGCTGGCTGTGTGGGGGGAGCACTGACAGTGCTGGCTGTGTGGTGGGAGCACTGACAGTGCTGTCTGTGAGGGGAGCACTGTCAGTGCTGGCTGTGTGGTGGGAGCACTGACGTTGCTGGCTGTGTGTGTGGGAGCACTGACAGTGCTGGCTGTGTGGGGGAGCACTGACAGTGCTGGCTGTGTGGGGGGAGGATGACTGTGCTGGCTGTGTGGGGTAGGAGCACTGACTGTGCTGGCTGTGTGGCGGGTGCACTGACAGTGCGGGGTGTGTGGTGGGAGCACTGACAGTGCTGGCTGTGTGGGGTAGGAGCACTGAAAGTGCTGGCTGTGTGGGAGAGCACTGGCAGTGCTGGCTGTGTGGGGAGCACTGACAGTGCTGGCTGTGTGGGGGGAGCACTGACAGTGCTGGCTGTGTGGGGAGCACTGACAGTGCTGGCTGTGTGTGGGGAGCACTAACAGTGCTGCCTATGTGGGGGAGCACTGACAGTGCTGGCTGTGTGCGGTAGGAGCACTGACAGTGCTGGCTGTGTGGGAGAGCACTGGCAGTGCTGGCTGTGTGGGGAGCACTGACAGTGCTGGCTGTGTGGGGAGCACTGACAGTGCTGCCAATGTGGGGGGAGCACTGACAGTGCTGGCTGTGTGCGGTAGGAACACTGACAGTGCTGGCTGTGTGGGGAGCACTGACAGTGCTGGCTGTGTGCGCTAGGAGCACTGACAGTGCTGGCTGTGTGGTGGGAGCACTGACAGTGCTGGCTGTGTGCGGTAGGAGCACTGACGGTGCTGGCTGTGTGGTGGGAGCACTGACAGTGCTGGCTGTGTGGGAGAGCACTGGCAGTGTTGGCTGTGTTGGGAGCACTGACAGTGCTGGCTGTGTGGGGTGTGCACTGACAGTGCTGGCTGTGTGGGGGGAGCACTGACAGTGCTGGCTGTGTGGGGAGCACTGACAGTGCTGGCTGTGTGGGGGAGCACTGACAGTGCTTGCTGTGTGGGGGAGCACTGACAGTTCTGGCTGTGTGGGGGAGCACTGACAGTGCTGGCTGTGTGGGGGAGCACTGACAGTGCTGGCTGTGTGGTGGGAGCACTGACAGTGCTGGCTGTGTGGTGGGAGCACTGACAGTGCTCCCTGTGTGGGGAAGCACTCACAGTGCTGGCTGTGTGGTGGGAGCACTGACAGTGCTGCCTGTGTGGACGGAGCACTGACAGTGCTGGCTGTATGGGGGGGGAGCACTGACAGTGCTGGCTGTGTGGGGGGAGCACTGACAGTGCTGGCTGTGTGGGGGAACACTGACAGTGCTGGCTGTGTGGGGGTACACTGACAGTGCTGGCTGTGTGGTGGGAGCACTGACAGTGCTGGTTGTGTGGTGGGAGCACTGACAGTGCTGGCTGTGTGGGGGAGCACTGACACTGCTAGCTCTTTGGGAGGGCACTGGCAGTGCTGGCTGTGTGGGTCGCACTCTCAGTGCTGGGTGTGGGGGAGCACTGACAGTGCTGGCTGTGTGGTGGGAGCACTGACAGTGCTGGCAGTGTGGGGGGAGCACTGACAGTGCTGGCTGTGGGGGGAGCACTGACAGTGCTGGCTGTGTGGTGGGAGCACTGACAGTGCTGTCTGTGAGGGGAGCACTGTCAGTGCTGGCTGTGTGGTGGGAGCACTGACGTTGCTGGCTGTGTGTGTGGGAGCACTGACAGTGCTGGCTGTGTGGGGGAGCACTGACAGTGCTGGCTGTGTGGGGGGAGGATGACTGTGCTGGCTGTGTGGGGTAGGAGCACTGACTGTGCTGGCTGTGTGGCGGGTGCACTGACAGTGCGGGGTGTGTGGTGGGAGCACTGACAGTGCTGGCTGTGTGGGGTAGGAGCACTGAAAGTGCTGGCTGTGTGGGAGAGCACTGGCAGTGCTGGCTGTGTGGGGAGCACTGACAGTGCTGGCTGTGTGGGGGGAGCACTGACAGTGCTGGCTGTGTGGGGAGCACTGACAGTGCTGGCTGTGTGTGGGGAGCACTGACAGTGCTGCCTATGTGGGGGAGCACTGACAGTGCTGGCTTTGTGCGGTAGGAGCACTGACAGTGCTGGCTGTGTGGGAGAGCACTGGCAGTGCTGGCTGTGTGGGGGGAGCACAGACAGTGCTGGCTGTGTGGTGGGAGCACTGACAATGCTGGCCGTGTGGTGGGAGCACTGACAGTGCTGGTTGTGTGGTGGGAGCACTGACAGTGCTGGCTCTGTGGGGGAGCACTGACAGTGCTAGCTCTGAGGGAGAGCACTGGCAGTGCTGGCTGTGTGGGACGCACTCTCAGAGCTGGCTGTGGGTGGAGAACTGGCAGTGCTGGCTGTGTGGTGGGAGCACTGACAATGCTGGCTGTGGGGGAGCACTGACAGTGCTGGCTGTGTGGGGTGGGGGCACTGACAGTGCTGGCTGTGTGGGGGAACACTGACAGTGCTGGCTGTGTGGTGGGTGCACTGGCAGTGCTCGCTATGTGGTGAGAGCACTGACAGTGCTGGCTGTGTGGGGGAGCACTGACAGTGCTGGCTGTGTTGTGGGAGCACTGACAGTGCTGGCTCTGTGGGGGGGGCACTGAGAGTGCTGGTTGTGTGTGGGGAGCACTGACAGTGCTGGCTGTGTGGTGGGAGCACTGGCAATGCTGGCTGTGTGGGGGGAGCACTGACAGTGCTGGCTGTGGGGGGAGCACTGACAGGGCTGGCTGTGTGGGGGAATCACGGACAGTGCAGGCTGTGTGGGGGAGCACTGACAGTGCTGGCTGTGTGGGGGGAGCACTGACAGTGCTGGCTGTGTGGGGGAGCACTGACAGTGCTGGCTGTGTGGGGTGGGAGCACTGACAGTGCTGGCTGTGTGAGGAGCATTTACAGTGCTGGCTGTGTGGTGGGAGCACTGACCGTGTTGGCTGTGTGGGGGGAGAACTGAGAGTGCTGGCTGTGTGGGGGAGCACTGACAGTGCTGGCTGTGTGGTGGGAGCACTGACAGTGCTGGCTGTGTGGGGGAGCACTGACAGTGCTGGCTGTGTGGGGGGAGGGCTGACAGTCCTGGCTGTGTGGTGGGAGCACTGACAGTGCTGGCTGTGTGGGGGAGCACTGACAGTGCTGGCTGAATGGGGGGGAGCACTGACAGTGCTGGCTGTGTGGGGGGAGCACTGACAGTGCTGGCTGTGTGGGGGGAGCACTGACAGTGCTGGCTGTGTGTTGGGAGCACTGACAGTGCTGCCTGTGTGGGGGTGCACTGACAGTGCTGGCTGTGTCGTGGGAGCACTGACAGTGCTGGTTGTGTGGTGGGAGCACTGACACTGCTAGCTCTGTGGGACGGCACTGCCAGTGCCGGCTGTGTGGGGGAGCACTGACAGTGCTTGCTGTGTGGGGGGAGCACTGACATCGCTGGCTGTGTGGGGGAGCACTGCCAGTGCTGGCAGTGTGGGGGGAGGACTGACAGTGCTGGCTGTGTGGTGGGAGCACTGACAGTGCTGGCTGTGTGGGGGGAGCACAGACAGTGCTGGCTGTGTGGTGGGAGCACTGACAATGCTGGCCGTGTGGTGGGAGCACTGACAGTGCTGGTTGTGTGGTGGGAGCACTGACAGTGCTGGCTCTGTGGGGGAGCACTGACAGTGCTAGCTCTGAGGGAGAGCACTGGCAGTGCTGGCAGTGTGGTGGGAGCACTGACAGTGCTGGCTGTGTGGTGGGAGCACTGACAGTGCTGGCTGTATGGGGGGGAGCACCGACAGTGCTGGCTGTGTGGGGTAGCACTGACAGTGCTGGCTGTGTGGGGGGAGCACAGACAGTGCTGGCAGTGTGGTGGGAGCACTGACAGTGCTGGCTGTGTGGTGGGAGCACTGACAGTGCTGTCTGTGTGGTGGGAGCACTGACAGTGCTGGCTGTGTGGTGGGAGCACTGACAGTGCTGGTTGTGTGGTGGGAGCACTGACAGTGCTGGCTGTGTGTGGAGAACTGGCAGTGCTGGCTGTGTGGTGGGAGCACTGACAATGCTGGCTGTGGGGGAGCACTGACAGTGCTGGCAGTGTGGGGTGGGGGCACTGACAGTGCTGGCTGTGTGGGGGAGCACTGACAGTCCTGGCTGTGTGGGGGAGCACTGACAGTGCTGGCTGTGTAGTGGGAGCACTGACAGTGCTGGCTCTGTGGGGGGGGGGGGGCACTGAGAGTGCTGGCTGTGTGTGGGGAGCACTGACAGTTCTGCCTGTGTGGGTGGAGCACTGACAGTGCTGGCTGTGTGGGGGAACACTGGCAATGCTGGCTGTGTGGGGGAGCACTGACAGTGCTGGCTGTGGGGGGAGGACTGACAGGGCTGGCTGTGTGGGGGGATCACTGAGAGTGCTGGCTGTGTGGGGGAGCACTGACAGTGCTTGCTGTGTGGGGGAGCACTGACAGTTCTGGCTGTGTGGGGGGAACACTGACAGTGCTGGCTGTGTGGGGGAGCACTGACAGTGCTGGCTGTGTGGTGGGAGCACTGACAGTGCTGGCTGTGTGGTGGGAGCACTGACAGTGCTCCCTGTGTGGGGAAGCACTCACAGTGCTGGCTGTGTGGTGGGAGCACTGACAGTGCTGCCTGTGTGGGCGGAGCACTGACAGTGCTGGCTGTATGGGGGGGGGAGCACTGACAGTGCTGGCTGTGTGGTGGGAGCACTGACAGTGCTGGTTGTGTGGTGGGAGCACTGACAGTGCTGGCTGTGTGGGGGAGCACTGACACTGCTAGCTCTTTGGGAGGGCACTGGCAGTGCTGGCTGTGTGGGTCGCACTCTCAGTGCTGGCTGTGTGGGGGAGCACTGACAGTGCTGGCTGTGTGGTGGGAGCACAGACAGTGCTGGCAGTGTGGGGGGAGCACTGACAGTGCTGGCTGTAGGGGGAGAACTGCCAGTGCTGGCTGTGTGGTAGGAGCACGGACAGTGCTGGCAGTGTGGGGGAGCACAGACAGTGCTGGCTGTGTGGGGGAGCACTGACAGTGCTGGCTGTGTGGTGGGAGCACTGAGAGTGCTGGCTGTGAGGGTGGAGCACTGACAGTGCTGGCTGTGTGGTGGGAGCACTGGCAGTGCTGGCTGTGTGGGTGGAGCACTGACAGTGCTGGCTGTGTGGGGAGCACTGACAGTGCTGGCTGTTTGGGGGAGCACTGACAGTGCTGGATTTGTGGGGGAGCACTGGCAGTGCTGGCTGTATGGGGAGCACTGACAGTGCTGGCTGTGTGGTGGGAGCACTGACAGTGCTGGCTGTGTGGTGGAGCACTTACAGTGCTGGCTGTGTGGTGGGAGCACTGGCAGTGCTGGCTGTGTGGTGGGAGCACTGACAATGCTGGCTGTGCGGGGAGCACTGACAGTGCTGGCCAAGTGGGGGAGCACTGACAGTGCTGGATGTGTGGGGGAGAACTGACAGTGCTGGCTGTGTGGTGGGAGCACTGACAGTGCTGGCTGTGTGGGGGGCACTGACACTGCTGGCTGTGTGGGGGAGCACTGACAGTGCTGGCTGTGTGGGGGAGCACAGACAGTGCTGGCTGTGTGGGGGAGCACTGACAGTGCTGGCAGTGTGGTGGGAGCACTGACAGTGCTGGCTGTGTGGTGGGAGCACTGACAGGTCTGGCTGTGTGGTGGGAGCACTGACAGTGCTGGCTGTGTTGGGGGAGCACTGACAGTGCTGGCTGTGTGGGGGAGCACTGACAGTGCTGGCTGTGTGGTGGGAGCACTGACAGGTCTGGCTGTGAGGTAGGAGCACTGACAGTGCTGGCTGTGTGGGGGGAGCACTGACAGTGCTGGCTGTGTGGTGGGAGCACTGACAGTGCTGTCTGTCAGGGGAGCACTGTCAGTGCTGGCTGTGTGGTGGGAGCACTGACGTTGCTGGCTGTGTGTGTGGGAGCACTGACAGTGCTGGCTGTGTGGGGGAGCACTGACAGTGCTGGCTGTGTGGGGGGAGGATGACTGTGCTGGCTGTGTGGGGTAGGAGCACTGACTGTGCTGGCTGTGTGGCGGGTGCACTGACAGTGCGGGATGTGTGGTGGAAGCACTGACAGTGATGGCTGTGTGGGGTAGGAGCACTGAAAGTGCTGGCTGTGTGGGAGAGCACTGGCAGTGCTGGCTGTGTGGGGAGCACTGACAGTGCTGGCTGTGTGGGGGGAGCACTGACAGTGCTGGCTGTGTGGGGAGCACTGACAGTGCTGGCTGTGTGTGGGGAGCACTGACAGTGCTGCCTATGTGGGGGAGCACTGACAGTGCTGGCTGTGTGCGGTAGGAGCACTGACAGTGCTGGCTGTGTGGGAGAGCACTGGCAGTGCTGGCTGTGTGGGGAGCACTGACAGTGCTGGCTGTGTGGGGAGCACTGACAGTGCTGCCAATGTGGGGGGAGCACTGACAGTGCTGGCTGTGTGCGGTAGGAACACTAACAGTGCTGGCTGTGTGGGGAGCATTGACAGTGCTGGCTGTGTGCGGTAGGAGCACTGACAGTGCTGGCTGTGTGGTGGGAGCACTGACAGTGCTGGCTGTGTGCGGTAGGAGCACTGACGGTGCTGGCTGTGTGGTGGGAGCACTGACAGTGCTGGCTGTGTGGGAGAGCACTGACAGTGCTGGCTGTGTGGTGGGAGCACTAACAGTGCTCGCTGTGTGGTGAGAGCACTGACAGTCCTGGCTGTTTGGGGGAGCACTGACAGTGCTGGCTGTGTAGTGGGAGCACTGACAGTGCTGGCTCTGTGGGGGGGGGGGCACTGAGAGTGCTGGCTGTGTGTGGGGAGCACTGACAGTTCTGCCTGTGTGGGTGGAGCACTGACAGTGCTGGCTGTGTGGGGGAACACTGGCAATGCTGGCTGTGTGGGGGGAGCACTGACAGTGCTGGCTGTGGGGGGAGGACTGACAGGGCTGGCTGTGTGGGGGGATCACTGAGAGTGCTGGCTGTGTGGGGGAGCACTGACAGTGCTTGCTGTGTGGGGGAGCACTGACAGTTCTGGCTGTGTGGGGGGAGCACTGACAGTGCTGGCTGTGTGGGGAAGCACTGACAGTGCTGGCTGTGTGGTGGGAGCACTGACAGTGCTGGCTGTGTGGTGGGAGCACTGACAGTGCTCCCTGTGTGGGGAAGCACTCACAGTGCTGGCTGTGTGGTGGGAGCACTGACAGTGCTGCCTGTGTGGGCGGAGCACTGACAGTGCTGGCTGTATGGGGGGGGGGGAGCACTGACAGTGCTGGCTGTGTGGTGGGAGCACTGACAGTGCTCCCTGTGTGGGGAAGCACTCACAGTGCTGGCTGTGTGGTGGGAGCACTGACAGTGCTGCCTGTGTGGGCGGAGCACTGACAGTGCTGGCTGTGTGCGGGGAGCACTGACAGTGCTGGCTGTGTGGGGGAACACTGACAGTGCTGGCTGTGTGGGGGTACACTGACAGTGCTGGCTGTGTGGTGGGAGCACTGACAGTGCTGGTTGTGTGGTGGGAGCACTGACAGTGCTGGCTGTGTGGGGGAGCACTGACACTGCTAGCTCTTTGGGAGGGCACTGGCAGTGCTGGCTGTGTGGGTCGCACTCTCAGTGCTGGCTGTGTGGGGGAGCACTGACAGTGCTGGCAGTGTGGGGGAGCACTGACAGTGCTGGCTGTGGGGGGAGAACTGCCAGTGCTGGCTTTGTGGTAGGAGCACTGACAGTGCTGGCAGTGTGGGGGAGCACAGACAGTGCTGGCTGTGTGGGGGAGCACTGACAGTGCTGGCTGTGTGGTGGCAGCACTGAGAGTGCTGGCTGTGAGGATGGAGCACTGACAGTGCTGGCTGTGTGGTGGGAGCACTGGCAGTGCTGGCTGTGTGGGTGGAGCACTGACAGTGCCTCATGTGTGGGGAGCACTGACAGTGCTGGCTGTTTGGGGGAGCACTGACAGTGCTGGATTTGTGGGGGAGCACTGGCAGTGCTGGCTGTATGGGGAGCACTGACAGTGCTGGCTGTGTGGTGGGAGCACTGACAGTGCTGGCTGTGTGGTGGAGCACTTACAGTGCTGGCTGTGTGGTGGGAGCACTGGCAGTGCTGGCTGTGTGGTGGGAGCACTGACAATGCTGGCTGTGCGGGGAGCACTGACAGTGCTGGCTATGTGGGGGAGCACTGACAGTGCTGGCTGTGTGGGGGAGAACTGACAGTGCTGGCTGTGTGGTGGGAGCACTGACAGTGCTGGCTGTGTGGGGGGCACTGACACTGCTGGCTGTGTGGGGGAGCACTGACAGTGCTGGCTGTGTGGGGGAGCACAGACAGTGCTGGCTGTGTGGGGGAGCACTGACAGTGCTGGCAGTGTGGTGGGAGCACTGACAGTGCTGGCTGTGTGGTGGGAGCACTGACAGGTCTGGCTGTGTGGTGGGAGCACTGACAGTGCTGGCTGTGTGGGGGGAGCACTGACAGTGCTGGCTGTGTGGGGGAGCACTGACAGTGCTGGCTGTGTGGTGGGAGCACTGACAGGTCTGGCTGTGTGGTGGGAGCACTGACAGTGCTGGCTGTGTGGGGGGAGCACTGACAGTGCTGGCTGTGTGGTGGGAGCACTGACAGTGCTGTCTGTGAGGGGAGCACTGTCAGTGCTGGCTGTGTGGTGGGAGCACTGACGTTGCTGGCTGTGTGTGTGGGAGCACTGACAGTGCTGGCTGTGTGGGGGAGCACTGACAGTGCTGGCTGTGTGGGGGGAGGATGACTGTGCTGGCTGTGTGGGGTAGGAGCACTGACTGTGCTGGCTGTGTGGCGGGTGCACTGACAGTGCGGGGTGTGTGGTGGGAGCACTGACAGTGCTGGCTGTGTGGGGTAGGAGCACTGAAAGTGCTGGCTGTGTGGGAGAGCACTGGCAGTGCTGGCTGTGTGGGGAGCACTGACAGTGCTGGCTGTGTGGGGGGAGCACTGACAGTGCTGGCTGTGTGGGGAGCACTGACAGTGCTGGCTGTGTGTGGGGAGCACTGACAGTGCTGCCTATGTGGGGAGCACTGACAGTGCTGGCTGTGTGCGGTAGGAGCACTGACAGTGCTGGCTGTGTGGGAGAGCACTGGCAGTGCTGGCTGTGTGGGGAGCACTGACAGTGCTGGCTGTGTGGGGAGCACTGACAGTGCTGCCAATGTGGGGGGAGCACTGACAGTGCTGGCTGTGTGCGGTAGGAACACTGACAGTGCTGGCTGTGTGGGGAGCACTGACAGTGCTGGCTGTGTGCGCTAGGAGCACTGACAGTGCTGGCTGTGTGGTGGGAGCACTGACAGTGCTGGCTGTGTGCGGTAGGAGCACTGACGGTGCTGGCTGTGTGGTGGGAGCACTGACAGTGCTGGCTGTGTGGGAGAGCACTGGCAGTGTTGGCTGTGTGGGGAGCACTGACAGTGCTGGCTGTGTGGGGTGTGCACTGACAGTGCTGGCTGTGTGGGGGGAGCACTGACAGTGCTGGCTGTGTGGGGAGCACTGACAGTGCTGGCTGTGTGGGGGAGCACTGACAGTGCTTGCTGTGTGGGGGAGCACTGACAGTTCTGGCTGTGTGGGGGGAGCACTGACAGTGCTGGCTGTGTGGGGGAGCACTGACAGTGCTTGCTGTGTGGTGGGAGCACTGACAGTGCTGGCTGTGTGGTGGGAGCACTGACAGTGCTCCCTGTGTGGGGAAGCACTCACAGTGCTGGCTGTGTGGTGGGAGCACTGACAGTGCTGCCTGTGTGGACGGAGCACTGACAGTGCTGGCTGTATGGGGGGGGAGCACTGACAGTGCTGGCTGTGTGGGGGGAGCACTGACAGTGCTGGCTGTGTGGGGGAACACTGACAGTGCTGGCTGTGTGGGGGTACACTGACAGTGCTGGCTGTGTGGTGGGAGCACTGACAGTGCTGGTTGTGTGGTGGGAGCACTGACAGTGCTGGCTGTGTGGGGGAGCACTGACACTGCTAGCTCTTTGGGAGGGCACTGGCAGTGCTGGCTGTGTGGGTCGCACTCTCAGTGCTGGGTGTGGGGAGCACTGACAGTGCTGGCTGTGTGGTGGGAGCACTGACAGTGCTGGCAGTGTGGGGGGAGCACTGACAGTGCTGGCTGTGGGGGGAGAACTGCCAGTGCTGGCTGTGTGGTAGGAGCACTGACAGTGCTGGCTGTGTGGTGGGAGCACTGACAGTGCTCCCTGTGTGGGGAAGCACTCACAGTGCTGGCTGTGTGGTGGGAGCACTGACAGTGCTGCCTGTGTGGGCGGAGCACTGACAGTGCTGGCTGTATGGGGGGGGGGGAGCACTGACAGTGCTGGCTGTGTGGGGGAGCACTGACAGTGCTGGCTGTGTGGGGGAACACTGACAGTGCTGGCTGTGTGGGGGTACACTGACAGTGCTGGCTGTGTGGTGGGAGCACTGACAGTGCTGGTTGTGTGGTGGGAGCACTGACAGTGCTGGCTGTGTGGGGGAGCACTGACACTGCTAGCTCTTTGGGAGGGCACTGGCAGTGCTGGCTGTGTGGGTCGCACTCTCAGTGCTGGCTGTGTGGGGGAGCACTGACAGTGCTGGCTGTGTGGTGGGAGCACTGACAGTGCTGGCAGTGTGGGGGGAGCACTGACAGTGCTGGCTGTGGGGGGAGAACTGCCAGTGCTGGCTGTGTGGTAGGAGCACTGACAGTGCTGGCAGTGTGGGGGAGCACAGACAGTGCTGGCTGTGTGGGGGAGCACTGACAGTGCTGGCTGTGTGGTGGGAGCACTGAGAGTGCTGGCTGTGAGGGTGGAGCACTGACAGTGCTGGCTGTGTGGTGGGAGCACTGGCAGTGCTGGCTGTGTGGGTGGAGCACTGACAGTGCTGGCTGTGTGGGGAGCACTGACAGTGCTGGCTGTTTGGGGGAGCACTGACAGTGCTGGATTTGTGGGGGAGCACTGGCAGTTCTGGCTGTATGGGGAGCACTGACAGTGCTGGCTGTGTGGTGGGAGCACTGACAGTGCTGGCTGTGTGGTGGAGCACTTACAGTGCTGGCTGTGTGGTGGGAGCACTGGCAGTGCTGGCTGTGTGGAGGGAGCACTGACAATGCTGGCTGTGCGGGGAGCACTGACAGTGCTGGCTATGTGGGGGAGCACTGACAGTGCTGGCTGTGTGGGGGAGAACTGACAGTGCTGGCTGTGTGGTGGGAGCACTGACAGTGCTGGCTGTGTGGGGGGCACTTACACTGCTGGCTGTGTGGGGGAGCACTGACAGTGCTGGCAGTGTGGGGGAGCACAGACAGTGCTGGCTGTGTGGGGGAGCACTGACAGTGCTGGCAGTGTGGTGGGAGCACTGACAGTGCTGGCTGTGTGGTGGGAGCACTGACAGGTCTGGCTGTGTGGTGGGAGCACTGACAGTGCTGGCTGTGTGGGGGGAGCACTGATAGTGCTGGCTGTGTGGGGAGCACTGACAGTGCTGGCTGTGTGGTGGGAGCACTGACAGGTCTGGCTGTGGGTGGGAGCACTGACAGTGCTGGCTGTGTGGGGGGAGCACTGACAGTGCTGGCTGTGTGGTGGGAGCACTGACAGTGCTGTCTGTGAGGGGAGCACTGTCAGTGCTGGCTGTGTGGTGGGAGCACTGACGTTGCTGGCTGTGTGTGTGGGAGCACTGACAGTGCTGGCTGTGTGGGGGAGCACTGACAATGCTGGCTGTGTGGGGGGAGGATGACTGTGCTGGCTGTGTGGGGTAGGAGCACTGACTGTGCTGGCTGTGTGGCGGGTGCACTGACAGTGCGCGATGTGTGGTGGGAGCACTGACAGTGCTGGCTGTGTGGGGTAGGAGCACTGAAAGTGCTGGCTGTGTGGGAGAGCACTGGCAGTGCTGGCTGTGTGGGGAGCACTGACAGTGCTGGCTGTGTGGGGGGAGCACTGACAGTGCTGGCTGTGTGGGGAGCACTGACAGTGCTGGCTGTGTGTTGGGGAGCACTGACAGTGCTGCCTATGTGGGGGAGCACTGACAGTGCTGGCTGTGTGCGGTAGGAGCACTGACAGTGCTGGCTGTGTGGGAGAGCACTGGCAGTGCTGGCTGTGTGGGGAGCACTGACAGTGCTGGCTGTGTGGGGAGCACTGACAGTGCTGCCAATGTGGGGGGAGCACTGACAGTGCTGGCTGTGTGCGGTAGGAACACTGACAGTGCTGGCTGTGTGGGGAGCACTGACAGTGCTGGCTGTGTGCGGTAGGAGCACTGACAGTGCTGGCTGTGTGGTGGGAGCACTGACAGTGCTGGCTGTGTGCGGTAGGAGCACTGACGGTGCTGGCTGTGTGGTGGGAGCACTGACAGTGCTGGCTGTGTGGGAAAGCACTGGCAGTGTTGGCTGTGTGGGGAGCACTGACAGTGCTGGCTGTGTGGGGGGTGCACTGACAGTGCTGGCTGTGTGGGGAGCACTGACAGTGCTGGCTGTGTGGGGGAGCACTGACAGTGCTTGCTGTGTGGGGGAGCACTGACAGTTCTGGCTGCGTGGGGGGAGCACTGACAGTGCTGGCTGTGTGGGGGAGCACTGACAGTGCTCCCTGTGTGGGGAAGCACTCACAGTGCTGGCTGTGTGGTGGGAGCACTGACAGTGCTGCCTGTGTGGGCGGAGCACTGACAGTGCTGGCTGTATGGGGGGGGAGCACTGACAGTGCTGGCTGTGTGGGGGGAGCACTGACAGTGCTGGCTGTGTGGGGGAACACTGACAGTGCTGGCTGTGTGGGGGTACACTGACAGTGCTTGCTGTGTGGTGGGAGCACTGACAGTGCTGGTTGTGTGGTGGGAGCACTGACAGTGCTGGCTGTGTGGGGGAGCACTGACACTGCTAGCTCTTTGGCAGGGCACTGGCAGTGCTGGCTGTGTGGGTCGCACTCTCAGTGCTGGCTGTGTGGGGGAGCACTGACAGTGCTGGCTGTGTGGTGGGAGCACTGACAGTGCTGGCAGTGTGGGGGGAGCACTGACAGTGCTGGCTGTGGGGGGAGAACTGCCAGTGCTGGCTGTGTGGTAGGAGCACTGACAGTGCTGGCAGTGTGGGGGAGCACAGACAGTGCTGGCTGTGTGGGGGAGCACTGACAGTGCTGGCTGTGTGGTGGGAGCACTGAGAGTGCTGGCTGTGAGGGTGGAGCACTGACAGTGCTGGCTGTGTGGTGGGAGCACTGACAGTGCTGGCTGTGTGGGGAGCACTGACAGTGCTGGCTGTTTGGGGGAGCACTGACAGTGCTGGATTTGTGGGGGAGCACTGGCAGTGCTGGCTGTATGGGGAGCACTGACAGTGCTGGCTGTGTGGTGGGAGCACTGACAGTGCTGGCTGTGTGGTGGAGCACTTACAGTGCTGGCTGTGTGGTGGGAGCACTGGCAGTGCTGGCTGTGTGGTGGGAGCACTGACAATGCTGGCTGTGCGGGGAGCACTGACAGTGCTGGCTATGTGCGGGAGCACTGACAGTGCTGGCTGTGTGGGGGAGAACTGACAGTGCTGGCTGTGTGGTGGGAGCACTGACAGTGCTGGCTGTGTGGGGGGCACTGACACTGCTGGCTGTGTGGGGGAGCACTGACAGTGCTGGCTGTGTGGAGGAGCACAGACAGTGCTGGCTGTGTGGGTGAGCACTGACAGTGCTGGCTGTGTGGTGGGAGCACTGAAATTGCTGGCTGTGTGGTGGGAGCACTGTCAGGTCTGGCTGTGTGGTGGGAGCACTGACAGTGCTGGCTGTGTGGGGGAGCACTGACAGTGCTGGCTGTGTGGGGGAGCACTGACAGTGCTGGCTGTGTGGTGGGAGCACTGACAGGTCTGGCTGTGTGGTGGGAGCACTGACAGTGCTGGCTGTGTGGGGGGAGCACTGACAGTGCTGGCTGTGTGGTGGGAGCACTGACAGTGCTGTCTGTGAGGGGAGCACTGTCAGTGCTGGCTGTGTGGTGGGAGCACTGACGTTGCTGGCTGTGTGTGTGGGAGCACTGAGAGTGCTGGCTGTGTGGGGGAGCACTGACAGTGCTGGCTGTGTGGGGGGAGGATGACTGTGCTGGCTGTGTGGGGTAGGAGCACTGACTGTGCTGGCTGTGTGGCGGGTGCACTGACAGTGCGGGATGTGTGGTGGGAGCACTGACAGTGCTGGCTGTGTGGGGTAGGAGCACTGAAAGTGCTGGCTGTGAGGGAGAGCACTGGCAGTGCTGGCTGTGTGGGGAGCACTGACAGTGCTGGCTGTGTGGGGGGAGCACTGACAGTGCTGGCTGTGTGGGGAGCACTGACAGTGCTGGCTGTGTGTGGGGAGCACTGACAGTGCTGCCTATGTGGGGGAGCACTGACAGTGCTGGCTGTGTGCGGTAGGAGCACTGACAGTGCTGGCTGTGTGGGAGAGCACTGGCAGTGCTGGCTGTGTGGTGAGCACTGACAGTGCTGGCTGTGTGGGGAGCACTGACAGTGCTGCCAATGTGGGGGGAGCACTGACAGTGCTGGCTGTGTGCGGTAGGAACACTGACAGTGCTGGCTGTGTGGGGAGCACTGACAGTGCTGGCTGTGTGCGGTAGGAGCACTGACAGTGCTGGCTGTGTGGTGGGAGCACTGACAGTGCTGGCTGTGTGCGGTAGGAGCACTGACGGTGCTGGCTGTGTGGTGGGAGCACTGACAGTGCTGGCTGTGTGGGAGAGCACTGGCAGTGTTGGCTGTGTGGGGAGCACTGACAGTGCTGGCTGTGTGGGGGATGCACTGACAGTGCTGGCTGTGTGGGGGGAGCACTGACAGTGCTGGCTGTGTGGGGAGCACTGACAGTGCTGGCTGTGTGGGGGAGCACTGGCAGTGCTGGCTGTGTGCGGGGAGCACTGACATTGCTGGTTGTGTGGTGGGAGCACTGACACTGCTGGCTGTGTGGGGGAGCACTGACAGTGCTGGCTGTGTGGTGGGAGCACTGACAGTGCTGGCTGTGTGGGGGAGCACTGACAGTGCTGGCTGTGTGGTGGGAGCACTGACAGTGCTGGCTGTGTGGGGGGAGCACTGACAGTGCTGACTGTGTGGTGGGAGCACTGACAGTGCTGGCTCTGTGGGGGAGCACTGACAGTGCTGGCTGTGTGGGGGGAGCACTGATAGTGCTGGCTGTTTGGTGGGAGCACTGCCAGTGCTGGCTGTGTGGGGGAGCACTGACAGTGCTGGCTGTGTGGGAGGAGCACTGACAGCGCTGGCTGTGTGGGGAGCACTGCCAGTGCTGGCAGTGTGGGGGAGGACTGACAGTGCTGGCTGTGTGGTGGGAGCACTGACAGTGCTGGCTGTGTGGAGAGCACTGACAGTGCTGGCTGTATGGGGGGGAGCACCGACAGTGCTGGTTGTGTGGGGGGAGCACAGACAGTGCTGGCTGTGTGGTGGGAGCACTGACAGTGCTGGCCGTGTGGTGGGAGCACTGACAGTGCTGGTTGTGTGGTGGGAGCACTGACAGTGCTGGATCTGTGGGGGAGCACTGACAGTGCTAGCTCTGAGGGAGAGCACTGGCAGTGCTGGCTGTGTGGGGCGCACTCTCAGAGCTGGCTGTGGGTGGAGAACTGGCAGTGCTGGCTGTGTGGTGGGAGCACTGACAATGCTGGCTGTGGGGGAGCACTGACAGTTCTGGCTGTGTGGGGTGGGGGCACTGACAGTGCTGGCTGTGTTGGGGAGCACTGACAGTGCTGGCTGTGTTGTGGGAGCACTGACAGTGCTGGCTCTGTGAGGGGGGGGCACTGAGAGTGCTGGCTGTGTGTGGGGAGCACTGACAGTGCTGGCTGTGTGGTGGGAGCACTGTCAATGCTGGCTGTGTGGGGGGAGCACTGACAGTGCTGGCTGTGGGGGAGCACTGACAGGGCTGGCTGTGTGGGGGGATCACGGACAGTGCAGGCTGTGTGGGGGAGCACTGACAGTGCTTGCTGTGTGGGGGAGCACTGACAGTTCTGGCTGTGTGGGGGGAGCACCGACAGTGCTGGCTGTGTGGGGGAGCACTGACAGTGCTGGCTGTGTGGGGGAGAACTGACAGTGCTGGCTGTGTGGTGGGAGCACTGACAGTGCTGGCTGTGTGGGGGGCACTGACACTGCTGGCCGTGTGGGGGAGCACTGACAGTGCTGGCTGTGTGGGGGAGCACAGACAGTGCTGGCTGTGTGGGGGAGCACTGACAGTGCTGGCTGTGTGGTGGGAGCACTGACAGTGCTGGCTGTGTGGTGGGAGCACTGACAGGTCTGGCTGTGTGGTGGGAGCACTGACAGTGCTGGCTGTGTGGGGGGAGCACTGACAGTGCTGGCTGTGTGGGGGAGCACTGACAGTGCTGGCTGTGTGGTGGGAGCACTGACAGGTCTGGCTGTGTGGTGGGAGCACTGACAGTGCTGGCTGTGTGGGGGGAGCACTGACAGTGCTGGCTGTGTGGTGGGAGCACTGACAGTGCTGTCTGTGAGGGGAGCACTGTCAGTGCTGGCTGTGTGGTGGGAGCACTGACGTTGCTGGCTGTGTGTGTGGGAGCACTGACAGTGCTGGCTGTGTGGGGGAGCACTGACAGTGCTGGCTGTGTGGGGGGAGGATGACTGTGCTGGCTGTGTGGGGTAGGAGCACTGACTGTGCTGGCTGTGTGGCGGGTGCACTGACAGTGCGGGATGTGTGGTGGGAGCACTGACAGTGCTGGCTGTGTGGGGTAGGAGCACTGAAAGTGCTGGCTGTGTGTGAGAGCACTGGCAGTGCTGGCTGTGTGGGGAGCACTGACAGTGCTGGCTGTGTGGGGGGAGCACTGACAGTGCTGGCTGTGTGGGGAGCACTGACAGTGCTGGCTGTGTGTGGGGAGCACTGACAGTGCTGCCTATGTGGGGGAGCACTGACAGTGCTGGCTGTGTGCGGTAGGAGCACTGACAGTGCTGGCTGTGTGGGAGAGCACTGGCAGTGCTGGCTGTGTGGGGAGCACTGACAGTGCTGGCTGTGTGGGGAGCACTGACAGTGCTGCCAATGTGGGGCGAGCACTGACAGTGCTGGCTGTGTGCGGTAGGAACACTGACAGTGCTGGCTGTGTGGGGAGCACTGACAGTGCTGGCTGTGTGCGGTAGGAGCACTGACAGTGCTGGCTGTGTGGTGGGAGCACTGACAGTGCTGGCTGTGTGCGGTAGGAGCACTGACGGTGCTGGCTGTGTGGTGGGAGCACTGACAGTGCTGGCTGTGTGGGAGAGCACTGGCAGTGTTGGCTGTGTGGGGAGCACTGACAGTGCTGGCTGTGTGGGGGGTGCACTGACAGTGCTGGCTGTGTGGGGGGAGCACTGACAGTGCTGGCTGTGTGGGGAGCACTGACAGTGCTGGCTGTGTGGGGGAGCACTGGCAGTGCTGGCTGTGTGCGTGGAGCACTGACATAGCTGGTTGTGTGGTGGGAGCACTGACACTGCTGGCTGTGTGGGGGAGCACTGACAGTGCTGGCTGTGTGGTGGGAGCACTGACAGTGCTGGCTGTGTGGGGGAGCACTGACAGTGCTGGCTGTGTGGTGGGAGCACTGACAGTGCTGGCTGTGTGGGGGGAGCACTGACAGTGCTGACTGTGTGGTGGGAGCACTGACATTGCTGGCTGTGTGGGGGAGCACTGACAGTGCTGGCTGTGTGGGAGGAGCACTGACAGCGCTGGCTGTGTGGGGGAGCACTGCCAGTGCTGGCAGTGTGGGGGGAGGACTGACAGTGCTGGCTGTGTGGTGGGAGCACTGACAGTGCTGGCTGTGTGGAGAGCACTGACATTGCTGGCTGTATGGGGGGGAGCACCGACAGTGCTGGCTGTGTGGGGGAGCACTGACAGTGCTGGCTGTGTGGGGGGAGCACAGACACTGCTGGCTGTGTGGTGGGAGCACTGACAGTGCTGGCCGTGTGGTGGGAGCACTGGCAGTGCTGGTTGTGTGGTGGGAGCTCTGACAGTGCTGGATCTGTGGGGGAGCACTGACAGGGCTAGCACTGAGGGAGAGCACTGGCAGTGCTGGCTGTGTGGGGCGCAATCTCAGAGATGGCTGTGGGTGGAGAACTGGCAGTGCTGGCTGTGTGGTGGGAGCACTGACAATGCTGGCTGTGGGGGAGCACTGACAGTTCTGGCTGTGTGGGGTGGGGGCACTGACAGTGCTGGCTGTGTGGGGGAGCACTGACAGTGCTGGCTGTGTTGTGGGAGCACTGACAGTGCTGGCTCTGTGAGGGGGGGGCACTGAGAGTGCTGGCTGTGTGTGGGGAGCACTGACAGTGCTGGCTGTGTGGTGGGAGCACTGGCAATGCTGGCTGTGTGGGGGGAGCACTGACAGTGCTGGCTGTGGGGGGAGCACTGACAGGGCTGGTTGTGTGGGGGGATCACGGACAGTGCAGGCTGTGTGGGGGAGCACTGACAGTGCTTGCTGTGTGGGGGAGCACTGACAGTTCTGGCTGTGTGGGGGGAGCACTGACAGTGCTGGCTGTGTGGGGGAGCACTGGCAGTGCTGGCTGTGTGGTGGGAGCACTGACAGTGCTGGCTGTGGGGGAGCACTGACAGTGCTGGCTGTGTGGGGTGGGAGCACTGACAGTGCTGGCTGTGTGAGGATCATTTACAGTGCTGGCTGTGTGGTGGGAGCACTGACCGTGTTGGCTGTGTTGGGGGAGAACTGAGAGTGCTGGCTGTGTGGGGGGAGCACTGACAGTGCTGGCTGTGTGGTGGGAGCACTGACAGTGCTGGCTGTGTGGGGGGAGCACTGACAGTGCTGGCTGTGTGGTGGTAGCATTGACAGTGCTGGCTGTGTGGGGGGAGGGCTGACAGTGCTGGCTGTGTGGTGGGAGCACTGACAGTGCTGGCTGTGTGGGGGAGCACTGACAGTGCTGGCTGAATGGGGGGAGCTCTGACAGTGCTGGCTGTGTGCGGGGAGCACTGACAGTGCTGGCTGTGTGTGGGAGCACTGACAGTGCTGGCTGTGTGTTGGGAGCACTGACAGTGCTGCCTGTGTGGGGGTGCACTGACAGTGCTGGCTGTGTGGTGGGAGCACTGACAGTGCTAGCTCTGTGGGAGGGCACTGCAAGTGGTGGCTGTGCGGTGGGAGCACTGACAGTGCTGGCTGTGTGGGAGGAGCACAGACAGTGCTGGCTCTGTGTGGGAGAGCTGACAGTGCTGGCTGTGTGTGGGGGAGAGCTGACAGTGCTGGCTGTGTGGGGGAGCACTTACAGTGCTGTCTGTGTGGGGGGAGCACTGACAGTGCTGGCTGTGCGGTGGGAGCACTGACAGTGCTGGCTGCGTGTGGGAGCACTGGCAGTGCTGGCTGTGTGGGGGAAGCACTGACACTGCTGGCTGTGTGGGGGGAGCACTGTGCTGGCTGTGTGGGGGAAGCACTGACACTGCTGGCTGTGTGGGGGGAGCACTGACAGTGCTGGCTGTGTGGGGAGCACTGACAGTGCTGGCTGTGGGGTGGGAGCACTGACAGTGCTGGCTGTATGGTGGGAGCACTGACAGTGCTGGCTGTGTGGGGGGAGCACTGACAGTGCTGGCTGTGTGAGGGGAGCACTGACAGTGCTGGCTGTGTGGGGGAGCACTGACAGTGCTGGCTGTGTGGTGGGAGCACTGACAGTGCCGTCTGTATGGTGGGAGCACTGACAGTGCTGGCTGTGTGGGGGGAGCACTGACAGTGCTGGCTGTGTGGTGGGAGCACTGGCAGTGCTGGCTGTGTGGTGGGAGCACTGACAGTGCTGTCTGTGTGGGGGGAGCACTGACAGTACTGGCTGTGCGGTGGGAGCACTGACAGTGCTGGCTGTGTGTGGGAGCACTGACAGTGCTGTCTGTGTGGGGGGAGCACTGACAGTACTGGCTGTGCGGTGGGAGCACTGACAGTGCTGGCTGTGTGGTGGGAGCACTGACAGTGCTGTCTGTGTGGGGGGAGCACTGACAGTACTGGCTGTGCGGTGGGAGCACTGACAGTGCTGGCTGTGTGTGGGAGCACTGACAGTGCTGGCTGTGTGGGGGAAGCACTGACACTGCTGCCTGTGTGGGGGGAGCACTGACTGTGCTGTCTGTGTGGGTGGAACACTGACAGTAATGGTTGTGTGGGGGGAGCACTGACAGTGCTGTCTGTGTGGGGGGAGCACTGACAGTGCTGGCTGTGTGGTGGGAGCACTGACAGTGCTGTCTGTGTGTGGGGAGCACTGACAGTGCTGGCTGTGTGGGGGAGCACTGACAGTGCTGTATGTGTGTGGGGAGCACTGACAGTGCCTGCTGAGTGGTGGGAGCACTGACAGTGCTGGCTGTGTGGAGGAGCATTGACAGTGCTGACTGTGTGGGGGGAGCACTGACAGTGCTGGCTGTGTGGGGGAACACTGACAGTGCTGGCTGTGTGTTGGGAGCACTGACAGTGCTGGCTGTGTGGGGGGAGCACTGACAGTGCTGGCTGTGTGGGGAAGCACTGACAGTGCTGGCTGTTTGGGGGGAGCACTGACAGTGCTGGCTGTGTGGGGGAGCACTGACAGTGCTGGCTGCGTGGGGGAGCACTGACAGTGCTGGCTGTGTGGGGGAGCACTGACACTGCTGGCTGTGTGGTGGGAGCACTGACGGTGCTGGCTGTGTGGGGAGCACTGACAGTGCTGGCTGTGTGGTGGGAGCACAGACAGTGCTGGCTGTGTGGTGGGAGCACTGACAGTGCTGGCTGTGTGGTGGGAGCACTGACGGTGCTGGCTGTGTGGGGAGCACTGACAGTGCTGGCTGTGTGGGGGGAGCACTGACAGTGTTGGCTGTGTAGGGGAGCACTGACAGAGCTGGCTGTGTGGGGAGCACTGACAGTGCTGGCTGTGTGGTGGGAGCACAGACAGTCCTGGCTGTGTGGTGGGAGCACTGACAGTGCTGGTTGTGTGGTGGGAGCACTGACAGTGCTGGGTGTGGGTGAGAGCACTGACAGTGCTGGCTGTGTGGGGGGAGCACAGACAGTGCTGGCTGTGTGGTGGGAGCACTGACAGTGCTGGCTGTGTGGTGGATGCACTGACAGTGCTGGCTGTGTGGTGGGAGCACTGATAGTGCTGGCTGTGTGGGCGGAGCACTGACAGTGCTGGCTGTGTGGTGGGAGCACTGACAGTGCTGGCTGTGTGGGGGAGCGCTGACAGTGCTGGCTGTGTGGGTGAGCATTGGCAGTGCTGGCTGTGGGATGGCTGAAAATTGCCAGAAATGGTTGCCGTGTTCTGACATAAAAAGTCTGCCGTGAACTGACATAAAATGGCCAACGTGAACTGACATAAAATGGCCACCGTGAACTGACTTAAAATGGCCACCATGAACTGACATAAAATGGCCATTGTGAACTGACATAAAATGGCCATTGTGAACTGACATAAAATGGACCCCGTGAACTGACATAAAATGGCCATTGTGAACTGACATACAATGGCCCCCGTGAACTGACATAAAATGGCCAATGTGAACTGACATAAAATGGCCCCCGTGAACTGACATAAAATGGCCATTGCGACCTGACATAAAAAGGCCCCCGTGAACTGACATAAAATGGCCATTGTGAACTGACATACAATGGACGCCATGAACTGACACAAAATGGCCACCGTCAACTGAGAAAAAATGGTAATTGCAAACTGACATAAAATGGCCATTGTGAACTGACATACAATGGCCACCATGAACTGACATAAAATGGCCATTGTGAACTGACATAAAATGGCCATTGTGAACTGACATAAAATGGACCGCGTGAACTGACATAAAATAGCCACCATGACCTGACATAAAATGGCCTCCGTGAACTGACATACAATGGCCACCGTGAACTGACATAAAATGGCCATTGCGAGCTGACATAAAATGGCCCCCGTCAACCGACATAAAATGACCACCGTAAACTGACATAAAATGGCCACCATGTACTGACATAAAATGGCCCCCATCGACTGAATAAAATGGCCCCCGTGAACTGAGATAAAATGGCCACCGTGAACTGACATAAAATGACAATTGTGTACTGACATACAATAGCCACCATGAACTGACATAAAATGGCCCCCGTGAACTGACATAAAATGGCCACCGTGAACTGACATAACATGGCCCCCGTGAACCAACATGAACTGGTCACCGCAACTGAGATAAAATGGCCATTGCAAACTGACATAAAATGGCCAATGTGAACTCGCATACATTGGCCACCGTGAACTGACACAAAATGGCCACCGTCAACTGAGAAAAAATGGCCATTGCAAACTGACATAAAATGGCCATTGTGAACTGACATACATTGGCCATTGTGAACTGACATAAAAGGGCCCCCGTGAACTGACATAAACTGTCCATTGTGAACTGACATAAAATGGCCATTGTGAACTGACATAAAATGGCCATTGAGAACTGACATACAATGGACCCCGTGAACTGACATAAAATGGCCACTGTGAACTGACATAACATGGCCCCCGTGAACCAAACATGAACTGGCCACCGCAATTGAGATAAAATGGCCATTGTGAACTGACATACAATGGCCACCGTGAACTGACACAAAATGGCCTCCATCAACTGAGAAAAAATGGCCATTGCAAACTGACATAAAATGGCCATTGTGAACTGACATACAATGGCCAATGTGAACTGACATACAATGGCCACCATGAACTGACATAAAATGGCCATTGTGAACTGACATAAAATGGCCATTGTGAACTGACTTGCAATGGCCACCGTGATCTGACATAAAATGGCCATTGTGAACTGATATAAAATGGCCATTGTGAACTGACATTAAATGGACCCCGTGAACTGATATAAAATGGCCATTGCGAACTGACATACAATGGCCCCCGTGAACTGACATAAAATGGCCATTGTGAACTGACATAAAATGGACCCCGTGAACTGACATAAAATGGCCATTGTGAACTGACATACAATGGCCCCCGTGAACTGACATAAAATGGCCAATGTGAACTGACATAAAATGGCCCCCGTGAACTGACATAAAATGGCCATTGCGGCCTGACATAAAATGGCTACCGTGAACTGACATAAAATGGCCATTGCGACCTGACATAAAAAGGCCCCCGTGAACTGACATAAACTGTCCATTGTGAACTGACATACAATGGCCATTGCGACCTGACATAAAAAGGCCCCCGTGAACTGACATAAACTGTCCATTCTGAACTGACATACAATGGTTATTGCGACCTGACATAAAATGGCCCCCGTGAACTGACATAAACTGTCCATTGTGAACTGACATAAAATGGCCATTGCGACCTGACATAAAATGGCCCCCGTGAACTGACATAAAATGGCCATTGTGAACTGACATAAAATGGCCACTGTGAACTGACATAAAATGGCCACCGTGAGCTGACATAAAATGGCCACCGTGAATTGAGATAAAATGGCTCCCGTGAACCGACATGAACTGTCCATTGCAAATTGACATAAAATGGCCATTCTGAACTGACATACAATGGCCACCGTGAACTAATATAAAATGGCCATTGCGACCTGACCTAAAAAGGCCCCCGTGAACTGACATGAACTGTCCATTGTTAACTGACATAAAATGGCTATTGTGAACTGACATAAAATGGCTCCCGTGAACCGACATAAAATGGCCACCGTGAACTGACATACAATGGCCATTGTGAACTGACATAAAATGGCTCCGGTGAACTGACAGAAAATGGCCGACTGCTGATTGTGGATTTTGTTTTGGCAGAGTCCCAGAGAGAGACGGAGAGACGCAGAGACCGAGAGAGATGGAGAGGGGAGAACATACTCCCCCCGCCCCCCACCGAGAGAGATGGAGAAGGGGAACCCCCCCCCACCGAGAGAGATGGAGAGGGGGACCCCCCACCGAGAGAGATGGAGAGGGTGGAACCCCCACCCACCCACCGGGAGAGATGGAGAGGGGGGAACTCCCCCTCCACCGAGAGAGATGGAGAGGGTGGACCCCGCCGCCCCCCCCGCCGAGAGAGATGGAGAGGGGGTCCCCCCCACCAAGAGAGATGGAGAGGGGGGAACCCTGCCCCCACCGAGAGAGATGGAGAGGGGAGAACTCCCCCTCCACCGAGAGAGATGGAGAGGGTGGACCCCCCCCCCCCCCCGCCGCCGAGAGAGATGGAGACGGGGTCCCCCCACCGAGAGAGATGGAGAGAGGGGACCCCCCACCGAGTGAGGTGGAGAGGGGGGACTCCCCCAGCGAGAGAGATGGAGAGGGGGGACCCCCCCACCGAGAGAGATAGAGAGGCGGGAACCCCCCACCCACCGAGAGAGATGGAGAGGGGGGAACTCCCCCTCCACCGAGAGAGATGGAGAGGGTGGACCCCCCCCCCGCCGAGAGAGATGGAGGGGGGTCCTGAAAGAATCTTAAATTTAAGGGATCTTAACCTGTCAAACTACGCCAAGTTTGGGGGAAGCTTAGTTGATGAATCAAGTCCTGGCGCAATACGACAAGTTGTAAGATTTGTACTATTTGTAGACTGTGTTAAGTTGTTCGATTCCTTGTATTATTCGACTGTGTATAGTTGAAGGAATTTATATCATCTCTGCTATTCGGTTATCAGTAGCACTTTGCGAATACTGGAACTCAGCAGAAATTTGCAGTATAAACTCCTCAGGTGCCAAAAAGAATTGTTTTATTTTGTAGTCGCTTTATTACAATTTGAAAGTCATTTAAAAGGCAATTCGTAGACAATTCGAAGCTTTCAGAGAATTACAGACATTATCTTTCTTTGCTTAGGCAGACAGCTCGAAAGTAACTTTTAAAAGGTCTAAGTCTGGCAATGAAACATGAAGAGAGAGAGAAAGCTAATCTTCAGCTAAACTCAAACTCAAAGTCAAAAGTGGACTAACATCACTGACACAGGCTGTTAAACTGACATCCCCCAAAAGACATCTCTAAAATGGAGACTAGAATTAAAGGCAAAAACTGACTAAACTAACAGAAAGACAAAAACTTAAAAAACTAAACCCAAAATGGCGGGGAAAAACTTTTTAGATATACACTTTCATATCTGTCTTAAGTCATCTAATTACACCCCAATATAATCCTAATTGGTTTGGGTTAGACTCAAACACATTTGATTTGATGGCAAGCCGTCCATCTTCAATGTGCAACATCAGCTTTTCTGACCTAGCTGTTATCTGCATTGTGAACAATGGTGCTGTGTATCCAGTCCCTGTCCTTGACAATTAGCACAAGACAGTGTCAAATTATCTTGCAACTGTGTTTTTTTTTTAATGTCACACTGTTTCTTGAAAATATGCATTTGCCAGAACAATGGACTTCAGTAAAAATGAATTATGCTGTATAAGTGGGTATTAAAACACTGGGGCTCAACATTTATGCTTAAACAGCTATCTTTTACCTATACTAGTTGTATTTGAAATACTTGGCTTCTACAGTCGGCCCTTTGATAAATCGAAAAATTGAGATATATCAGAAAATACATCATTAATGCGATAGGATAGGTAAAAGCGCAAAGAATCATTGCAGTTTTAAAGAATAAAATGGAATTAACATTGCAACAGGCATTTCAAAATAATTATTATAATTAATAAATTAATCAAATTTGATCACATTGGTAATTAATAATAACTTCTTGTAAAATGATTATACAATAAAAGTTGAACATATGATCTAGTAATAAATGGTAACATGATTATCAAAATTGATGTCAAGTCTTTGACATCTTCTGGATAATACACAAAAGCTTGTTGAAAGGGTTAATTTTCTTGCAGAGACAAAAAGAGGCGTATAGCTTGGAATGATGCCATTCGCATCTTTAAACCTTTTTTTTTGTCACTCAAATGGACTGAGGGTAAAAGTTGGATTGCTGCCAAATTCCCGTTATCAAATTTCTTTGAACGATCTGTTCTTTTGGCTTTTAATCAAAGATTGTTGTTTTTTTTTAAACCAGCTTCCACATTGTTTGAAGTTTTAATTTCCAGGCTAATTCCAAACATTTATTTTAAAATATCAAATACAATAACTTATTAAATATATAACTGAACCAATCTTGTGCTGTATCTTGATTTTCTGTAGATGAATTTGTCGATTCTGTTAAAGGAAACACAGCTAACAAGATATGTTAATTTCTTTAAATTAATAAAGCAACGTTCAGAATGACAGTTTTCTTAAGTTGACAGTTCTTGGCAACTTTTTAGCGATACATTGAGGGTTCTTTAGCTGCTTTGATGGCAGCCGTTCTCTTCTGAGTAAGTTCCCTTTTTCGTTTGGAAATTTTCTGTCCCAAGTAAACATCTTTCTGGGCAATTTGTGCTTTGTGAAAGCTAGCTTTGCGACTGTTAGTACTGAGGTGGTTCAAGACCATCCGTAAATCTTTGTCATGATCATCTTTATTGATAGAGGTTATCAGAACATCATCTTCATATTGGATAATGGTGGAAGGCCGAACAGGCAGTTGCCTGAGATGATTCTGTAAAGCCATGTGGTAAACAGTTGGGCTATTATGATACTGTTGTTGATTAACTGCAAAAGCAAACCATGGTTGTAGTTGCTTAGCCAGTGTTGCTGACCAGAAGCCAAACTGGGTGTGTCTTGTTGGTACGTGTTACATGGTTGACCACGAGGTGGAGATGTATTGTAGTGAACATTGTCTACTTCATTATCATCTCTTGAATCCATCCGTTGTTTTTGATAGCATTTTGCCATCCAGTGTCCTACTCTACCACAGGAAAGACATTGTGGTATTTTCTTACGTGATTTTAATGGAGCAAGGGTACATGTTTGTTCTAGCGCTGGTGGTGAAATTGTAGTTACTGCTGATATTCCTGCAGGTGCTGCAACAGCCGCCGCTGGAGCAGCAGGTAACATGGGCTGGATTTGAGCAATAGGCTGCATTTGAGCAGCTGCAGTGTTAAAAGTTGCCTGATTGTGCAAACCACGATCTATCTGAATGCATCGGTCAACTATGTCTCGGTATGTGCCAGCTGTGGCCCAAGCTGGTAAAACCAAATTCAAGGCAGCAGAAACTCCAGGCTTAACACCGGCTATAAAAGCCGTTTTTAATGGACTTAAAGTGCTTGCATCCCATGTGTCATTTTCCTGGTCGAGTGTCATCCCTGAATATTCCATCCAAGTACGTAAAAATCTTTCCTCAAAATCCTGAATATCTTCATTCTTTTTTTGAAAGCAAGCTGTGATCTTAGACCAATTGGTCCTCGGGGGGCGAAATTGTAATAGCCAATTCTTGATTGTTAGCCAACCACCTTCTAAATTTTGCATATTGTCTCCAAGGGCAACTTCTACTTCATTTCTAAGGGTTGAACTTATACGAGTACCTAGCATGATAGTCAGAATTTGTACTCCATCAAATGGGTGGAGACTGTAAATGGCTTGTAATCTGTGAATTCCATCCCATGTGATCTTACCACCCTTTTTAGGGTGTGGAAGACCCTTGGACCATTCGTCAATTTTAGAAGGATCAATTTGTTCATGAACCCATTGGTGGTCAAATATGTTTCTAGTGATAGTTTCACCATCTTCTTCTATTTTTTTGCTTCCAACTCTAACCCGTTTGCGTTTTAAAGGGGCTAGTCGAATTGCTTTAGTATTTTGTATTGTAGGAACACTATCTTCGTCTGATTCATCCGACAGAGAAAATGATTTATTTTTAACAATTGATCTCGGCTGTGCAATTGCCGATTGTGCCACTAGGTGGGTGGTTTGGACTGCTTTCTGAGTTTGTTCAATCTTTTGTACAGAAAGCATGTTTGTCAAAGATTTACAATGTTCATTCACGCTGGTTATATTTCTTTCTAAAACACATCTTTCTTTCACTAACTTGCAATTTTCAAGTTCAATTCGCTCAGTTTTTAATTGCAATTGTCGGTATTTTGACTCCACTTCAAAGACTTGATTTTGGAATTCTGTTATTTGAAAAGATAACTGCTGGAGTTCAGAGGTTTTGTTTTGCAAATCTGTTTTAATTTCATCATGATGCTCAAGTTTGGATTTTGCAACTCGTAAATCTGTTTTAATTTCATCATAATGCTCAAGTTTGGATTTTGCAACTTGCAAACCTGTTTTAATTTCATCAGAATGCTCAAGTTTGGATTTTGCATCTTGCAGTTCTGTTTCAAGTTTGGATTTTGCATCTTGCAATTCTGTTTTAATTTCATCATAATGCTCAAGTTTGGATTTTGCAACTTGCAAATCTGTTTCAAGTTTGGATTTTGCATCTTGCAAATCTGTTTTAATTTCATCATAATGCTCAAGTTTGGATTTTGCAACTTGCAATTCTGTTTCAAGTTTGGATTTTGCATCTTGCAATTCTGTTTTAATTTCATCATAATGCTCAAGTTTGGATTTTGCAACTTGCAAATCTGTTTTAATTTCATCATAATGCTCAAGTTTGGATTTTGCATCTTGCAATTCTGTTTTAATTTCATCAGAATGCTCAAGTTTGGATTTTGCATCTTGCAAATCAGTTTCAAGTTTGGATTTTGCATCTTGCAATTCTGTTTCAAGTTTGGATTTTGCATCTTGCAATTCTGTTTTAATTTCACCAGAATGCTCAAGTTTGGATTTTGCATCTTGCAAATCTGTTTCAAGTTTGGATTTTGCATCTTGCAATTCTGTTTTAATTTCATCAGAATGATCAAGTTTGGATTTTGCATCTTGCAAATCTGTTTCAAGTTTGGATTTTGCATCTTGCAATTCTTCAACAACTGTAATTAATTGTTTTTTAGTGGACCTATACTCATCATCGCTTCGCTCAGTAGTTAATTGCAACTGTTGGTATTTTGACTCCACTTTAAAAACTTGGATTTGAAATTGCTGGAGTTCAGAGGTTTTGTTTTGCAAATCTGTTCTAATTTCATCATAATGCTCAAGTTTGGATTTTGCAACTTGCAATTCTGTTTCAAGTTTGGATTTTGCAACTTGCAATTCTGTTTCAAGTTTGGATTTTGCAACTTGCAAATCTGTTTTAATTTCATCAGAATGCTCAAGTTTGGATTTTGCATCTTGCAAATCTGTTTCAAGTTTGGATTTTGCATCTTGCAATTCTGTTTTAATTTCATCATAATGCTCAAGTTTGGATTTTGCAACTTGCAAATCTGTTTTAATTTCATCAGAATGCTCAAGTTTGGATTTTGCATCTTGCAAATCTGTTTCAAGTTTGGATTTTGCATCTTGCAATTCTTCAACAACTGTAATTAATTGTTTTTTAGTAGACCTATACTCATCATCACTTCGTTCAGTATTTAATTGCAGCTGTTGGTATTTTGACTCCATTTTAAAAACTTGATTTTGGAATTCTGACTCCACTTCAAAAACTTGATTTTGAAATTCTGCGATTTGAACATTTAACTGCTGGAGTTCAGAGGTTTTATTTTGCAAATCTGTTCTAATTTCATCATAATGCTCAAGTTTGGATTTTGCATCTTGCAAATCTTCAAGAACTGCACTTAGTTGGTCTTTAGTGGACTGAAGCTGATGATCACTTTTATTTTTAACAATGATCTCTTGCTGACTGTGTATCTGTCCCGTAATTACCAGGGACCATTTTACACGTTCTGCACCGTGTAATCGTGTGCATTTTCCCCATGCTCTCTTGATATTATTGAAGGACCACTGTCCTCTGGGGATATCATACTTTGATTCAATTTTTTTTGAGGTTTCACATAGGTTAAAATGTCTACGAGTGAAAGATCTACAATCCCCAAACATATCTTCAACAGAAACATCTGGTATTCCAGCACCCCCCTTGGATGTAGTGGGGAGTAATTTTCTGTCTGCTAAAGGCTCTGAATCTACACTTTGATTAGGATCAGCCATAACTTTTCTTGATCGCTGACTGACGTTTTATTTTAGTTACTGCAGTGACTCATCTTCCAGTCACGTCTGATAGTCTGACCGACCGACTGGCACTTGATTTATTTAACAGTCTATAAAAAATGTTCTTTTCAAGGGTCGAAGTACTGATTGATGCGGCTTTAAGACTTTTAATGGGTGAAAAAGATATTTCTTACCCCAGTCTAGCCGTGGGTTCCGGCTGTCTTCTGGGCCTCCTCCGATTATCTCCGAAGCTTCCCGAAGGTTCCCGACCTCCTCCGATTATCTTCGAAGCTTCCCGAAGGTTCCCGACCTCCTCCGATTATCTTCGAAGCTTTCCGTCGTCACCTGGGCCTCCGAAGGTCGTTCAGTACTCCCCCCCTGACTGCCTGACTACGCCAATTAAAGAAACTTTAATTTATAGGGAATCCAACTTGAAATCAGAAGATTCTAGGTTCGACTCCTGGCTGGCTCGCCAAAATGAAAGAATCTTAAATTTAAGGGATCTTAACCTGTCAAACTACGCCAAGTTTGGGGGAAGCTTAGTTGATGAATCAAGTCCTGGCGCAATACGACAAGTTGTAAGATTTGTACTATTTGTAGACTGTGTTAAGTTGTTCGATTCCTTGTATTATTCGACTGTGTATAGTTGAAGGAATTTATATCATCTCTGCTATTCGGTTATCAGTAGCACTTTGCGAATACTGGAACTCAGCAGAAATTTGCAGTATAAACTCCTCAGGTGCCAAAAAGAATTGTTTTATTTTGTAGTCGCTTGATTACAATTTGAAAGTCATTTAAAAGGCAATTCGTAGACAATTCGAAGCTTTCAGAGAATTACAGACATTATCTTTCTTTGCTTAGGCAGACAGCTCGAAAGTAACTTTTTAAAGGTCAAAGTCTGGCAATGAAACATGAAGAGAGAGAGAAAGCTAATCTTCAGCTAAACTCAAACTCAAAGTCAAAAGTGGACTAACATCACTGACACAGACTGTTAAACTGACAACCCCCAAAAGACATCTCTAAAATGGAGACTAGAATTAAAGGCAAAAACTGACTAAACTAACAGAAAGACAAAAACTTAAAAAACTAAACCCAAAATGGCGGGGGAAAACTTTTTAGATATACACTTTCATATCTGTCTTAAGTCATCTAATTACACCCCAATATAATCCTAATTGGTTTGGGTTAGACTCAAACACATTTGATTTGATGGCAAGCCGTCCATCTTCAATGTGCAACATCAGCTTTTCTGACCTAGCTGTTATCTGCATTGTGAACAATGGTGCTGTGTATCCAGTCCCTGTCCTTGACAATTAGCACAAGACAGTGTCAAATTATCTTGCAACTGTGTTTTTTTTTTAATGTCACACTGTTTCTTGAAAATATGCATTTGCCAGAACAATGGACTTCAGTAAAAATGAATTATGCTGTATAAGTGGGTATTAAAACACTGGGGCTCAACATTTATGCTTAAACAGCTATCTTTTACCTATACTAGTTGTATTTGAAATACTTGGCTTCTACAGGTCCCCCCTCCACCGAGAGATATGGAGAGGGGGGAACCCTGCCCCCACCGAGAGAGATGGAGAGGGTGGACCCACCCCAACGAGAGAGATGTAGAGGGGGGACCCCCCACTGAGAGAGATGGAGAAGGGGGACCCCCCCCCCCCCCCACAGAGAGAGATGGAGTGGGTGGAACCCCCCTCCCCCCACCGAGAGAGATGGAGAAGGAGATCCCCCAAAAAGCGTGATGGAGAGGGGGGAACCCCCCCCCCCAACCGAGAGAGAGATGGAGAGGGTGGAATCACCCCCCCCCCCCACCGGGAGAGATGGAGAGGCGGGAACCCCCCACCCACCGAGAGAGATGGAGAGGGGGACCCTTCCCCCCACCCCCACCAAGACGGAGGGGAAAACTGCAGGGGATGGGCACAATGGAAATGTGGAGCTTGTTCAAGGAACAGCTACTGCGTGTCCTTGATAAGTATGTACCTGTCAGGCATGGAGGAAGTGGTCGAACAAGGGAACCGTGGTTTACTAAGGCAGTTGAAACACTTGTCTAGAGGAAGAAGGAAGGAGGCTTATGTAAAGATGAGACATGAAGGTTCAGTAAGGGCGCTCGAGAGTTACAAGTTAGCTAGGAAGGACCTAAAGAGAGAGCTAAGAAGAGCCAGGAGGGGACATGAGAAGACTTTGGAAGGTAGGATCAAGGATAACCCTAAAGCTTTCTATAGATATGTCAGGAATAAAAGAATGACTAGGGTAAGAGTAGGGCCAGTCAAGGACAGTAGTGGGAAGTTGTGCTTGGAGTCCAAGGAGATAGGAGAGGTGCTATATGAATATTTTTCATCACTATTCACACAGCAAAAAGACAATGTTGACGAGGAGAATACTGAGATTCAGGCTACTATACTAGAAGGGCTTGAGGTTCATAAGGAGGAGGTGTTAGCAATTCTGGAAAGGGTGAAAATTGATAAGTCCCCTGGGCCGGATACGATTTATCCTAGGATTCTCTGGGAAGCTAGGGAGGAGATTTCAGAGCCTTTGGCTTTGATCTTTAAGTCATCTTTGTCAACAGGAATAGTGCCAGAAGACTGGAGGATAGCAAATGTTGTCCCCTTGTTCAAGAAGGAGAGTAGAGATAACCCCGGTAAATATAGACCAGTGAGCCTAACTTCTGTTGTGGGCAAAATCTTGGAAAGGTTTATAAGAGATAGGGTGTATAATCATCTGGAAAGGAATAATTTGATTAGACATAGCCAACACGGTTTTGTGAAGGGTCGGTTGTGCCTCACAAACCATATAGAGTTCTTTGAGAAGGTGACCAAACAGGTGGATGAGGGTAAAGCAGTTGATGTGGTGTATATGGATTTCAGTAAAGCATTTGACAAGGTTCCCCACGGTAGGCTACTGCAGAAAATACGGAAGCATGGGATTCAGGGAGATTTAGCAGTTTGGATCAGAAATTGGCTAGCTGGAAGAAGACAAAGGGTGGTGGTTGATGGGAAGTGTTCAGACTGGAGTCCAGTTACTAGTGGTGTACCACAAGGATCTGTTTTGGGTCCACTGCTGTTTGTCATTTTTATAAATGACCTGGAGGAGGGCGTAGAAGGATGGGTGAGTAAATTTGCAGATGACACTAAAGTCGGTGGAGTTGTGGACAGTGCGGAAGGATGTTACAAGTTACAGAGGGACATAGATAAGCTGCAGCGCTGGGCTGAGAGGTGGCAAATGGAGTTTAATGCAGAAAAGTGTGAGGTGATTGATTTTTTAAGGAAAAACAGGAAGACAGAGTACTGGGCTAATGGTAAGACTCTTGGCAGTGTGGATGAGCAGAGAGATCTCGGTGTCCATGTACATAGATCCCTGAAAGTTGCCACCCAGTTTGAGAGGGTTGTTAAGAAGGCGTACGGTGTGTTAGCTTCTAGTGGTAGAGGGATTGAGTTTCGGAGCCATGAGGTCATGTTGCAGCTGTACAATACTCTGGTGCGGCCGCATTTGGAGTATTACGTGCAATTCTGGTCGCCGCATTATAGGAAGGATGTGGAAGCATTGGAAAGGGTGCAGAGGAGATTTACCAGAATGTTGCCTGGTATGGAGGGAAGATCTTATGAGGAAAGGCTGAGGGACTTGAGGCTGTTTTCGTTAGAGAGAAGAAGGTTAAGAGGTGACTTAATTGAGGCATACAAGATGATCAGAGGATTGGATAGGGTGGACAGTGAGAGCCTTTTTCCTCGGATGGTGATGTCCAGCACGAGGGGACATAGCTTTAAATTGAGGGGAGATAGATATAGGACAGATGTCAGAGGTAGGTTCTTTACTCAGAGAGTAGTAAGGGCGTGGAAAGCACTGCCTGCAACAGTAGTGGACTCTCCAACACTAAGGGCATTCAAATGGTCATTGGATAGACATATGGGCGATAAGGGAATAGTGTAGATGGGCTTTAGAGTGGTTTCACAGGTCGGCGTCACATCGAGGGCCGAAGGGCCTGTAATGCGCTGTAATGTTCTATGTTCTATGAGATAGATGGGGAGGGGGGAACCCCCCCCCACCGAGAGAGATGGAGAGGGGGACCCCCCCCCACCGAGAGAGATGGAGAGGGGGGAACCCCCCCCCCCCCACCGAGAGAGATGGGGAGGGGGAACCCCCCACCGAGAGAGATGGAGAGGAGGGACACCCCACCCACCGAGAGAAATGGAGAGGGGAGGAATTACCCCCATCGAGAGAGATGGAGAGGAGGGAACCCCCCCCCCACCGAGAGAGATGGAGAGGGGGGAACCCCCCCCACCCACCGAGAGAGATGGTCAAGGGGACCCACCCCCACCGAGAGAGATGGAGAGGGGGGACCACCCCCCACCGAGAGAGATGGAGTGGGGGGACACCCACCGAGAGAGATGGAGATGGGGGAACCGCCCCCCCCACCCACCGAGAGAGATGGGGAGGGGGAACCCCCCCCCCCCAAACCACTGAAAGAACACTGCTGAAACCGATGGAGGGAGAAAAGAAAGGGGGGGTAAGGGGGTAAACAAGGAGCAGGGGGTCACACACCAGGTCGGCCCGGAAGGGCATCACGGAGGGTCTGCGGGGGAGAGAGGGGAAGGGTTAGGGAAAGGGGGGGTTGGGGGGGGGGGGTGCAGACACGCCGAACTGAACGGCAACAGTTTGTAACGATAGAAACGTAAGAGAAAGCCTTTTCACTCTCTGAGAAATGTAAACAAGCCGCAATGCACAGAATTGTAGAAATGGCAATAAAAAGATTTTTACAATAAATCCAGAGCCCAGTTCAGTTTTTCCAATTCAGGGGCAACTTAGTGTGGCCAGTCCACCTGCCCTGCACATCTTTGGGTTGTGGGGGTGAAACCCAAACAAACACGGGGAGAATGTGCAGACTCCGCACAGGCTGCGACCCAAGCCGGGATTCAAACCTGGGACCCTGGAGCTGTGAGACCGCAGTGCTAACCACTGTGCTACCGTGTAACTTCCAGTGCCGCGTAAAGAATGCCACACATAACCCCCCCCACCCCCCCAAACACACACACACGTGTACAGAAACACAGATACTCAAACTCAGACAGACTGGGTCAGTTCATCTTTCAAATGGAGCGAGATCCATTCTCCACCTGTAGCTTGGAGAGGTGTATCTGGCCTGTGTGTGACCCAAGTCACACACTGACTCTGAACATCCTCACAGCAGCTTGGGGACAGACTTTTCTAAATCACTTTTCATAACCTTTGGGTATCACAAACTGCTTCACAGGCAATGGAGCCCTTTTGAAATCTAGTCAGGAGTAATTTAGGAAATGGACCAGCTAATTTCAGAGAGAGAGACACACAGAAACAGGATGAGATTGTGCTGTACGTGTTTCAGAGCTGACACTGAGACACACACGAGATGTACAATATCAATCATTATTCTGAAGCATTTTGATTAAATCAGCCCTGAGACTGAATTCCAGTGTTTCAGAGTAAAGCTCCATCTACACTGCCCATCAAACACTCACAACCCAAATACTGTCTGGGGTTAAATACAGAGTCAAAATCCCTCTGTCCTGTCCAAGAAATTTTTCATTGCAGATAGTTATATTTATTTTTTGAAAAAGCAGAACTTAAATTGCACCGAATCCCAGGGTGGACTCTTGTTTATTTCAGCCCTTCACATTCAAACGTGAAGTTTAAGCTCCGATTATAGGTGTCTGCTTGTCTCTGTCTGTATATTCAATGTTCCTGTAGCTTATTCACTTGTCTGAAGTATTTGTATAATAGGCCTTGGTTAATCAATCCTTTCTCACAGCACATGGAAGTTGTGAATCTTCAAGGCTCTCAGTCTAATGTAGTTAAAAAACAACTGCTTCCTTTGATCCTCAATCCATTTCCAAACCCTAAATAGATCTCACACATTTCCATAATGCAGGAATATCTCCATCAAAACTTCTAATCAGTTCCCCATACACTTGTTAAACTTGCCTGTGTGAAGTAAATTCCACTGACAGATTCCGAAAGCTGCACAGAGCAATGACTGCTTATTTAAAACTTTGAAACGGAACTATTTTAACTTGTCCATCAGTCCCATTAAACAGAAATGTTGTCCCTGTGGGCTGACA